>NC_091285.1:633845271-634153604 GCF_032444005.1 Ranitomeya imitator
ACACGGGCAGCAGTGGTGTGGTCAGTGGAGGCCTAGTGGAAGGAGTGACCACAGACAGGCATCGAAGGCCTAAAATAATAACACATGGCTGTAGGCAATTTTAAATTGGTTCCAGGGGTACACGGGCAGCAGTGGTGTGGTCAGTGGAGGCCTAGTGGAAGGAGTGACCGCAGACAGGCATCGAAGGCCTAAAATAATAACACATGGCTGTAGGCAATTTTAAATTGGTTCCAGGGGTACACGGGCAGCAGTGGTGTGGTCAGTGGAGGCCTAGTGGAAGGAGTGACCGCAGACAGGCATCGAAGGCCTAAAATAATAACACATGGCTGTAGGCAATTTTAAATTGGTTCCAGGGGTACACGGGCAGCAGTGGTGTGGTCAGTGGAGGCCTAGTGGAAGGAGTGACCACAGACAGGCATCGAAGGCCTAAAATAATAACACATGGCTGTAGGCAATTTTAAATTGGTTCCAGGGGTACACGGGCAGCAGTGGTGTGGTCAGTGGAGGCCTAGTGGAAGGAGTGACCACAGACAGGCATCGAAGGCCTAAAATAATAACACATGGCTGTAGGCAATTTTAAATTGGTTCCAGGGGTACACGGGCAGCAGTGGTGTGGTCAGTGGAGGCCTAGTGGAAGGAGTGACCGCAGACAGGCATCGAAGGCCTAAAATAATAACACATGGCTGTAGGCAATTTTAAATTGGTTCCAGGGGTACACGGGCAGCAGTGGTGTGGTCAGTGGAGGCCTAGTGGAAGGAGTGACCGCAGACAGGCATCGAAGGCCTAAAATAATAACACATGGCTGTAGGCAATTTTAAATTGGTTCCAGGGGTACACGGGCAGCAGTGGTGTGGTCAGTGGAGGCCTAGTGGAAGGAGTGACCGCAGACAGGCATCGAAGGCCTAAAATAATAACACATGGCTGTAGGCAATTTTAAATTGGTTCCAGGGGTACACGGGCAGCAGTGGTGTGGTCAGTGGAGGCCTAGTGGAAGGAGTGACCGCAGACAGGCATCGAAGGCCTAAAATAATAACACATGGCTGTAGGCAATTTTAAATTGGTTCCAGGGGTACACGGGCAGCAGTGGTGTGGTCAGTGGAGGCCTAGTGGAAGGAGTGACCGCAGACAGGCATCGAAGGCCTAAAATAATAACACATGGCTGTAGGCAATTTTAAATTGGTTCCAGGGGTACACGGGCAGCAGTGGTGTGGTCAGTGGAGGCCTAGTGGAAGGAGTGACCGCAGACAGGCATCGAAGGCCTAAAATAATAACACATGGCTGTAGGCAATTTTAAATTGGTTCCAGGGGTACACGGGCAGCAGTGGTGTGGTCAGTGGAGGCCTAGTGGAAGGAGTGACCGCAGACAGGCATCGAAGGCCTAAAATAATAACACATGGCTGTAGGCAATTTTAAATTGGTTCCAGGGGTACACGGGCAGCAGTGGTGTGGTCAGTGGAGGCCTAGTGGAAGGAGTGACCACAGACAGGCATCGAAGGCCTAAAATAATAACACATGGCTGTAGGCAATTTTAAATTGGTTCCAGGGGTACACGGGCAGCAGTGGTGTGGTCAGTGGAGGCCTAGTGGAAGGAGTGACCGCAGACAGGCATCGAAGGCCTAAAATAATAACACATGGCTGTAGGCAATTTTAAATTGGTTCCAGGGGTACACGGGCAGCAGTGGTGTGGTCAGTGGAGGCCTAGTGGAAGGAGTGACCGCAGACAGGCATCGAAGGCCTAAAATAATAACACATGGCTGTAGGCAATTTTAATTTGGTTCCAGGGGTACACGGGCAGCAGTGGTGTGGTCAGTGGAGGCCTAGTGGAAGGAGTGACCGCAGACAGGCATCGAAGGCCTAAAATAATAACACATGGCTGTAGGCAATTTTAAATTGGTTCCAGGGGTACACGGGCAGCAGTGGTGTGGTCAGTGGAGGCCTAGTGGAAGGAGTGACCACAGACAGGCATCGAAGGCCTAAAATAATAACACATGGCTGTAGGCAATTTTAAATTGGTTCCAGGGGTACACGGGCAGCAGTGGTGTGGTCAGTGGAAGCCTAGTGGAAGGAGTTACCGCAGACAGGCATCGAAGGCCTAAAATAATAACACATGGCTGTAGGCAATTTTAAATTGGTTCCAGGGGTACACGGGCAGCAGTGGTGTGGTCAGTGGAGGCCTAGTGGAAGGAGTGACCGCAGACAGGCATCGAAGGCCTAAAATAATAACACATGGCTGTAGGCAATTTTAAATTGGTTCCAGGGGTACACGGGCAGCAGTGGTGTGGTCAGTGGAGGCCTAGTGGAAGGAGTGACCGCAGACAGGCATCGAAGGCCTAAAATAATAACACATGGCTGTAGGCAATTTTAAATTGGTTCCAGGGGTACACGGGCAGCAGTGGTGTGGTCAGTGGAGGCCTAGTGGAAGGAGTGACCGCAGACAGGCATCGAAGGCCTAAAATAATAACACATGGCTGTAGGCAATTTTAAATTGGTTCCAGGGGTACACGGGCAGCAGTGGTGTGGTCAGTGGAGGCCTAGTGGAAGGAGTGACCGCAGACAGGCATCGAAGGCCTAAAATAATAACACATGGCTGTAGGCAATTTTAAATTGGTTCCAGGGGTACACGGGCAGCAGTGGTGTGGTCAGTGGAGGCCTAGTGGAAGGAGTGACCGCAGACAGGCATCGAAGGCCTAAAATAATAACACATGGCTGTAGGCAATTTTAAATTGGTTCCAGGGGTACACGGGCAGCAGTGGTGTGGTCAGTGGAGGCCTAGTGGAAGGAGTGACCACAGACAGGCATCGAAGGCCTAAAATAATAACACATGGCTGTAGGCAATTTTAAATTGGTTCCAGGGGTACACGGGCAGCAGTGGTGTGGTCAGTGGAGGCCTAGTGGAAGGAGTGACCGCAGACAGGCATCGAAGGCCTAAAATAATAACACATGGCTGTAGGCAATTTTAAATTGGTTCCAGGGGTACACGGGCAGCAGTGGTGTGGTCAGTGGAGGCCTAGTGAAAGGAGTGACCGCAGACAGGCATCGAAGGCCTAAAATAATAACACATGGCTGTAGGCAATTTTAAATTGGTTCCAGGGGTACACGGGCAGCAGTGGTGTGGTCAGTGGAGGCCTAGTGGAAGGAGTGACCGCAGACAGGCATCGAAGGCCTAAAATAATAACACATGGCTGTAGGCAATTTTAAATTGGTTCCAGGGGTACACGGGCAGCAGTGGTGTGGTCAGTGGAGGCCTAGTGGAAGGAGTGACCGCAGACAGGCATCGAAGGCCTAAAATAATAACACATGGCTGTAGGCAATTTTAAATTGGTTCCAGGGGTACACGGGCAGCAGTGGTGTGGTCAGTGGAGGCCTAGTGGAAGGAGTGACCGCAGACAGGCATCGAAGGCCTAAAATAATAACACATGGCTGTAGGCAATTTTAAATCGGTTCCAGGGGTACACGGGCAGCAGTGGTGTGGTCAGTGGAGGCCTAGTGGAAGGAGTGACCGCAGACAGGCATCGAAGGCCTAAAATAATAACACATGGCTGTAGGCAATTTTAAATTGGTTCCAGGGGTACACGGGCAGCAGTGGTGTGGTCAGTGGAGGCCTAGTGGAAGGAGTGACCGCAGACAGGCATCGAAGGCCTAAAATAATAACACATGGCTGTAGGCAATTTTAAATTGGTTCCAGGGGTACACGGGCAGCAGTGGTGTGGTCAGTGGAGGCCTAGTGGAAGGAGTGACCGCAGACAGGCATCGAAGGCCTAAAATAATAACACATGGCTGTAGGCAATTTTAAATCGGTTCCAGGGGTACACGGGCAGCAGTGGTGTGGTCAGTGGAGGCCTAGTGGAAGGAGTGACCGCAGACAGGCATCGAAGGCCTAAAATAATAACACATGGCTGTAGGCAATTTTAAATTGGTTCCAGGGGTACACGGGCAGCAGTGGTGTGGTCAGTGGAGGCCTAGTGGAAGGAGTGACCGCAGACAGGCATCGAAGGCCTAAAATAATAACACATGGCTGTAGGCAATTTTAAATTGGTTCCAGGGGTACACGGGCAGCAGTGGTGTGGTCAGTGGAGGCCTAGTGGAAGGAGTGACCGCAGACAGGCATCGAAGGCCTAAAATAATAACACATGGCTGTAGGCAATTTTAAATTGGTTCCAGGGGTACACGGGCAGCAGTGTTGTGGTCAGTGGAGGCCTAGTGGAAGGAGTGACCGCAGACAGGCATCGAAGGCCTAAAATAATAACACATGGCTGTAGGCAATTTTAAATTGGTTCCAGGGGTACACGGGCAGCAGTGGTGTGGTCAGTGGAGGCCTAGTGGAAGGAGTGACCGCAGACAGGCATCGAAGGCCTAAAATAATAACACATGGCTGTAGGCAATTTTAAATTGGTTCCAGGGGTACACGGGCAGCAGTGGTGTGGTCAGTGGAGGCCTAGTGGAAGGAGTGACCACAGACAGGCATCGAAGGCCTAACATAACAAAAATGTCAATACAATGGTATTGTCAGTGGCAGGCATTGAAGGATGTCAGCGCATAGACTAAACATTGGTGGAGCTGTGAGATAATTTTGCAAGTGGTAGAGCACTGTTTGAGCTGGGGGGGGGGAAACTGTCTTGTGGCCGGCGGTACAGGCCCAGGGCCCCTCATATTACAACGGTGTGTCTGACGTTGGGTGCGCACCACCACCGCCAGAGACACTTTATTGTACTAGGAGGGACCCAGTGGCAGTGCCGTCGACCAAAAGCGGGCTCACCCACTTCTTCAGACAAACTGCACTCTCACGGGTGCTGTCGCCAAGTGTCGATACCACGGCCCCGTGTGGGGAGTTTGGCCATTTAGTGAGGTGTAAACATGTCGTATGCTGGACAATCAGGTGCAGAAAATTGCGAGATTGGAAAAGGCATTCAGAATAGTCCACAGGCAAGACCTTTTCATAGGAAAGCTAGGTGTCAGCCGGGCAAGGTGGGGCAAAAGATTTCAAAATCCAGTTGTGGTTCATTTTAATGAAGGTTAGATCATCTACATTTTGGGTAGCCAGACGAGTCCTTTTTTCTGTTAGTATTGAACCTGCAGCACTGAATACTCTTTCTGATAGGACACTAGCTGCCGGGCAAGCAAGCTCCTGCAATGCATATTCTGCCAATTCTGGCCAGGTGTCTAATTTTGATGCCCAGTAATCAAATGGGAATGACGGTTGAGGGAGAACATCGATAAGGGATGAAAAATAGTTTGTAACCATACTCGACAAATGTTGTCTCCTGTCACTTTGAATTGATGCTGCAGTACCTGTCCTGTCTGCGGTCATAGCAAAATCACTCCACAACCTGGTCAGAAAACCCCTCTGGCCAACGCCACTTCTGATTTCTGCCCCTCTAACTCCTCTGGTCTGCTGGCCCCTGCAGCTCGTGTGAGAACGATCACGGGCGCTGTGTGCAGGGAATGCCAGAAGCAAACGGTCAACAAGAGTTGATTGTTTGGTTGCTAATATTAGTTCCAAGTTCTCATGTGGCATTATATTTTGCAATTTGCCTTTATAGCGAGGATCAAGGAGGCAGGCCAACCAGTAATCGTCATCATTCATCATTTTAGTTATGCGTGTGTCCCTTTTGAGGATACGTAAGGCATAATCCGCCATGTGGGCCAAAGTTCCAGTTCTCAAATCTGCGGTTGTGCTTGGTTGAGGGGCAGTTTCAGGCAAATCCACGTCACTTGTGTCCCTCAAAAAACCAGAACCCGGCCTTGCCGCGCCATCAATTTCCAGTGGCCCCGGAAAAGCTTCCTCATTAAAAATATAATCATCCCCATCATCCTCCTCGTCCTCCTCCTCCTCTTCGCCCGCTACCTCGTCCTGTACACTGCCCTGGCCAGACAATGGCTGACTGTCATCAAGGCTTTCCTCTTCCTCAGCTGCAGACGCCTGATCCTTTATGTGCGTCAAACTTTGCATCAGCAGACGCATTAGGGGGATGCTCATGCTTATTATGGCGTTGTCTGCACTAACCAGCCGTGTGCATTCCTCAAAACACTGAAGGACTTGACACATGTCTTGAATCTTCGACCACTGCACACCTGACAACTCCATGTCTGCCATCCTACTGCCTGCCCGTGTATGTGTATCCTCCCACAAAAACATAACAGCCCGCCTCTGTTCACACAGTCTCTGAAGCATGTGCAGTGTTGAGTTCCACCTTGTTGCAACGTCTATGATTAGGCGATGCTGGGGAAGGTTCAAAGAACGCTGATAGGTCTGCATACGGCTGGAGTGTACGTGCGAACGGCGGATATGTGAGCAAGGTCCACGCACTTTGAGGAGCAGGTCAGATAACCCCGGATAACTTTTCAGGAAGCACTGCACCACCAGGTTTAAGGTGTGAGCCAGGCAAGGAATGTGTTTCAGTTGGGAAAGGGAGATGGCAGCCATGAAATTCCTTCCGTTATCACTCACTACCTTGCCTGCCTCAAGATCTACAGTGCCCAGCCACGACTGCGTTTCTTTCTGCAAGAACTCGGACAGAACTTCCGCGGTGTGTCTGTAGTCGCCCAAACACTTCATAGCCAATACAGCCTGCTGACGTTTGCCAGTAGCTGCCCCATAATGGGAGACCTGGTGTGCAACAGTGGCAGCTGCGGATGGAGTGGTTGTGCGACTGCGGTCTGTGGACGAGCTCTCGCTTCTGCAGGAGGACGAAGAGGAGGAGGAGGGGGTGCGAACGGCTACAGCCAATTGTTTCCTAGACCGTGGGCTAGGCAGAACTGTCCCAAACTTGCTGTCCCCTGTGGACCCTGCATCCACCACATTTACCCAGTGTTCTGTGATGGACACGTAACGTCCCTGGCCATGCCTACTGGTCCATGCATCTGTTGTCAGGTGCACCTTTGTGCTCACAGATTGCCTGAGTGCATGGACGATGCGCTCTTTAACATGCTGGTGGAGGGCTGGGATGGCTTTTCTGGAAAAAAAGTGTCGACTGGGTAGCTCGTAGCGTGGTACAGCGTAGTCCATCAGGGCTTTGAAAGCTTCGCTTTCAACTAACCGGTAGGGCATCATCTCTAACGAGATTAGTCTAACTATGTGTGCGTTCAAAACCTGTGTACGCGGATGCGAGGCTAAGTACTTCCTTTTTCTAACCATAGTCTCATGTAGGGTGAGCTGGACTGGAGAGCTGGAGATCGTGGAACTAGCGGGGGTGCCGGTGGACATGGCAGACTGAGAGACGGTGGGAGATGGTATTGTTGCCACCGGTGCCCTAGATGCAGTGTTTCCTACTACGAAACTGGTGATTCCCTTACCCTGACTGCTTTGGCCTGGCAAAGAAACCTGCACAGATACTGCAGGTGGTGCGGAAAATGGTGGCCCTACACTGCCGGAAGGGATGTTGCGTTGCTGACTAGCTTCATTGGCCGAGGGTGCTACAACCTTAAGGGACGTTTGGTAGTTAGTCCAGGCTTGCAAATGCATGGTGGTTAAATGTCTATGCATGCAACTTGTATTGAGACTTTTCAGATTCTGTCCTCTGCTTAAGGTAGTTGAACATTTTTGACAGATGACTTTGCGCTGATCAATTGGATGTTGTTTAAAAAAATGCCAGACTGCACTCTTTCTAGCATCGGATACCTTTTCAGGCATTGCAGACTGAGCTTTAACCGGATGGCCACGCTGTCCTCCAACAGGTTTTGGCTTTGCCACGCGTTTTGGGCAAGATACGGGCCCGGCAGATGGAACCTGTTGCGATGTTGATGCCTGCTGCAGCCCCTCCTCCTCCGCTTCAGAACTGCTGCCTGCACCCTGTTCCCCCAATGGCTGCCAATCGGGGTCAAGAACTGGGTCATCTATTACCTCTTCTTGTAGCTCGTGTGCAACTTCGTCTGTGTCACCGTGTCGGTCGGTGGTATAGCATTCGTGATGGGGCAACATAGTCTCATCAGGGTCTGATTCTTGATCAGCACCCTGCGAGGGCAATGTTGTGGTCTGAGTCAAAGGACCAGCATAGTAGTCTGGCTGTGGCTGTGCATCAGTGCACTCCATGTCAGATTCAACTTGTAATGGGCATGGACTGTTAACTGCTTCACTTTCTAAGCCAGGGACGGTATGTGTAAAGAGCTCCATGGAGTAACCCGTTGTGTCGCCTGCTGCATTCTTCTCTGTTGTTGTTTTTGCTGAAGAGGACAAGGAAGCGACTTGTCCCTGACCGTGAACATCCACTAACGACGCGCTGCTTTGACATTTACCATTTTCACGAGAGGAGGCAAAAGAGCTAGAGGCTGAGTCAGCAAGATAAGCCAAAACTTGCTCTTGCTGCTCCGGCTTTAAAAGCGGTTTTCCTACTCCCAGAAAAGGGAGCGTTCGAGGCCTTGTGTAGCCAGACGACGAACCTGGCTCCACAGCTCCAGACTTAGGTGCAATTTTTTTTTCCCACGACCAGCTGATGCTCCACCACTACCACTACCCTCATTACCAGCTGACAATGAACGCCCCCGGCCACGACCTCTTCCACCATACTTCCTCATTGTTTTAAAAACGTAAACAAACTAACGGTATTTGTTGCTGTCACACAAATAACACGGTGAGCTATAACTTCAGTATGATTTAGCTACCCCTTTACAGGTGAGTGAGACCACAACGAAAATCAGGCACAATGTTACACACTCTGTTGTTGGTGGCAACAAATGAGAGAGATGCCACACACGCAGGACTGTCACTGAAGCACAAATGTAAATATTAATCTCCCACTGATTTGATTTGATTTTTTTTTTAAGGGAGACTTTAGGAAAAAAAAATAATAGAATAAAATGATTTTTTCAGGAAGAATTTAGAAACCAAATAAAATAAAATGATTTTTTCAGGGAGAATTTAGAAAACAAATAAAACAAAAAAAGGCTTTCTATGGCCCACTGAGTGAGAGATGACGCACACAGGAGTCAGGAGTGGCACACAAGCCCAGAGGCCAATATTTATCTCCCACTGATTGATGTAGTGATTTTTTCAGGTAGATTTTGGAACCCAAATCAAGCTAAAAAAATAATAGGCTTTCTATGGCCCACAATTGGAGAGAGAGAGAGAGATGGCACACCCAGGAGTCAAGACTGGCACACAAGCAGAAAGGGCAATATTAATCTCCCACTGATTTGTTTTTTTTTTTTTTTTTTTTCAGGTTGACTTTAGGAAAAAAAAATAATAGAATAAAATGATTTTTTCAGGAAGAATTTAGAAACCAAATAAAATAAAATGATTTTTTCAGGGAGAATTTAGAAAACAAATAAAACAAAAAAAGGCTTTCTATGGCCCACTGAGTGAGAGATGACGCACACAGGAGTCAGGAGTGGCACACAAGCCCAGAGGCCAATATTTATCTCCCACTTTTTTTTTTTTGTTCCAGGGAAAATTTATAAACCCAATAAAAAAAATAATAAATAGGCTTTCTATGGCCCACTATCTGAGAGACAGAGAGAGATGGCACGCTTAGGACTGGCACACAAGCCCAAAGGCCAATATTAATCTCCCTTTTTTTTTAAGGGAGAATTTATAAAACCAAAAAAAAATAAATAAATAGGCTTTCTATGGCCCACTATTTGTGAGAGAGATGGCACGCTCAGGACTGGCACACAAGCCCAGAGGCCAATATTAATCTCCCACTTTTTTTTTTTTTTTCCAGGGAAAATTTATAAACCCAATAAAAAAAAAAAAATAAATAGGCTTTCTATGGCCCACTATCTGAGAGAGAGAGATGGCACGCTTAGGACTGGCACACAAGCCCAAAGGCCAATATTAATCTCCCACTGATTGATTTATTGATTTTTTCAGGTAGAATTTAGAACCCAAATAAAGCAAAAAAAAAAAAAAATGGGCTTTCTATGGCCCACTGAGTGAGTGATGACACACACAGGAGTCAGGAGTGACACACAAGCCCTGAGGCCAATATTTTTCTCCCACTGATTGATGTAGTGATTTTTTCAGGTACATTTTAGAACCCAAATCAAGCAAAAAAATAAATAGGCTTTCTATGGCCCACTATTTGTGAGAGAGATGGCACGCTCAGGACTGGCACACAAGCCCAGAGGCCAATATTAATCTCCCACTTTTTTTTTTTTGGTTCCAGGGAAAATTTATAAACCCAATAAAAAAAAAAAATAGGCTTTCTATGGCCCACTATCTGAGAGAGAGAGATGGCACGCTTAGGACTGGCACACAAGCCCAAAGGCCAATATTAATCTCCCACTGATTGATTTATTGATTTTTTCAGGTAGAATTTAGAACCCAAATAAAGCAAAAAAAAAAAAAAAAATGGGCTTTCTATGGCCCACTGAGTGAGTGATGATGCACACAGGAGTCAGGAGTGGCACACAAGCCCTGAGGCCAATATTTTTCTCCCACTGATTGATGTAGTGATTTTTTCAGGTAGATTTTAGAACCAAAATCAAGCAAAAAAATAAATAGGCTTTCTATGGCCCACTGAGTGAGAGATGGCACACACAGGAGTCAAGAGTGATTGATGTAGTGATTTTTTCAGGTAGATTTTATAACCCAAATCAAGCAAAAAAATAAATAGGCTTTCTATGGCCCACTGAGTGAGAGATGACACAGACAGGGATGGCACTCTAGCAGAAATGTCAATCTTAATCTCCCACAAAAAAAAAAAAAAAAACAGGGAGTGTCCTTCAATTACTATCTCCCTGCAGTAATCTCAGCCAGGTATGGCAGGCAGCAATAAGGAGTGGACTGATGCACAAATTAAATAAAAAGTGTGGACAAACAAAAAAGATAGCTGTGCAGAAAGGAAGGAACAAGAGGATTTGTGCTTTGAAAAAAGCAGTTGGTTTGCACAGCGGCGTACACACAGCAATGCAGCTATCAGGGAGCCTTCTAGGGCAGCCCAATGAGCTACAGCGCTGAGGGGGAAAAAAAAAAAAAATGTAGCTTCCACTGTCCCTGCACACCGAAGGTGGTGTTGGGCAGTGGAAATCGCTACAGCACAAGCGGTTTGGTGGTTAATGGACCCTGCCTAACGCTATCCCTGCTTCTGACGAAGCGGCAGCAACCTCTCCCTAAGCTCAGATCAGCAGCAGTAACATGGCGGTCGGCGGGAACTCCCCTTTATAGCCCCTGTGACGCCGCAGACAGCAAGCCAATCACTGCAATGCCCTTCTCTAAGATGGTGGGGACCAGGACCTATGTCATCACGCTGCCCACACTCTGCGTTTACCTTCATTGGCTGAGAAATGGCGCTTTTCGCGTCATTGAATCGCGACTTTGGCGCGAAAGTCGCGTACCGCATGGCCGACCCCGCACAGGGGTCGGATCGGGTTTCATGAAACCCGACTTTGCCAAAAGTCGGCGACTTTTGAAAATGAACGACCCGTTTCGCTCAACCCTAGTTGTTAAGATAAGACACCTGGTTCACAAAACACAAGAAATATGATGAGCACTACTTATGGGGGCACAATATGTTGTGGTATTATTCAGTATGTGATGCTTTTATAGCCATTGGGCGCAATGTGTGATGTGCTTATAATCAGGGGGCACAGTGTGCGATGCTGTTATATTCAGGATTCTGTAATGCTGTAGATAAGCCCCCGATGTACCCTGAAAGATAAGAAAAACTTGTTATATTATACTCACCCAGGGGCGGCCCCGCTGTGGTCCAGTCCGATGGGCGTCGCGGTCCGGGTCTGGTGCGCAGGTGCTGGGCCTCTCTGACCTTTCCCGGCGCCTGCGCACTGCAGTACTTTGCTCTGCCCTCAACAGGGCAAATAAAGTACGCCTGCCCAATAGCCATGGCAGGAAGAAAAGAAGAAGACGTCATCGTAAGAAGATGGGAGGCGCAGGACCCGGACCGCAACACCCATCGGACCGGACCGCAGCGGGGCCGCCCCTGGGTGAGTATAATATAACCTGTTTTTCTTATCTATGGGCTCAAATATTCATGAAAACAAACATATATATATATATATAAATATATATATATATATATACTGTATTTTCTGGCGTATAAGACTACTTTTTAACCCCTGAAAATCTTCTCAAAAGTCGGGTATCGTCTTATACGCCAGGTGTCGTCTTATAGGGCAGGTGCAGAGTAATCTGCGGTCACCGCATATTGTGGGGGGAGCGGTCCCAATGACGAGGTGAGGGGGCACCTCACCGGGAAGGTGTAAGTGAAGCAGATGCAGAGAAGGAGATAATAGGATACAAGGGTGAGCCAGATGAGTGAAAGAGGAGTGTTTTTCTAGGCACAGCACCGCTCTCTCTCTTTTTTGCATAACCCTGGCATCCCAGACGCTGACAGTTTGCTTCACTTACACCTTCCTGGTGAGGCGCTCCCTCACCTCATCATCGGGACCACTCCCCCCCACTATATACGTCGACTACAAATTGCTCCGCACCCACCCTATAAGACGACACCCGGCATATAAGACAACCACCGACTTTTGAGAAGATTTTATATTTTAACTGGAAAAGTTGGGGGTCGTCTTATACGCCAGAAAATACGGTATATATATAAAATTTAATACAGCGCTAGATAGCTTAAAAGCCGGTAATTCAATTGCCGGCTTTTGCTATCTCCTTCCCAAACCCAACAGGATATGAGTCATGGTTTACATACAGTAAACCATTTCATATCCCTTATTTTTTTTAAACATATTCCTTACTACTAATATTCAAAGTGTCTGTGTGCAAAATTTGGGGGCTCTAGCTATTAAAATAAAGGGTTAAATCACAGAAAAAATTGGCGTGGTCTCCCGCTCAATTTTCTTCGCCAGAGTGGGAAAGCCAGTGACTGAGGGCAGATATTAATAGCCTGGAGAGGGTCCACCGTTATTGCCCCCCCCTCCCTGGCTAAAAACATCTGCCCCCAGCCACCCCAGAAAAGGCACATCTGTAAGATGCGCCTATTCTGGCACTTGGCCACTCTCTTCCCACTCCCGTGTAGCGGTGGGATATGGGGTAATAAAGCGTTAATGCCACCTTGCTATTGTAAGGTGACATTAAGCCAGGTTAATAATGGAGAGGTGTCAATAAGACACCTATCCATTATTAATCCAACAGCGTGGGACAAGACTGAACGACGGAAGGTATGGAATATTGTTGATTTTTTGTTTTAACTTTGTTTCAGGTGACAAAGGTCTTCAATTGGATTAAGAGTATAATAAACTATTACAACACTCTTTATTTCAATAAAATACTTTTTTCCTAATGTGTGTGTGTTTTATTAACCATTTACTGCTATTGGATTAATAATGGATAGGTGTCTTATTGACGCCTCTCCATTATTAACCTGGCTTAATGTCACCTTACAATAGCAAGTGAGGAATATGTTAAAAAATAAGGGATATGAAATGGTTTACCGTATGTAAACCATGTCTCATATCCTGTCGGGTTTGGGAAGGAGATAGTAAAAGTCGGCAATTGAATTACCGGATTTTCTGCTATCTAGCGCTGTATGAAATTATATATATATATATATTTATATATATATGTCTCACTGACATATAAATATACTGGATGGTGGCCCGATTCTAACGCATCGGGTATTCTAGAATATGCATGTCCACGTAGTATATTGCCCTGTCACATAGTATATTGGCCAGACACGTACTATATTGCCCAGCCACGTAGTATATTGCCCAGCCACGTAGAATATTGCCCAGCCACGTAGAATATTGCCCAGCCACGTACTATATTGCCCAGCCACGTAGTGTATTGCCCAGCCACGTAGAATATTGCAGAGCCACGTACTATATTGCCCAGCTACGTACTATATTGCCAAGTCACGTAGTATATTGCCCAGCTACGTAGTATATTGCACAGCGACGTAGTATATTGCCCAGTCACATAGTATATTGCCCAGCGACATAGTATATTGCACAGCGATGTAGTATATTGCCCTGTCACATAGTATATTGGCCAGACACGTACTATATTGCCCAGCCACGTAGTATATTGCCCAGCCACGTAGAATATTGCCCAGCCACGTAGAATATTGCCCAGCCACGTACTATATTGCCCAGCCACGTAGTGTATTGCCCAGCCACGTAGAATATTGCAGAGCCACGTACTATATTGCCCAGCTACGTACTATATTGCCAAGTCACGTAGTATATTGCCCAGCTACGTAGTATATTGCACAGCGACGTAGTATATTGCCCAGTCACATAGTATATTGCCCAGCGACGTAGTATATTGCACAGCGATGTAGTATATTGCCCAGTCACATAGTATATTGCACAGCGACGTAGTATATTGCCCAGTCATGTAGTATATTGCACAGCGACGTAGTATATTGCCCAGTCATGTAGTATATTGCCCAGCCACGTAGTATATTGCCCAGTCACATAGTATATTGCCCAGCCACGTAGTATATTGCACAGCGATGTAGTATATTGCCCAGTCATGTAGTATATTGCCCAGCCACGTAGTATATTGCCCAGTCACATAGTATATTGCCCAGCGACGTTGTATATTGCACAGCGATGTAGTATATTGCCCAGTCACGTAGTATATTGCCCAGTCACGTAGTATATTGCCCAGCCACATAGTATATTGCCCATCCACGTAGTATATTGCACAGCGACGTAGTATATTGCCCAGTCATGTAGTATATTGCCCAGCCACGTAGTATATTGCCCAGTCACGTAGTATATTGCCCATTCACGTAGTATATTGCCCAGCGACGTAGTATATTGCCCAGTCACGTAGTATATTGCACAGCGACGTAGTATACAGCACAGAGCCACGTAGTATATTGCCCAGTCACGTAGTATATTCCCCAGCGACGTAGTATATTGCCCAGTCATGTAGTATATTGCACAGCGACGTAGTAAATTGCCCAGTCATGTAGTATATTGCCCAGCGACGTAGTATACAGCACAGCAACATAGTATACAGCACAGAGCCACATAGTATGTTGCCCATTCACTTAGTATATTGCCCAGTCACGTAGTGTATTGCACAGCCCGCGTAGTATATTGCCCAGTTACGTAGTATATTGCCCAGCCACATAGTATATTGCCCAGCCATGTAGTATATTGCACAGCCCGCGTAGTATATTGCCCAGTTACATAGTATATTGCCTAGCCACATAGTATATTGCCCAGCCACGTAGTATATTGCCCAGCCACGTAGTATATTGCCCAGTTACATAGTATATTGCCCAGTGACGTAGTATACAGCACAGAGCCACGTAGTATATTGCACAGCAACGTAGTATACAGCACAGAACCATGTAGTATATTGCCCAGCCACGTAGTATATTGCCCAGTCATGTAGTATATTGCACAGCGACGTAGTATATTGCCCAGCGATGTAGTATACAGCACAGCGACGTAGTATACAGCACAGAGCCACATAGTATATTGCCCACTCACGTAGTATATTGCCCAGCCACGTAGTATATTGCACAGTGACGTAGTATATTGCCCAGTCACGTAGTATATTGCCCAGTGACGTATTATATTGCCCAGCCATGTAGTATATTGCACAGCCACGTGGTATATTGCCCAGTGACGTATTATATTGCCCAGCCACGTGGTATATTGCACAGCCACGTGGTATATTGCCCAGTCACGTAGTATATTGCCCAGTCACGTAGTATATTGCCCAGCGACGTAGTATGTTGCCCAGTCACGTAGTATATTGCACAGCAACGTAGTATACAGCACAGAGCCGCGTAGTATATTGCCCAGTCATGTAGTATATTGCACAGCGACGTAGTACATTGCCCAACGACGTAGTATACAGCACAGCGACGTAGTACATTGCCCAGTCACGTAGTATATTGCCCAGCCACGTAGTATATTGCACAGAGACATAGTATATTGCCCAGTCACGTAGTATATTGCCCAGTCACGTAGTATATTGCGCAGCCACATAGTATATTGCTCAGTCACGTAGTATATTGCACAGCGACGTAGTATACAGCACAGAACCGCGTAGTATATTGCCCAGTCACGTAGTATATTGCACAGCGACGTAGTATATTGCCTAGTGACATAGTATATTGCCCAGTCACATAGTATATTGACCAGTCACGTAGTATATTGCCCAGTCACGTAGTATATTGCCCAGTGACGTAGTATATTGCCCAGCGACGTAGTATATTGCCCAGTCACGCAGTATATTGCCCAGCCACGTAGTATATTGCCCAGTCACGTAGTATAATGCACAGCGACGTAGTATATTGCACAGCGACGTAGTATATTGCACAGCCACGTAGTATATTGCCCAACGACGTAGTATATTGCACAATCACGCAGTATATTGCCCAGTCATGTAGTATATTGCCCAGCCACGCAGTATATTGCCCAGTCACGTAGTATAATGCACAGTGACGTAGTATATTGCACAGCGACGTAGTATATTGCTCAGCCACGTAGTATATTGCCCAGCCACGTAATATATTGCACAGCGACATAGTATATAGCACAGAGCCACGTAGTATATTGCACAGTCACGTAGTATATTGCCCAGTCACGTAGTATATTGCCCAGCCACATAGTATATTGCTCAGTCACGTAGTATATTGCCCAGTCACGTAGTATATTGCCCAGCGACGTAGTATATTGTCCAGCGACATAGTATATTGCCCAGTCACGTAGTATATTGCACAGCGACGTAGTGTACAGCACAGAGCCGCGTAGTATATCGCCCAGCCATGTAGTATATTGCCCAGTCACATAGTATATTGCACAGCGACGTAGTATATTGCCTAGTGACATAGTATATTGCCCAGTCACATAGTATATTGCCCAGTGTTAAAAATCGTTATTGAGCAAAAATATCTAATCAAGACTTAACCAGGTGCGTTATTCTTAAAAGAAAAATGTCATGATTTTCTGAAGAAAGTATAGTGGTTTATTGACTAGTCCACAGAAAAACCAAATTGCAGAAAACATAAAAATAGATTGTCCATGTGTAGATATCAGCGCTCGTCTTGATACTCATCTTTCCAAGGTCCTGAATGGTAGAAGTCATCTGTCTGTGTGAAGTCTGAAGTCATCATAGCATGGAGTAGCTAACAGCTGTTGTTCCTCGTGTCTTGTCCCATGTCCATGGAGAATGATGGTAAAGGAAGGGAGGTGACCGTCCCACGTGACAAAAAGCCCCCCACACCCTCCTTAGAGACGTTATTTATATGGTCAACACTGATCACGTGTCTTCTGTATATGGAGTTAACTTATACTCTGAGCTACATTCACAGAAATAGCTTTTGATAGTGTCAGCAAGAAACCATGTGCTCGGTACAGAATAAAAATAAGAATAATTAATATTTAACAATTCCCCCTTTTGAGGGTGACAGACATTGATTGGAACCCTCAAATTAAAATATTAATAAAATCTACTTTCTTCTTTGGCAAAATGATGTATCAATAATAATATTGTTATATGTTCTCAATAATATAATGATATGTAACTTCATGTTATGGTAATTCATGTTATGGTAAGCCGTGACTAATATTCATATAAAATATATATTATACTTCCCTATATCTACTTGAAGCATCTCAGGTGTGATGTCATCTGATGTCATCTGGTCTTCATCTTGGTTCTTCTTCTTGGTTCTTTCAAACAATCTTTAATATGTCTTTTGAAATAGATGATAGCATGTAGATATGTAGAGACCGTGTGTCATGTGTCAATCAAAGTCCATAAATTCAAATGTTGATAAGAAAACAAAGTTAATAGATGAAATGTAGCTTTAATATCTGTGCAGTGTCACCTTTAGAGACCTGGACTTACATTGGCTCGCCTTGGAAATCATCTGGAATCCTCATATCATCCGCACTGGTCTTGGGACAGGTGTGACGTCTTTGGTCAGCACAGCAAGGGTTACATTGACTCTTCCTTGCCAAACATAGCACCATAACCAGTCCTTAGTGCACAGGACACATGTCAGGGTTATTACCTGAGTGTTCACCAGCTTTCATAGAAGTCTTATAGGTGATAGAAAACCACTGGATCGTGATAAGAACGTAATAACACAGTTCATCTTTGATACTGTACTCATAGTCAGTGATGGATGCTGTAGTTGTTGTCAGTAGTGACATGAATTGTATTTGACACAGTCTATTATTACTCAGAAATCATAGCATTGTTACCTTGTGGAACTTCTGGATAACGGCTTTTCTTCTTGCAACTTTTAAAAATCAATTGAATTTAGAAAAATGTAAAGTCTTTATTAACATAACGTCAGTATCTTGATTGAAGTCTTCATTCCCTATTCTATACCAAATCTGGTAATTTCCCTAACTTATAATATCACAGCGTACCATAGCAATCAATAATATCCATATAATTATTAAATGATATTAAAATGGAGTTTATATTTGGAAAAATAAAATAATAATAATAAATGATAAATGATAGTATATTATTTACCATATTCTTCATGTGATTGGACATTTTTATGTCATAGGTGTAATTTCTTTTTGAACCCATAGATGTCAGTATGTCTTTTATGTAACAAGTGCTGATATTTAGTATTAAAACTTTATTAATTTATGTTCAGTAGACCAATAATATGTAAGTATGTATAGCCATGAACCAAAATAAAAATATATGTATGAATGAATGAATGAGTGAAAGAATTGTTGTATTTAACTTGGAATTGAAACATTTCTTATATAATGAAACCATATGATCACTATATTTGATAAAGCAATATGCTTGTAGACATTACTTTATTAAATATTGATTTTTCCTTGATGAAAAATAAGAATGAAAAATAAAAATTGAAAGAAAAGTGGAAAAAAAATGAAAAATAAAAATGAGAATAAAAAATAAAAATAAGGCCTTTATATGTTGATGACAAATGCTGAGATTATGTTTCAGTAACACATTCCCTTAATACTTCCTCATGTAGATGTTGTCATAACCTTGGAACACCAAAATATTGAAATTATGCAACTTTGCATATAATACCCTTCATAAGAGAAAAAAATGATATTTATAATATTTATTGTTATTATACCCAATAATACCTTATTAATATTTCTTCTTTATTAAAATGTGTGAAGAAGAGATATTGATGAAATGTGATGATGTGATCAGGATCAAAAACACATTTCCCCCTTAATATCAAAAAATATTATTTTATGAAAAAATTAATTTGTAAAAAACCCAAGTGAAAAATAATTATTTTTATAACTGTCATATCAACTTGTGCCATATATTTGTTTGAAGATGTGTACTCATCTATGTAACCATAAAAAAACACTGAATATGAAAAAATTATAATTTGGAAAAATTATTCTAAATGTAGGTTTTCTAGAAAAATCATATTGATGTATTATTGTACTTATTAAATAATAATCACCAAAGAAATATATGTTGCATAATAATATTTAAATATATCTTAATATTCTAATAATTTAACTGAATGCTATTATTAAATTAAACACAAAGTTGTTGTTTTTTTCTTCTTCGACATACCATGAATCATGAGGCCTCAGTCAAACTGTGCATACACATTCCACATACCACGCTCTGGTCACTCTTACATCACATCTCATGTCAAATTCACTCAGCAGCTGCTCATATGTTCTCTCACCTGTCACATGTGACTCACATAGACGTTCACAATACATTTCACATACAAAGAATAAAAAACATGTATATTAACCCAAAATATTGTATCCTAATTATCAATCAATGCGCATTGTAATCTATTAAATTTAGTATTCTAATATTCCTTTGAATATTCCCCAAATATTATCTAACAGTATCAGTATGTTTTAAACTATAGAAAGGACTGGACTCATTTACAAGAAACTTGAGTTGAATGTTCTAACGCTATTTCGGTACAAGCCTGTAACTGAAACCCTTTGAATGTAAGGCTGAGGAAAATTCCTAAAATTAAAAAACAAGGCTATATGATATTTCTTAACTCACAGCTGTCACGTCATGCACCATGCAGTGGAAAAAAAACATAATGTTACAGAAAAACATGTAGTACACACATTTTTTTAGGTTGTTAGATATATTATTTATTTTTAAGTGTTAAATATATATATATATATATATATCAAGCAGTTAATATAGCTTCCTGTGTGAATAAGACATACATTCATGAAACAGGTATTTTTTGTTCAATCCTTGCTTTGAAAGTAAAATTCTAAGGGAAAATGAAAGATAAAGGTTAATTTCATATTTATTTCAAAACAAAATAATTTAGATTTCTTATACATATGTATATATTTAATAAATGTATTTAATTGTAATTCTAAATATTTTTTTTTTTTCTGGAGTAAATCTTAATTATTTCACTATATATATATAAAAATGCAGTTAATATAATCTCTACTTATACAAATATGCTACAGTATTTACTGTATATTATATTAATATATGTAACTGCAGAATTATATTGAAATAGAATAATTACATTAATAAATAATACATTGTATAACTCATCATATAATATAATTAATTTTTAGCCAATTCCTATCCCAAAATTTGGCTGTTTGTCGATAATCTGCTGAAATGCTAAATTTAATAAGGTCAGTTTTAACCCTATGGACTCTTTGAAGAGCTGCTGTGATAATGGAGTGTTCAGCTGAGCTCCCCTGGGATACTCACCTGCTTCCGTCTGTCAGTCTCCGCCATCTTTAGAGACAGATCTGAGCCTTCAGATTTTAAATCTTTCAGAGAAATTTCTTTAATAGACTCCTGAATCTTTTCATAGGGTTTGTAGCAAATATGTAATTTTCTTCGTACTTCATAGATTTGATTTTGGATCA
The DNA here is from genome assembly GCF_032444005.1 of Ranitomeya imitator. Lineage (NCBI taxonomy): Eukaryota > Metazoa > Chordata > Amphibia > Anura > Dendrobatidae > Ranitomeya > Ranitomeya imitator. The sequence continues at coordinate 633,866,008 of NC_091285.1, forward strand.
GTTTTGGAGATTTTGATTTTGGCTTTTGATAAGATTGAATTCTGACTGGTTTCAAAAACTTAGTGTGATTTGCTTTCCTTTCAAGATTCTCATGTTTTCTAGAAAAATCAAGGGATTTTGCGCATTCGTATAAAGAATCTTTCTGTGAAGCAATTATACGAGATACAGTATTTAAGAATTTAAACTTGTTTATAAAACAATTTATCATGGATTGTTGATTCAAATTCGTACAGACCAATTTATAAATCCTTTCAAAAATGGACATGAATGTAAAAGTACATTCTTTCTGGCCAATCTTCAATTTTAGAAGAATATCAAGATCTGGATAATTTTCTTTTAATCCACAGAAAATCAAAATTCTTAATCTTTCTACATCAGTCATATTTTCATACTCCTCATTCTGCATTTCTAATGAATATCTTCTCATAAAAGTTACTGGCAGCCAAATTTTAAACAAATTATTTTTCTCCTGATTAGTCAAATCAAACTTATCAGCAAAACTTTCAAATATCTCTGAATTTCTGCACACATGGATTTTGTCATCATATGCAGGAATGATTTTGCATAATTTTAGCAGGATTTTCCTAGATTTAGGTTGGAGCTGTTGGGCCTCTGAGTCGTCTATTTTTAAGGGCAATGGTACATCTGTCCCTCGTAGATCATCTTTGTCAGTTTCTCCTACGCTTCCTCCATCTTGTTTTTCATCTTGTGACACATCAATGTCACCTTGGGCGGCCACACACACGTGTGTCACATCTTCCTCACTCTTCCCATTACAGTTAATCTTGGGAACATCATTAATTTCCATTTCCTTAGAAATTCTTTCTACACTGTCTTTTTTGGACTTCTCTGTAACAAACTCGTTAAATACATAAACCATATGTAAAATATTTTTAAGTTGCTCATTTTCTTTTTTCCTAGACATTAGCTTAGAATCCAATTTCAAATTCGCGGTTCTGCATTCTGCAAATAAATTAGACCAAAATATTTCTAAGCTAGATCCGTACAAACTTACAAATTCTATCTGACTTGATTTAGCATATGAATTAATCAAATCCATTTGTCTTACCTTGAAATCTCAGCTTGTAATCCCTTTGCTGTACAACGCTGGGCTCCGGACTTCAGCACGGCTATTTTTAGCACGTCTATCTTCAGCACTACCAGTGCTTGCTGTCAATCCGTCTGACACCTGTTAAAGTCTCCGTAATTCGTAGGTTCTTGTATGAGTTCTTTGTGACTTGAAATTTTGAAGTGGAATTCCTGAATACTTGCACAATCTAGCGGAACTCTTCTGTCTTCCCCCGTGTGCAAGAAGAAGGAAATTCACGCAAAAATAGCACAAAAAATCAAAACTGGCTGGCTAGGCCAATGTTAAAAATCGTTATTGAGCAAAAATATCTAATCAAGACTTAACCAGGTGCGTTATTCTTAAAAGAAAAATGTCATGATTTTCTGAAGAAAGTATAGTGGTTTATTGACTAGTCCACAGAAAAACCAAATTGCAGAAAACATAAAAATAGATTGTCCATGTGTAGATATCAGCGCTTTTCTTGTTACTCATCTTTCCAAGGTCCTGAATGGTAAAGTCATCTGTCTGTGTGGAGTTTGAAGTCATCACGGCATGGAGTAGCTAACAGCTGTTGTTCCTCGTGTCTTGTCTCATGTCCATGGAGAATGATGGTGAAGGAAGGGAGGTGACCGTCCCACGTGACAAAAAGCCCCCCACACCCTCCTAAGAGACGTTTATATATGTTCAACACTGATCACGTGTCTTCTGTATATGGAGTTAACTTATACTCTGAGCTACATACACAGAAATAGCTTTTGATAGTGTCAGCAAGAAACCATGTGCTCGGTACAGAATAAAAATAAGAATAATTAATATTTAACAGTCACATGAATTCAAAATCAGAGAAATTATCTCGTGTAAAAGCATGTTTGTCATTTATTATGCAAAATGCACGTGTGACCTTATATATGTATAGGGCTTACCTCTCGGGAACTGTGTGTGAGAACCCGGGAGCATGTGAGAGAGATTATTGCTGCTAAGGATGTTAGTGATGTGGGTATCCTTAAGACTATCGTCGCTCTGCCCGGAAGGCCGGGCGGTGATGCTAGTTCCGGCGCCGACGCCATATGCGCATGCGCCGTCGTTTAAGTCCCATTATGAGCTTCAGGTGCGGTGGTTCTATATATATTTCGCTAGGGACACACGCTGTACAGCCCCCCGAAGAAGCCTATGCGAAACGCGCGTAGGGGCTGGCGTGACCACCTACACAACTCGGCTGACATGGGTGAGGTCCAGTCCTTTATGTTGATTTAGATTTGTATGGGTTTACGGGTCCAGAGCTGGACTAGTCATAGAATATTACTCACTACACATGTGCTTTTAGTGAACCTGTGACCTCAAGCCGTAGATTTTGTTGTGTCTGCTGGTTCTGTTACCTTATCCGTGATTCACAATAATTACTCTATTTATGATATATTTGTGTATGTTTATTGAGTTTTTTTAATGTTTATTAATAAATGTTGCTATTTTTATATATTTGAAGTGGCAGTTTCGTGACTCCTTTTTTCGGATGTTATATAATATATTGCTGCATATGCAGCATCAATAGTAGGGGTAAAATCCCGCAGCGGAACCTGCAGGACAAACCGCGATAAATCTGCAGGGATAACCGCAGCGGGTTTGCCCTGCAGATTTATCAAATCCGCTGCGGGAGAACCCGCAGGGACAGGACGCTATGTGTGAACATAGCCTTATGCTCTACTTCAGAGACCGGCAGGACAGCTAATTGCAAGTTACCTGTCCGCACCTACACCCAGAAGGCACGGTGGCACCCTTCAGAGGCCATGGCATGCTAGAGTCCCTATAAACAGCCTCAAGCCACCAGTCATATGGGTATTGTCCTATCTGACTACGGGGGACAGAGAGAGAGAAACACCACATCTGTGAGACCTTTATGTGAAGCCATAGGCAGTAAGGGACTACAGCAATACAGTGCAAGGGAAGGCTACTGATTTCCACCTGGACAAGGGGACTCTGGACTTGCCTCCAAACTGGCTGGACTCTGCCTGCCCTGTGATCTGGTTCCCTGGACTGTGGATGCTGAAGTCTTCAGTAAAGGTAAAGAGACTGCAAACTTGTGTCCTCGTTCTTCTCTGCGACTCTCACCATCCACCATTTACACACCGGGAAGCCCTGGGGACATACTTAATCTGTGGGAAGGTATACCATCTAGCTGCCATAACATCACCCCAGCGGACCCCTTAAAGCTGCGTCGGTCACCCTGACCGAATACCACAGGTGGTGTCACGAACACAAACTTAATCCCTTTAAGAGACCTTTCCCTTTTACACGGACATCCCAGGGCCACGGACCGGGTCAGCCACCGTGACATCCCCCTGTGAACCGCAGGACCCGGTACCGAGTACCCCAAGGCCCCATGGGGGCGATCCAGTAGCGACCCTTTGAGCTCGGACATAACATCTACCATTATCCCGGCGAGTCAGCGGAAGGGTGAGACCCTGTAATGTGCACCATCTTGGGGTAATTGCTGGGATTGTTCTGTTTGCTATTGGGTGTTGTGGTTCAATAAAGTATTGCCACACTGTTTTACCCTAACTCTGTGTTGTCTGTGTAGTGTATTGCCCACCGTGAGAAAAAGCGGGCATTCAGTGGTATGAGCCCTGGTCCATGCAGTCTTGCTAAAGGCAGCCGAGAGCACCCACTAACCCCATTTCCCCACAACATCTATTAAGTCTCCTCTTAGCCTTCTTTTCTGCAAGCTAAACATTCCTAGATTCTTTAACTGTTCCTCGTAGGACATACTTTGCAGTCCGCTCACCATCCTGGTAGCTCTTCTCTGAACTTGCTCCAGTTTTTCAATGTCTTTATTAAAATCTGGTGCCCAGAACTGGACACAGTATTCCAGATGAGTCCTGGCCAAGGAGGAATAGAGGGGGATAAATACTTTGTGTGTTCTAGACTCTATGCTTCTCTTAATACATCCTAAAACTGTGTTTGCCTTTTTTGCTGCTGAATCACAATGTTGACTCATGTGCAGTCTGTGATCTATTAGTATACCCAAGTATTTTTCACATGTGCTGCTGCTTTGTTCTATTCCTCCCATTCTACAGATGTAATTTTTGTTAAATACCATTTTATTAGTTGATGCCCATTGTTCAAGCTTATTTAGATCTTTCTAAATCCTTTTTCTGTCTTCTCTAGTGTTAGCTATCCCTCTTAGCTTTGCATCGTCTGCAAATTGGATTAGTTTACCTTCAGTTCCCTTATATAGATCATCTATAAAAATGCTGAACATTACTGGGGCCAGGACAGAGCCTTGTAGTACCCCACTTGAAACACTTTTCCAATTTGATGTGTAAGTGCAGCTCCCCAGGGTCCTGGTTGTTGCAGTAATATCATTCTCCTCTAGGGGGGAGTGATGTTACATTTGGAGGCAATAAAGGAGATCTCGTTACTAGGTACCACAAACATACAACACATTTCATACTCCAGTCCACTAGGGGGGGCTATGCTCCTATTTATTAGGGCACTCTTCACACTTAGGTAAAACTGGTGGCCTGGAGAGGAAGTTAGGCAGTTGCTGGCTGAGCTTGGCTCAGTTAGTTGGTCCCTGACAGGGGTGGGAGCCTGTCAGAGGCCCAGACAGAAGGTCACGGAGCTGCGCCTGCCCCACGTGCGGCAGTTCCTAAGAAAGGACACGAACAGAGAATTGTATTGTAGAGAGTGAGAAGAAGTCATAGCAAAGGAGAGGATACCAGAAGGAGTTCTGCCCTGCACAGGCTGCCTCCTTCTGAGGTGCAGGATCCCGGTAGCCGGAACACCGAGGGAGCAACTGTCCTTTATGCCTTGCTCCAGAGACCGGCAGGACAGCTAATTGCAAGTTACTGATCTGCTCTATACCCAGGAGGCAAGGTGGCACCCACGAGAGGCCAGGGCATGTTAGAGTACCTGTAAACAGCCTCAAGCCACCGGTCATACGGGTTTGTCCTATCCATCTGGCGGAAAGAGAGAGAGATAACATCAATAACATCTACAACATCTGTGAGGACCTTATGAGAGGCTTAGCAGTTAGGTACTACAACACCAAGGCGCTAGAGGAAGGCTACTGATTTCCACCTGGATAAGGGGACTCTGGATTTGCCTCCAAACTGGCCGGACTCTGCCTGCTCTGTGATCTGGTGCTCTGGATTGTGGATGCTGAAGCCACGGACCGGGTCAGCCACCGTGACATACCCTCGAGAACCAAAGGACCCGGTACTGTGTTCCCCTTGCTCTTGGGGGCGCTCCATAATCATTTATTATCACTCTTTGAGTACGATCACTGAGCCAGTTATGAATCCACCTAATCGTAGCCTTGTCAATCCCATACTTGGCCATTTTTTTTAATAAGGATAGCATGAGATACTTTATCAAATGCTTTTCTGAAGTCAAGATATACTATATCTACTGCATTTCCCTGATCCACCCAGTCAGTGTTTCCATCATAGAAGGAAATTAGATTAGTCTGGCATGACTTATTTGCTAAAAACAAATGCTGGCTTTCATTCATTACTGCATTCTTATCCAAGTACAATAGTTTGTTCAGATAACTTTCCTGGCTTAGAAGTAAGGCTCACTGCCCTGTAATTTCCTGACTCCAGTACTTTGCTTTGCCCTCAACAGGGCAGATAAGTATGCCTGCACAGGAGCATGGTGCCAGAGAGCCATGACACAAGCAGGAGGATGGCATTGCATGGAGATGGGTGGTGCCAGACCCGGACCTGCGACACCTAGCAACAGTCACAGATAAATCCACCAAATGCCTTCTCTAATAACCACCACCAACAACAACCTCCAGCAAAAGCTATCTCTGACAATCAGTTCTAGCAAGAACTCAGTTTATATGAGAGATGGGAGTGGCTAACAGTGCACAGCTGACAGCCTAAACTCTCCAGGAGTGCTCAACTGAGCAGAACAACCCTTGCACTGCCAAAATAAATTTACCCCATTTAATACGAAAATGAAGTGCTTCTAACCAGTGCAGGAGTAGGAGAAATCAGATGCTGCAGTCTTCTGGCTCCTCTCTATCATGGTAAACACGTGACACCATCGGTCTGAGACCAAGGGACAATGTGCTGATATATGACTCAGGACACGACACCTTCAACAGGCAATGGCATGAGATGTAACCCTTGCACCCGGATCTGACCCCTCCTGGGTCTTTGGGCACCACTCTCAGATGTGGACTTGGGCTCCTTCTTTTACATATCCCAGAAAGGTGACTTCAGACTCCTTTGATTTCTCAGGGAGTTCTTCATGCAAATCATCTTTCCACAAGGCTCACAAGATCATCTGCATTTTAGGAATCTCCTTGAGCAACATAGCTTTGCACAAATTTAAGTAGTGAGTGGATACATTGATCCACTACCACTGTTTTCACCATCTGTGCCAGAGATTAGGCCTCAGGCTGCAGCCATTTTTACACCAGGTATAACAGTTTGAAAACTTTGGACCGAGAAAGGCGGTTCCTTTGGTATCACCAGAGGTGCACCCTTGCATCCTGACAACCAGGGTTATGCCCAAAGATGCCTTAATCGCCACCTTCAGCTTGCTGTACTCCTTGGCACTGTCATGCTTCTGTTGTCAGATTACCCAGTGCAGGGGCTCCATCCCTGTCCCTAATTCTAGGCACACTCAAGCTATCCCTGCTCCCCAGATTACTTCTGATGGTGAAGATGCTGGGGCCACATACCTTGCTGAACTCCTGAAAAATTTGAGATCTAACAACGGAGGAAATAAGTACACCAGGGTTACCAACCTCACCGCAATCCGGCTCTTTAGTCTTCTGGTGGCTGTTTATGGGGGAGATATGGAAGAACCCGCACCCACAAAATGACGCTCTCCACTACAGAAAAAGCACACTCCCCTTTATGCCAAAACACAGTTGAACCAACAGAACGTGCCACCCCACCCAACTGCATGGGTTGCATGGTAGACTCAGAGCCATATTCCCTTGTCTCCTTATGTCTCTGCTGGTCCACACAGATGGCCAGAGACAAGGCGGCCTCCAGGGAGACCTGAGTCTCTTGTAGCGCAAAGGCATCCTTACTCTTACCAATAACACTTGAACTGGCTACAGAGTGTGGGGTCATTCCACTTAGTATTGGTGTACCAACTCTGAAACTCAGAGTAATACTCCTCAGCCAAACATTCTCCCTGCCAAAGCTGACATAGTGTAGACTCGGCCATGGATACGCAGTTGGGGTCATCGTATATGTGACCCAGCACCTGTTTAAATGTCTTAATCGTTCGTAGAGACCGAGAGCCGGCCGGAAGAGAAAATGCCCAGGCTTGAGGGTCACCCTGAAGGAGTGAAATTTTGATCCCCACCTGTTACGCAGCTTAAAGTTAAGTTTACAGGCTTCTCTGACAGCAACAAACTTGTCATGCCCCCCCCCAGAAAACCTGTCAGGCAAAGCAACCTTGTGCTCCACCATGGATCAAAAAATTGTATGGGCCAGTGTTACTGTCACATTTCTGTTGTCAGATTACCAGGGGCTCCTTCCCTGTCCCTAAATCTAGGGGCAACCTAGCTTTCCCTGCTCCTTAGGTTACTTCTGAAGGCGAAGACTCCGGGGCCACGTACTTGCCAAACTCCTGAATCAGACCTATATCTGTCCCCCTTCCCCAACCAGAGAAGTAGGAGGAATAGTGTACGTACATACACAAACCAGACAAACAAGAATGGACATACAGGGATAAATGAGTATACCAATCATCCAAAAAGGCACTCACACATAACAGAGGGAAACACAGTTTAGAAAAGGTTGAAAAAATAAATAGGAGAGGACGAGGGGTTGTACACAGTATTTCTATGCAGCTGAATGCTCCGTTCCCAAGTGCTGGCGGCAGTGCCAGGACCCGATCCGAGAGATTCGCGCTAGTTTCTCACATTGAACTCGCAAGTGTGACCCCAACCTTACCATCACTTTGGCTGGAGGAAGTTGCTGTGTCCTTGACCTGGACAGTTTCTACCAAGAGTGATGCTTTATTTAATTAAGGTCCTGCTGCTGCCACTGCTGCTGCAACTGCTGAACTAGAGTTTGTTGGTTTCTTGTTGGGCCTGCTGCTGTTGTTGCTGCTGTCACTGCTGCTGCATATTAGCCTGGATCAGTTGCTTAAGAAGCTCTTCCATGCTTTTAGACTGTGTTTTCAATGCTGTACCTGCCTTTACCCATTACATTCAGTTTTATATTGTAATCACCTGTGCTCTTTGGGACTGTGCTCTGTACCAATTGTAGGGGTTCACTCTCTTGGGTAGTTGCTTGGAACACAAAGCTACAGTGTTTTTAATATCACACGCAGAATAATGTTTATTTTCACTAGTTGTACAGTACCAAAACCATAAAATCTCTAGCATTGTCCAGGCAGCAACTAAACAATACAGACTCTGACTACTGAGACCTGGCTGGGCCAGTCCTAGTTTGGTAACAAAACAGCTATCATCCATAGCCACCAGTGATACTTGCAGTTTGGTGCACACGACCTGTGCAGTCAGGTTAGGCACGAATTTGGGGACTGGAGTGAGATTTGTGGCATACCTTGCGCTACTGCTAGTCATGAATTTGATGAGTGGGAGTTGCTGCGCTCTGTTCCTCCCCCGCTCCGCTAACTTTGTTGGATCTGAATAAAAATGACGTGTAAAACCAAACATCACAACATTTTGTGACTATTCAAAGCTTTTAACTCCAGAATTTTGACGTAAAAGCATTGATAAATCGGGACCTATGTGTATAAGAAGCACTACTATTCTATTATTCCTAGCAAAGGACATTATGCTTATATCAAATATAAGTCAGTGAGGGGTCTCGAGCACTGGTGGTATCTCTTGTATGACAAATCAGGAACTTCCATTGTAAAAATACAAAAACAAGCAAAAAAAAACAAACATGAGGCTGATGATAATTTAGTTTTAGAGGCAGAAAACGGCTTTTCTATTGGAGGAGACTGATGGACGTCTGGTCACCCGTTCCTCCACCAGCAGCCATTGTATGGACTGGAGAGCTGCGCGGTCTATGAGGAAAACTGCACTAACAGGAGCAGGAGGAGAATCGGTTATACCTATATAATAGTAAGCATCAAAAATGATGTCCTCAACACATCTGATACAATAAAGACAATGTGGCCGACCCCGTCACCTCATTCTGCCGCCGGCAATAGTCGATGTAATACAGGAAGGAACATTTTTAATGAGACCCAATTGCAAAAATGATATTTAGCCCCAATTGCATGCATTTAAAGGAAAAAAAAGAAAGAAATTGTCCCTAAAGGTGGACCACTCCTTTCTAACCTCGGACGGGATAGTACGTCCGAGGTCAGAACCCCCGCTTTGATGCGGGTTTCAGCGGTGAGCCCGCATCAAACCTGTTTTGTACAGCTGACATGTGCCCTCATATGTGCCGCTATTAACTAGTTAAATGCCGCTGTCAAACGCTGACAGCGGCATTTAACTAGCACTTCCGGCCATCGGGCCGCAAATGAGCGCATCGCTGACCCTCGTCACGTGATCGAGAAAAAATTCAAAACGCCAGAATTACGTTTTTTTGGTCGCCGCGACATTGCATTAAAATGCAATAACGGGTGATCAAAAGAACGTATCTGCACCAAAATAGTATCATTAAAAACGTCAGCTGGGCACGCAAAAAATAAGCCCTCATCCGACCCCAGGTCATGAAAAATGGAGACGCTGCAGGTATTGGAAAATAGCGCAAATTTTTTTTTTTTTTAGCAAAGTTTGGAATTTTTTTTCACCACTTAAATAAAAAATAACCTAGACAAGTTTGGTGTCTATGAACTCGTAATGACCTGGAGAATCATAATGGCAGGTCAGTTTTAGCATTTAGTGAACCTAGCAAAAAAGCCAAACAAATATGGGATTGCACTTTTTTTGCAATTTCACCGCACTTGGAATTTTTTTCCCATTTTCTAGTACACGACATGCTAAAACCAATGGTGTCATTCAAAAGTACAACTTGTCCCGCAAAAAATAAGCCCTCACATGGCCATATTGACGGAAAAATCAAAAAGTTATGGCTCTGGGAAGAAGGGGAGCAAAAAACGAAAATACAAAACCGAAAAAAGCTGGGGTCATGAAGGGGTTAAGCAGTACCCCATCTCATAATGTAATAGAATATTGCTGGGATGTGCCATTACTTTATGATCAGTGGGAGTATGACCCCTATGATCCCCATTGGTCCTGAGAATGAAGGGGACACAGGCTGGTGCAGGGCTATGCTGCCCACTCCCTCGGCTATTCCCATTCCCATTAGATCTGGAAATGGCAGATTTGCACAGACAGGTGGATGGGAATGCGGTTGTGTTGTGAAATACTAGAAAAAGATGCAATAATTCTTGGGAACAGTAGGGTCCTCATTGTTGAAATGTTATTGTTTCATAAGATGGGAAAACCCCTGTAAGTTTTTATTCTGTCCTAATAACAGAGGCTTCTAATACCTTCAATGAAATAACGGAGCAGTGACATCTAGTGCTCAGCCATCAGTACTGCACATGTAGAGATGTCACAGGGGTGGGATGGGGTCGGTCTCCCGTCCAGTTCTTCCAAGCCAGTTGTTTAAAAAAAGACAACTGGTTGTTAATAGAGTTGAGCGACCTTGACCTTTTTAGAGTCGAGCCGGGTTTCGCGAAACCCGACTATCTCAAAAGTCGGGTCGAGTGAAATCGGCCGATTATGACGTAAAGTCGGGATCGACCGAAACACGAAACCCAATGCAAGTCAATGGGGCAGCATAGTCGGCAGTGAGTGGGGGCCAGGAAAACACCTAGAGTGCCCATTTTAATGTCAAAACCATCCATTCATCTTAATGAAGCTTGTCAAGCGTAATTTACCTTATAATAATTGGAAGGCATTTGAAATTGGGGTTCATTTGGCTAAAGTTGAGGTGGGTAGGGCTGGTTCAAGTAATTAGTGGGCCCAGGAAATCTGGACCACGTCACGGCAGTGGAGCAGGGAGAGGTAAGTATTTCAACTTTGCAAGTGCTGTGAACCTGAGCAAGCAGGGGGGGCCCACTCGTTGGCATTGGCACTGGCACAGGGCCCCTCAAAGTACAGCGGTGTTTGCACGGCGGGGGCGCCTCCCACCGGCAGCAACACTTTTGCGTACTATGAGAGGCCCTGTGCCAGTGACGTCGCCAACTAGTATTCCTCCCCCCACCTGATGAAGGAACCTGCACTTTCATCTGCACCTTCCTGTTTGTCCCCGTGTAAGGTGGTATGGTATGCGGGAAGGGGGACCTGACTTTCAGCAGGGTCAGAATCTTGCAGTGTAGCGTGCACGGGAAATGTTGCGTTATGGGTCAATGTACCAGCAGACTCATCTATCACTGGCTGGGCAATGGGCAGGATGAGGAGGAAACACAGATATAGGCCCAAAGAATAAAGTGGGCTAAATGCAGTTCAAAATTGGTAACACAGGACTAATCAGGGGGCATTGCAGTGGAGGACAACTGGAATGAGAGGCTGACACAGAGAGTAGGCCCAAATCAGTAAGTAGTCGAAATGCAGTTCAAAATTGGCAACAGTAGTAAACAGGCGGCACAGCTTTGTTCAGTGGAGGAGAACAGCAAGGAGTGGCAGACACCGATAGTAGGCCCCAACCCAACTAGTAGGCCAAATGCAGTCTAACATTAACAACTACTTAACGAGCGCCTGAAAACGGAATTTCAGGACAGGAAACCAGGAGAACAGCAAGGAGCGGCAGACACCGATAGTAGGCCCCAAACCAACTAGTACGCCAAATGCAGTTGTTCCGTTTAACCACAATTTAATGAGAGCCTGAAGATAGAAGTTCAGGAAAGGCAACCTGGAGAACACCTTGGAGTGGAACACACCATCTCTCTACACCCCATACCCAATTTGTAGGCCTAATGCAGCGTAGTTTCCAACAACTACTAAACGAGAGCATGATGATCGAAGCATTGGCGAGGAAACCTGGGGAACACCTTGGAGTGGAACACACCATCTCTCTACAGTGGAACACACCATCTCTCTACACCCCATACCCAATTTGTAGGCCTAATGCAGCGTAGTTTCCAACAACTACTAAACGAGAGCCGGAAGATCGAAGCACAGGAAAGGCAACCTGGAGAACACCTTGGAGTAGAACACACCATCTCTCTACACCCCATACCCAATTTGTAGGCCTAATGCAGCGTAGTTTCCAACAACTACTAAACGAGAGCCGGAAGATCGAAGCTCAGGAAAGGCAACCTGGGGAACACCTTGGAGTGGAACACACCATCTCTCTACACCCCATACCCAATTTGTAGGCCCAATGCAGCGTAGTTTCCAACAACTACTAAACGAGAGCATGATGATCGAAGCATTGGCGAGGAAACCTGGGGAACACCTTGGAGTGGAACACACCATCTCTCTACAGTGGAACACACCATCTCTCTACACCCCATACCCAATTTGTAGGCCTAATGCAGCATAGTTTCCAACAACTACTAAACGAGAGCCGGAAGATCGAAGCTCAGGAAAGGCAACCTGGAGAACACCTTGGAGTGGAACACACCATCTCTCTACACCCCATACCCAATTTGTAGGCCTAATGCAGCGTAGTTTCCAACAACTACTAAACGAGAGCATGATGATCGAAGCATTGGCGAGGAAACCTGGGGAACACCTTGGAGTGGAACACACCATCTCTCTACAGTGGAACACACCATCTCTCTACACCCCATACCCAATTTGTAGGCCTAATGCAGCGTAGTTTCCAACAACTACTAAACGAGAGCCGGAAGATCGAAGCACAGGAAAGGCAACCTGGAGAACACCTTGGAGTAGAACACACCATCTCTCTACACCCCATACCCAATTTGTAGGCCTAATGCAGCGTAGTTTCCAACAACTACTAAACGAGAGCCGGAAGATCGAAGCTCAGGAAAGGCAACCTGGGGAACACCTTGGAGTGGAACACACCATCTCTCTACACCCCATACCCAATTTGTAGGCCCAATGCAGCGTAGTTTCCAACAACTACTAAACGAGAGCATGATGATCGAAGCATTGGCGAGGAAACCTGGGGAACACCTTGGAGTGGAACACACCATCTCTCTACAGTGGAACACACCATCTCTCTACACCCCATACCCAATTTGTAGGCCTAATGCAGCATAGTTTCCAACAACTACTAAACGAGAGCCGGAAGATCGAAGCTCAGGAAAGGCAACCTGGAGAACACCTTGGAGTGGAACACACCATCTCTCTACACCCCATACCCAATTTGTAGGCCTAATGCAGCGTAGTTTCCAACAACTACTAAACGAGAGCATGATGATCGAAGCATTGGCGAGGAAACCTGGGGAACACCTTGGAGTGGAACACACCATCTCTCTACAGTGGAACACACCATCTCTCTACACCCCATACCCAATTTGTAGGCCTAATGCAGCATAGTTTCCAACAACTACTAAACGAGAGCCGGAAGATCGAAGCTCAGGAAAGGCAACCTGGAGAACACCTTGGAGTGGAACACACCATCTCTCTACACCCCATACCCAATTTGTAGGCCTAATGCAGCATAGTTTCCAACAACTACTAAACGAGAGCCGGAACATCGAAGCTCAGGAAAGGCAACCTGGGTAACACCTTGGAGTGGAACACACCATCTCTCTACACCCCATACCCAATTTGTAGGCCCAATGCAGCGTAGTTTCCAACAACTACTAAACAAGAGCATGATGATCGAAGCATTGGCGAGGAAACCTGGGGAACACCTTGGAGTGGAACACACCATCTCTCTACACCCCATACCCAATTTGTAGGCCTAATGCAGCGTAGTTTCCAACAACTACTAAACGAGAGCATGATGATCGAAGCATTGGCGAGGAAACCTGGGGAACACCTTGGAGTGGAACACACCATCTCTCTACAGTGGAACACACCATCTCTCTACACCCCATACCCAATTTGTAGGCCTAATGCAGCGTAGTTTCCAACAACTACTAAACGAGAGCCGGAAGATCGAAGCTCAGGAAAGGCAACCTGGGGAACACCTTGGAGTGGAACACACCATCTCTCTACACCCCATACCCAATTTGTAGGCCCAATGCAGCGTAGTTTCCAACAACTACTAAACGAGAGCATGATGATCGAAGCATTGGCGAGGAAACCTGGGGAACACCTTGGAGTGGAACACACCATCTCTCTACACCCCATACCCAATTTGTAGGCCTAATGCAGCGTAGTTTCCAACAACTACTAAACGAGAGCATGATGATCGAAGCATTGGCGAGGAAACCTGGGGAACACCTTGGAGTGGAACACACCATCTCTCTACAGTGGAACACACCATCTCTCTACACCCCATACCCAATTTGTAGGCCTAATGCAGCGTAGTTTCCAACAACTACTAAACGAGAGCCGGAAGATCGAAGCTCAGGAAAGGGAACCTGGAGAACACCTTGGAGTGGAACACACCATCTCTCTACACCCCATACCCAATTTGTAGGCCTAATGCAGCGTAGTTTCCAACAACTACTAAACGAGAGCCGGAAGATCGAAGCTCAAGAAAGGCAACCTGGGGAACACCTTGGAGTGTAACAAACCCTCTCTCTACACCACGGAAGGGCTGATTCTTAGGAAGGAAGGCTGTCGGAAAGAAGCAGGGCGCGTCCGAGGGTGATTATATTCTTATTAGGTATATACTCACCCTCGGACGCGCCCTGCTTCTTTATTTGTAATGAATGTTTATTTGCAATGTGGTTTTGACTTACTCTATTTTTTTGGTAAATAATGATTTTATTATTTTCATTGTTTTGCATCTTCTTGGCAATAATATAAAGAAGACGCGACAGGACAACACTCGGTGGATGCCATATCTGTGTTTAAAATTGAAAAAACCTTTCAGTTAACTACTTGCAGGAGAAAGTTATTGTAGCTGGTGGTCATTTTTAGTACTGTACCAGATTTTTGTTGTATGTGTTTGTTTTTAATGTTACAATGTCTGCATTTGATATCTCTCCAGTATTTTCTTTTTTATAAGCAAAATACTTATTTTTATATTTTCTGATGTTGGTTCCAGGGGTACACGGGCAGCAGTGGTGTGGTCAGTGGAGGACTAGTGGAAGGAGTGACCGCAGACAGGCATCGAAGGCCTAAAATAATAACACATGGCTGTAGGCAATTTTAAATTGGTTCCAGGGGTACACGGGCAGCAGTGGTGTGGTCAGTGGAGGCCTAGTGGAAGGAGTGACCGCAGACAGGCATCGAAGGCCTAAAATAATAACACATGGCTGTAGGCAATTTTAAATTGGTTCCAGGGGTACACGGGCAGCAGTGGTGTGGTCAGTGGAGGCCTAGTGGAAGGAGTGACCGCAGACAGGCATCGAAGGCCTAAAATAATAACACATGGCTGTAGGCAATTTTAAATTGGTTCCAGGGGTACACGGGCAGCAGTGGTGTGGTCAGTGGAGGCCTAGTGGAAGGAGTGACCGCAGACAGGCATCGAAGGCCTAAAATAATAACACATGGCTGTAGGCAATTTTAAATTGGTTCCAGGGGTACACGGGCAGCAGTGTTGTGGTCAGTGGAGGCCTAGTGGAAGGAGTGACCGCAGACAGGCATCGAAGGCCTAAAATAATAACACATGGCTGTAGGCAATTTTAAATTGGTTCCAGGGGTACACGGGCAGCAGTGGTGTGGTCAGTGGAGGCCTAGTGGAAGGAGTGACCGCAGACAGGCATCGAAGGCCTAAAATAATAACACATGGCTGTAGGCAATTTTAAATTGGTTCCAGGGGTACACGGGCAGCAGTGGTGTGGTCAGTGGAGGCCTAGTGGAAGGAGTGACCGCAGACAGGCATCGAAGGCCTAAAATAATAACACATGGCTGTAGGCAATTTTAAATTGGTTCCAGGGGTACACGGGCAGCAGTGGTGTGGTCAGTGGAGGCCTAGTGGAAGGAGTGACCGCAGACAGGCATCGAAGGCCTAAAATAATAACACATGGCTGTAGGCAATTTTAAATTGGTTCCAGGGGTACACGGGCAGCAGTGGTGTGGTCAGTGGAGGCCTAGTGGAAGGAGTGACCGCAGACAGGCATCGAAGGCCTAAAATAATAACACATGGCTGTAGGCAATTTTAAATTGGTTCCAGGGGTACACGGGCAGCAGTGGTGTGGTCAGTGGAGGCCTAGTGGAAGGAGTGACCGCAGACAGGCATCAAAGGCCTAAAATAATAACACATGGCTGTAGGCAATTTTAAATTGGTTCCAGGGGTACACGGGCAGCAGTGGTGTGGTCAGTGGAGGCCTAGTGGAAGGAGTGACCGCAGACAGGCATCGAAGGCCTAAAATAATAACACATGGCTGTAGGCAATTTTAAATTGGTTCCAGGGGTACACGGGCAGCAGTGGTGTGGTCAGTGGAGGCCTAGTGGAAGGAGTGACCGCAGACAGGCATCGAAGGCCTAAAATAATAACACATGGCTGTAGGCAATTTTAAATTGGTTCCAGGGGTACACGGGCAGCAGTGGTGTGGTCAGTGGAGGCCTAGTGGAAGGAGTGACCGCAGACAGGCATCGAAGGCCTAAAATAATAACACATGGCTGTAGGCAATTTTAAATTGGTTCCAGGGGTACACGGGCAGCAGTGGTGTGGTCAGTGGAGGCCTAGTGGAAGGAGTGACCGCAGACAGGCATCGAAGGCCTAAAATAATAACACATGGCTGTAGGCAATTTTAAATTGGTTCCAGGGGTACACGGGCAGCAGTGGTGTGGTCAGTGGAGGCCTAGTGGAAGGAGTGACCACAGACAGGCATCGAAGGCCTAAAATAATAACACATGGCTGTAGGCAATTTTAAATTGGTTCCAGGGGTACACGGGCAGCAGTGGTGTGGTCAGTGGAGGCCTAGTGGAAGGAGTGACCGCAGACAGGCATCGAAGGCCTAAAATAATAACACATGGCTGTAGGCAATTTTAAATTGGTTCCAGGGGTACACGGGCAGCAGTGGTGTGGTCAGTGGAGGCCTAGTGGAAGGAGTGACCGCAGACAGGCATCGAAGGCCTAAAATAATAACACATGGCTGTAGGCAATTTTAAATTGGTTCCAGGGGTACACGGGCAGCAGTGGTGTGGTCAGTGGAGGCCTAGTGGAAGGAGTGACCGCAGACAGGCATCGAAGGCCTAAAATAATAACACATGGCTGTAGGCAATTTTAAATTGGTTCCAGGGGTACACGGGCAGCAGTGGTGTGGTCAGTGGAGGCCTAGTGGAAGGAGTGACCGCAGACAGGCATCGAAGGCCTAAAATAATAACACATGGCTGTAGGCAATTTTAAATTGGTTCCAGGGGTACACGGGCAGCAGTGGTGTGGTCAGTGGAGGCCTAGTGGAAGGAGTGACCGCAGACAGGCATCGAAGGCCTAAAATAATAACACATGGCTGTAGGCAATTTTAAATTGGTTCCAGGGGTACACGGGCAGCAGTGGTGTGGTCAGTGGAGGCCTAGTGGAAGGAGTGACCGCAGACAGGCATCGAAGGCCTAAAATAATAACACATGGCTGTAGGCAATTTTAAATTGGTTCCAGGGGTACACGGGCAGCAGTGGTGTGGTCAGTGGAGGCCTAGTGGAAGGAGTGACCGCAGACAGGCATCGAAGGCCTAAAATAATAACACATGGCTGTAGGCAATTTTAAATTGGTTCCAGGGGTACACGGGCAGCAGTGGTGTGGTCAGTGGAGGCCTAGTGGAAGGAGTGACCGCAGACAGGCATCGAAGGCCTAAAATAATAACACATGGCTGTAGGCAATTTTAAATTGGTTCCAGGGGTACACGGGCAGCAGTGGTGTGGTCAGTGGAGGCCTAGTGGAAGGAGTGACCGCAGACAGGCATCGAAGGCCTAAAATAATAACACATGGCTGTAGGCAATTTTAAATTGGTTCCAGGGGTACACGGGCAGCAGTGGTGTGGTCAGCGGAGGCCTAGTGGAAGGAGTGACCGCAGACAGGCATCGAAGGCCTAAAATAATAACACATGGCTGTAGGCAATTTTAAATTGGTTCCAGGGGTACACGGGCAGCAGTGGTGTGGTCAGTGGAGGCCTAGTGGAAGGAGTGACCGCAGACAGGCATCGAAGGCCTAAAATAATAACACATGGCTGTAGGCAATTTTAAATTGGTTCCAGGGGTACACGGGCAGCAGTGGTGTGGTCAGTGGAGGCCTAGTGGAAGGAGTGACCGCAGACAGGCATCGAAGGCCTAAAATAATAACACATGGCTGTAGGCAATTTTAAATTGGTTCCAGGGGTACACGGGCAGCAGTGGTGTGGTCAGTGGAGGCCTAGTGGAAGGAGTGACCGCAGACAGGCATCGAAGGCCTAAAATAATAACACATGGCTGTAGGCAATTTTAAATTGGTTCCAGGGGTACACGGGCAGCAGTGGTGTGGTCAGTGGAGGCCTAGTGGAAGGAGTGACCGCAGACAGGCATCGAAGGCCTAAAATAATAACACATGGCTGTAGGCAATTTTAAATTGGTTCCAGGGGTACACGGGCAGCAGTGGTGTGGTCAGTGGAGGCCTAGTGGAAGGAGTGACCGCAGACAGGCATCGAAGGCCTAAAATAATAACACATGGCTGTAGGCAATTTTAAATTGGTTCCAGGGGTACACGGGCAGCAGTGGTGTGGTCAGTGGAGGCCTAGTGGAAGGAGTGACCGCAGACAGGCATCGAAGGCCTAAAATAATAACACATGGCTGTAGGCAATTTTAAATTGGTTCCAGGGGTACACGGGCAGCAGTGGTGTGGTCAGTGGAGGCCTAGTGGAAGGAGTGACCGCAGACAGGCATCGAAGGCCTAAAATAATAACACATGGCTGTAGGCAATTTTAAATTGGTTCCAGGGGTACACGGGCAGCAGTGGTGTGGTCAGTGGAGGCCTAGTGGAAGGAGTGACCGCAGACAGGCATCGAAGGCCTAAAATAATAACACATGGCTGTAGGCAATTTTAAATTGGTTCCAGGGGTACACGGGCAGCAGTGGTGTGGTCAGTGGAGGCCTAGTGGAAGGAGTGACCGCAGACAGGCATCGAAGGCCTAAAATAATAACACATGGCTGTAGGCAATTTTAAATTGGTTCCAGGGGTACACGGGCAGCAGTGGTGTGGTCAGTGGAGGCCTAGTGGAAGGAGTGACCGCAGACAGGCATCGAAGGCCTAAAATAATAACACATGGCTGTAGGCAATTTTAAATTGGTTCCAGGGGTACACGGGCAGCAGTGTTGTGGTCAGTGGAGGCCTAGTGGAAGGAGTGACCGCAGACAGGCATCGAAGGCCTAAAATAATAACACATGGCTGTAGGCAATTTTAAATTGGTTCCAGGGGTACACGGGCAGCAGTGGTGTGGTCAGTGGAGGCCTAGTGGAAGGAGTGACCGCAGACAGGCATCGAAGGCCTAAAATAATAACACATGGCTGTAGGCAATTTTAAATTGGTTACAGGGGTACACGGGCAGCAGTGGTGTGGTCAGTGGAGGCCTAGTGGAAGGAGTGACCACAGACAGGCATCGAAGGCCTAACATAACAAAAATGTCAATACAATGGTATTGTCAGTGGCAGGCATTGAAGGATGTCAGCGCATAGACTAAACATTGGGGGAGCTGTGAGATAATTTTGCAAGTGGTAGAGCACTGTTTGAGCTGGGGGGGGGGAAACTGTCTTGTAGCCGGCGGTACAGGCCCAGGGCCCCTCATATTACAACGGTGTGTCTGACGTTGGGTGCGCACCACCACCGCCAGAGACACTTTATTGTACTAGGAGGGACCCAGTGGCAGTGCCGTCGACCAAAAGCGGGCTCACCCACCTCTTCAGACAAACTGCACTCTCACGGGTGCTGTCGCCAAGTGTCGATACCACGGCCCCGTGTGGGGAGTTTGGCCATTTAGTGAGGTGTAAACATGTCGTATGCTGGACAATCAGGTGCAGAAAATTACGAGATTGGAAAAGGCATTCAGAATAGTCCACAGGCAAGACCTTTTCATAGGAAAGCTAGGTGTCAGCCGGGCAAGGTGGGGCAAAAGATTTCGAAATCCAGTTGTGGTTCATTTTAATGAAGGTTAGATCATCTACATTTTGGGTAGCCAGACGAGTCCTTTTTTCTGTTAGTATTGAACCTGCAGCACTGAATACTCTTTCTGATAGGACACTAGCTGCCGGGCAAGCAAGCTCCTGCAATGCATATTCTGCCAATTCTGGCCAGGTGTCTAATTTTGATGCCCAGTAATCAAATGGGAATGACGGTTGAGGGAGAACATCGATAAGGGATGAAAAATAGTTTGTAACCATACTCGACAAATGTTGTCTCCTGTCACTTTGAATTGATGCTGCAGTACCTGTCCTGTCTGCGGTCATAGCAAAATCACTCCACAACCTGGTCAGAAAACCCCTCTGGCCAACGCCACTTCTGATTTCTGCCCCTCTAACTCCTCTGGTCTGCTGGCCCCTGCAGCTCGTGTGAGAACGATCACGGGCGCTGTGTGCAGGGAATGCCAGAAGCAAACGGTCAACAAGAGTTGATTGTTTGGTTGCTAATATTAGTTCCAAGTTCTCATGTGGCATTATATTTAGCAATTTGCCTTTATAGCGAGGATCAAGGAGGCAGGCCAACCAGTAATCGTCATCATTCATCATTTTAGTTATGCGTGTGTCCCTTTTGAGGATACGTAAGGCATAATCCGCCATGTGGGCCAAAGTTCCAGTTCTCAAATCTGCGGTTGTGCTTGGTTGAGGGGCAGTTTCAGGCAAATCCACGTCACTTGTGTCCCTCAAAACCAGAACCCGGCCTTGCCGCGCCACCAATTTCCAGTGGCCCCGGAAAAGCTTCCTCATTAAAAATATAATCATCCCCATCATCCTCCTCGTCCTCCTCCTCCTCTTCGCCCGCTACCTCGTCCTGTACACTGCCCTGGCCAGACAATGGCTGACTGTCATCAAGGCTTTCCTCTTCCTCAGCTGCAGACGCCTGATCCTTTATGTGCGTCAAACTTTGCATCAGCAGACGCATTAGGAGGATGCTCATGCTTATTATGGCGTTGTCTGCACTAACCAGCCGTGTGCATTCCTCAAAACACTGAAGGACTTGACATATGTCTTGAATCTTCGACCACTGCACACCTGACAACTCCATGTCTGCCATCCTACTGCCTGCCCGTGTATGTGTATCCTCCCACAAAAACATAACAGCCCGCCTCTGTTCACACAGTCTCTGAAGCATGTGCAGTGTTGAGTTCCACCTTGTTGCAACGTCTATGATTAGGCGATGCTGGGGAAGGTTCAAAGAACGCTGATAGGTCTGCATACGGCTGGAGTGTACGGGCGAACGGTGGATATGTGAGCAAAGTCCACGCACTTTGAGGAGCAGGTCGGATAACCCCGGATAACTTTTCAGGAAGCACTGCACCACCAGGTTTAAGGTGTGAGCCAGGCAAGGAATGTGTTTCAGTTGGGAAAGGGAGATGGCAGCCATGAAATTCCTTCCGTTATCACTCACTACCTTGCCTGCCTCAAGATCTACAGTGCCCAGCCACGACTGCGTTTCTTTCTGCAAGAACTCGGACAGAACTTCCGCGGTGTGTCTGTAGTCGCCCAAACACTTCATAGCCAATACAGCCTGCTGACGTTTGCCAGTAGCTGCCCCATAATGGGAGACCTGGTGTGCAACAGTGGCAGCTGCGGATGGAGTGGTTGTGCGACTGCGGTCTGTGGACGAGCTCTCGCTTCTGCAGGAGGACGAAGAGGAGGAGGAGGGGGTGCGAACGGCTACAGCCAATTGTTTCCTAGACCGTGGGCTAGGCAGAACTGTCCCAAACTTGCTGTCCCCTGTGGACCCTGCATCCACCACATTTACCCAGTGTGCCGTGATGGACACGTAACGTCCCTGGCCATGCCTACTGGTCCATGCATCTGTTGTCAGGTGCACCTTTGTGCTCACAGATTGCCTGAGTGCATGGACGATGCGCTCTTTAACATGCTGGTGGAGGGCTGGGATGGCTTTTCTGGAAAAAAAGTGTCGACTGGGTAGCTCGTAGCGTGGTACAGCGTAGTCCATCAGGGCTTTGAAAGCTTCGCTTTCAACTAACCGGTAGGGCATCATCTCTAACGAGATTAGTCTAACTATGTGTGCGTTCAAACCCTGTGTACGCGGATGCGAGGCTAAGTACTTCCTTTTTCTAACCATAGTCTCATGTAGGGTGAGCTGGACTGGAGAGCTGGAGATCGTGGAACTAGCGGGGGTGCCGGTGGACATGGCAGACTGAGAGACGGTGGGAGATGGTATTGTTGCCACCGGTGCCCTAGATGCAGTGTTTCCTACTACGAAACTGGTGATTCCCTGACCCTGACTGCTTTGGCCTGGCAAAGAAACCTGCACAGATACTGCAGGTGGTGCGGAAAATGGTGGCCCTACACTGCCGGAAGGGATGTTGCGTTGCTGACTAGCTTCATTGGCCGAGGGTGCTACAACCTTAAGGGATGTTTGGTAGTTAGTCCAGGCTTGCAAATGCATGGTGGTTAAATGTCTATGCATGCAACTTGTATTGAGACTTTTCAGATTCTGTCCTCTGCTTAAGGTAGTTGAACATTTTTGACAGATGACTTTGCGCTGATCAATTGGATGTTGTTTAAAAAAATGCCAGACTGCACTCTTTCTAGCATCGGATACCTTTTCAGGCATTGCAGACTGAGCTTTAACCGGATGGCCACGCTGTCCTCCAACAGGTTTTGGCTTTGCCACGCGTTTTGGGCAAGATACGGGCCCGGCAGATGGAACCTGTTGCGATGTTGATGCCTGCTGCGGCCCCTCCTCCTCCGCTTCAGAACTGCTGCCGCCTGCACCCTGTTCCCCCAATGGCTGCCAATCGGGGTCAAGAACTGGGTCATCTATTTCCTCTTCTTGTAGCTCGTGTGCAACTTCGTCTGTGTCACCGTGTCGGTCGGTGGTATAGCATTCGTGATGGGGCAACATAGTCTCATCAGGGTCTGATTCTTGATCAGCACCCTGCGAGGGCAATGTTGTGGTCTGAGTCAAAGGACCAGCATAGTAGTCTGGCTGTGGCTGTGCATCAGTGCACTCCATGTCAGATTCAACTTGTAATGGGCATGGACTGTTAACTGCTTCACTTTCTAAGCCAGGGACGGTATGTGTAAAGAGCTCCATGGAGTAACCCGTTGTGTCGCCTGCTGCATTCTTCTCTGTTGTTGTTTTTGCTGAAGAGGACAAGGAAGCGACTTGTCCCTGACCGTGAACATCCACTAACGACGCGCTGCTTTGACATTTACCAGTTTCACGAGAGGAGGCAAAAGAGCTAGAGGCTGAGTCAGCAAGATAAGCCAAAACTTGCTCTTGCTGCTCCGGCTTTAAAAGCGGTTTTCCTACTCCCAGAAAAGGGAGCGTTCGAGGCCTTGTGTAGCCAGACGACGAACCTGGCTGCACAGCTCCAGACTTAGGTGCAATATTTTTTTTCCCACGACCAGCTGATGCTCCACCACTACCACTACCCTCATTACCAGCTGACAATGAACGCCCCCGGCCACGACCTCTTCCACCATACTTCCTCATTGTTTTAAAAACGTAAACAAACTAACGGTATTTGTTGCTGTCACACAAATTACACGGTGAGCTATAACTTCAGTATGATTTAGCTACCCCTTTACAGGTGAGTGAGACCACAACGAAAATCAGGCACAATGTTACACACTCTGTTGTTGGTGGCAACAAATGAGAGAGATGCCACACACGCAGGACTGTCACTGAAGCACAAATGTAAATATTAATCTCCCACTGATTTGATTTGATTTTTTTTTTAAGGGAGACTTTAGGAAAAAAAAATAATAGAATAAAATGATTTTTTCAGGAAGAATTTAGAAACCAAATAAAATAAAAAAAGGCTTTCTATGGCCCACTGAGTGAGAGATGACGCACACAGGAGTCAGGAGTGGCACACAAGCCCAGAGGCCAATATTTATCTCCCACTGATTGATGTAGTGATTTTTTCAGGTAGATTTTGGAACCCAAATCAAGCTAAAAAAAATAATAGGCTTTCTATGGCCCACAATTGGAGAGAGAGAGAGAGATGGCACACCCAGGAGTCAAGACTGGCACACAAGCAGAAAGGGCAATATTAATCTCCCACTGATTTGTTTTGTTTTTTGTTTTTTCAGGGAGACTTTAGGAAAAAAAAATAATAGAATAAAATGATTTTTTCAGGAAGAATTTAAAAACCAAATAAAATAAAATGATTTTTTCAGGGAGAATTTAGAAAACAAATAAAACAAAAAAAGGCTTTCTATGGCCCACCGAGTGAGAGATGACGCACACAGGAGTCAGGAGTGGCACACAAGCCCAGAGGCCAATATTTATCTCCCACTGATTGATGTAGTGATTTTTTCAGGTAGATTTTGGAACCCAAATCAAGCTAAAAAAATAATAGGCTTTCTATGGCCCACAATTGGAGAGAGAGAGAGAGATGGCACACCCAGGAGTCAAGACTGGCACACAAGCAGAAAGGGCAATATTAATCTCCCACTGATTTGTTTTGTTTTTGTTTTTTTTCAGGGAGACTTTAGGAAAAAAAAATAATAGAATAAAATGATTTTTTCAGGAAGAATTTAGAAACCAAATAAAATAAAATGATTTTTTCAGGGAGAATTTAGAAAACAAATAAAACAAAAAAAGGCTTTCTATGGCCCACTGAGTGAGAGATGACGCACACAGGAGTCAGGAGTGGCACACATGCCCAGAGGCCAATATTTATCTCCCACTGATTGATGTAGTGATTTTTTCAGGTAGATTTTGGAACCCAAATCAAGCTAAAAAAATAATAGGCTTTCTATGGCCCACAATTGGAGAGAGAGAGAGAGATGGCACACCCAGGAGTCAAGACTGGCACACAAGCAGAATGGGCAATATTAATCTCCCACTGATTTGTTTTTGTTTGTTTTTTTTCAGGGAGACTTTAGGAAAAAAAAATAATAGAATAAAATGATTTTTTCAGGAAGAATTTAGAAACCAAATAAAATAAAATGATTTTTTTCAGGGAGAATTTAGAAAACAAATAAAACAAAAAAAGGCTTTCTATGGCCCACTGAGTGAGAGATGACGCACACAGGAGTCAGGAGTGGCACACAAGCCCAGAGGCCAATATTTATCTCCCACTTTTTTTTTTTTTGTTCCAGGGAAAATTTATAAACCCAATAAAAAAAATAATAAATAGGCTTTCTATGGCCCACTATCTGAGAGACAGAGAGAGATGGCACGCTTAGGACTGGCACACAAGCCCAAAGGCCAATATTAATCTCCCTTTTTTTTAAGGGAGAATTTATAAAACCAAAAAAAAATAAATAAATAGGCTTTCTATGGCCCACTATTTGTGAGAGAGATGGCACGCTCAGGACTGGCACACAAGCCCAGAGGCCAATATTAATCTCCCACTTTTTTTTTTTTTTTCCAGGGAAAATTTATAAACCCAATAAAAAATAAATAAATAAATAGGCTTTCTATGGCCCACTATCTGAGAGAGAGAGATGGCACGCTTAGGACTGGCACACAAGCCCAAAGGCCAATATTAATCTCCCACTGATTGAT
Source organism: Ranitomeya imitator (assembly GCF_032444005.1). Taxonomy (NCBI): domain Eukaryota; kingdom Metazoa; phylum Chordata; class Amphibia; order Anura; family Dendrobatidae; genus Ranitomeya; species Ranitomeya imitator. The sequence continues at coordinate 633,891,664 of NC_091285.1, forward strand.
TTATTGATTTTTTCAGGTAGAATTTAGAACCCAAATAAAGCAAAAAAAAAAAAAAATGGGCTTTCTATGGCCCACTGAGTGAGTGATGACGCACACAGGAGTCAGGAGTGGCACACAAGCCCTGAGGCCAATATTTTTCTCCCACTGATTGATGTAGTGATTTTTTCATGTACATTTTAGAACCCAAATCAAGCAAAAAAATAAATAGGCTTTCTATGGCCCACTATTTGTGAGAGAGATGGCACGCTCAGGACTGGCACACAAGCCCAGAGGCCAATATTAATCTCCCACTTTTTTTTTTTTGGTTCCAGGGAAAATTTATAAACCCAATAAAAAAAAAAAAAATAGGCTTTCTATGGCCCACTATCTGAGAGAGAAAGATGGCACGCTTAGGACTGGCACACAAGCCCAAAGGCCAATATTAATCTCCCACTGATTGATTTATTGATTTTTTCAGGTAGAATTTAGAACCCAAATAAAGCAAAAAAAAAAAAAAAAATGGGCTTTCTATGGCCCACTGAGTGAGTGATGATGCACACAGGAGTCAGGAGTGGCACAGAAGCCCTGAGGCCAATATTTTTCTCCCACTGATTGATGTAGTGATTTTTTCAGGTAGATTTTAGAACCAAAATCAAGCAAAAAAATAAATAGGCTTTCTATGGCCCACTGAGTGAGAGATGGCACACACAGGAGTCAAGAGTGATTGATGTAGTGATTTTTTCAGGTAGATTTTATAACCCAAATCAAGCAAAAAAATAAATAGGCTTTCTATGGCCCACTGAGTGAGAGATGACACAGACAGGGATGGCACTCTAGCAGAAATGTCAATCTTAATCTCCCACAAAAAAAAAAAAAAAAACAGGGAGTGTCCTTCAATTACTATCTCCCTGCAGTAATCTCAGCCAGGTATGGCAGGCAGCAATAAGGAGTGGACTGAAGCACAAATTAAATAAAAAGTGTGGACAAACAAAAAAGATAGCTGTGCAGAAAGGAAGGAACAAGAGGATTTGTGCTTTGAAAAAAGCAGTTGGTTTGCACAGCGGCGTACACACAGCAATGCAGCTATCAGGGAGCCTTCTAGGGCAGCCCAATGAGCTACAGCGCTGAGGGGGAAAAAAAAATAAATGTAACTTCCACTGTCCCTGCACACCGAAGGTGGTGTTGGGCAGTGGAAATCGCTACAGCACAAGCGGTTTGGTGGTTAATGGACCCTGCCTAACGCTATCCCTGCTTCTGACGAAGCGGCAGCAACCTCTCCCTAAGCTCAGATCAGCAGCAGTAACATGGCGGTCGGCGGGAACGCCCCTTTATAGCCCCTGTGACGCCGCAGACAGCAAGCCAATCACTGCAATGCCCTTCTCTAAGATGGTGGGGACCAGGACCTATGTCATCACGCTGCCCACACTCTGCGTTTACCTTCATTGGCTGAGAAATGGCGCTTTTCGCGTCATTGAAACGCGACTTTGGCGCGAAAGTCGCGTACCGCATGGCCGACCCCGCACAGGGGTCGGATCGGGTTTCATGAAACCCGACTTTGCCAAAAGTCGGCGACTTTTGAAAATGAACGACCCGTTTCGCTCAACCCTAGTTGTTAAGATAAGACACCTGGTTCACAAAACACAAGAAATATGATGAGCACTACTTATGGGGGCACAATATGTTGTGGTATTATTCAGTATGTGATGCTTTTATAGCCATTGGGCGCAATGTGTGATGTGCTTATAATCAGGGGGCACAGTGTGCGATGCTGTTATATTCAGGATTCTGTAATGCTGTAGATAAGCCCCCGATGTACCCTGAAAGATAAGAAAAACTTGTTATATTATACTCACCCAGGGGCGGCCCCGCTGTGGTCCAGTCCGATGGGCGTCGCGGTCCGGGTCTGGTGCGCAGGTGCTGGGCCTCTCTGACCTTTCCCGGCGCCTGCGCACTGCAGTACTTTGCTCTGCCCTCAACAGGGCAAATAAAGTACGCCTGCCCAATAGCCATGGCAGGAAGAAAAGAAGAAGACGTCATCGTAAGAAGATGGGAGGCGCAGGACCCGGACCGCAACACCCATCGGACCGGACCGCAGCGGGGCCGCCCCTGGGTGAGTATAATATAACCTGTTTTTCTTATCTATGGGCTGAAATATTCATGAAAACAAACATATATATATATATAGATATATATATATATATATATATATATACTGTATTTTCTGGCGTATAAGACTACTTTTTAACCCCTGAAAATCTTCTCAAAAGTCGGGTATCGTCTTATACGCCAGGTGTCGTCTTATAGGGCAGGTGCAGAGTAATCTGCGGTCACCGCATATTGTGGGGGGAGCGGTCCCAATGACGAGGTGAGGGGGCACCTCACCGGGAAGGTGTAAGTGAAGCAGATGCAGAGAAGGAGATAATAGGATACAAGGGTGAGCCAGATGAGTGAAAGAGGAGTGTTTTTCTAGGCACAGCACCGCTCTCTCTCTTTTTTGCATAACCCTGGCATCCCAGACGCTGACAGTTTGCTTCACTTACACCTTCCTGGTGAGGCGCTCCCTCACCTCATCATCGGGATCACTCCCCCCCGCTATATACGTCGACTACAAATTGCTCCGCACCCACCCTATAAGACGACACCCGGCATATAAGACAACCCCCGACTTTTGAGAAGATTTTATATTTTAACTGGAAAAGTTGGGGGTCGTCTTATACGCCAGAAAATACGGTATATATATAAAATTTAATACAGCGCTAGATAGCTTAAAAGCCGGTAATTCAATTGCCGGCTTTTGCTATCTCCTTCCCAAACCCAACAGGATATGAGTCATGGTTTACATACAGTAAACCATTTCATATCCCTTATTTTTTTTAAACATATTCCTTACTACTAATATTCAAAGTGTCTGTGTGCAAAATTTGGGGGCTCTAGCTATTAAAATAAAGGGTTAAATCACAGAAAAAATTGGCGTGGTCTCCCGCTCAATTTTCTTCGCCAGAGTGGGAAAGCCAGTGACTGAGGGCAGATATTAATAGCCTGGAGAGGGTCCACCGTTATTGCCCCCCCCTCCCTGGCTAAAAACATCTGCCCCCAGCCACCCCAGAAAAGGCACATCTGTAAGATGCGCCTATTCTGGCACTTGGCCACTCTCTTCCCACTCCCGTGTAGCGGTGGGATATGGGGTAATAAAGCGTTAATGCCACCTTGCTAGTGTAAGGTGACATTAAGCCAGGTTAATAATGGAGAGGTGTCAATAAGACACCTATCCATTATTAATCCAACAGCGTGGGACAAGACTGAACGACGGAAGGTATGGAATATTGTTGATTTTTTATTTTAACTTTGTTTCAGGTGACAAAGGTCTTCAATTGGATTAAGAGTATAATAAACTATTACAACACTCTGTGTCTTTATTTCAATAAAATACTTTTTTCCTAATGTGTGTGTGTTTTATTAACCATTTACTGCTATTGGATTAATAATGGATAGGTGTCTTATTGACGCCTCTCCATTATTAACCTGGCTTAATGTCACCTTACAATAGCAAGTGAGGAATATGTTAAAAAATAAGGGATATGAAATGGTTTACCGTATGTAAACCATGTCTCATATCCTGTCGGGTTTGGGAAGGAGATAGTAAAAGTCGGCAATTGAATTACCGGATTTTCTGCTATCTAGCGCTGTATGAAATTATATATACATATATATATATTTATATATATATGTCTCACTGACATATAAATATACTGGATGGTGGCCCGATTCTAACGCATCGGGTATTCTAGAATATGCATGTCCACGTAGTATATTGCCCTGTCACATAGTATATTGGCCAGACACGTACTATATTGCCCAGCCACGTAGTATATTGCCCAGCCACGTAGAATATTGCCCAGCCACGTAGAATATTGCCCAGCCACGTACTATATTGCCCAGCCACGTAGTGTATTGCCCAGCCACGTAGAATATTGCCGAGCCACGTACTATATTGCCCAGCTACGTACTATATTGCCAAGTCACGTAGTATATTGCCCAGCTACGTAGTATATTGCACAGCGACGTAGTATATTGCCCAGTCACATAGTATATTGCCCAGCGACGTAGCATATTGCACAGCGATGTAGTATATTGCCCAGTCACATAGTATATTGCACAGCGACGTAGTATATTGCCCAGTCATGTAGTATATTGCACAGCGACGTAGTATATTGCCCAGTCATGTAGTATATTGCCCAGCCACGTAGTATATTGCCCAGCCACATAGTATATTGCCCAGCCACGTAGTATATTGCACAGCGATGTAGTATATTGCCCAGTCATGTAGTATATTGCCCAGCCACGTAGTATATTGCCCAGTCACATAGTATATTGCCCAGCGACGTTGTATATTGCACAGCGATGTAGTATATTGCCCAGTCACGTAATATATTGCCCAGTCACGTAGTATATTGCCCAGCCACATTGTATATTGCCCATCCACGTAGTATATTGCACAGCGACGTAGTATATTGCCCAGTCATGTAGTATATTGCCCAGCCACGTAGTATATTGCCCAGTCACGTAGTATATTGCCCATTCACGTAGTATATTGCCCAGCGACGTAGTATATTGCCCAGTCACGTAGTATATTGCACAGCGACGTAGTATACAGCACAGAGCCACGTAGTATATTGCCCAGTCATGTAGTATATTGCACAGCGACGTAGTAAATTGCCCAGTCATGTAGTATATTGCCCAGCGACGTAGTATACAGCACAGCAACATAGTATACAGCACAGAGCCACGTAGTATGTTGCCCATTCACGTAGTATATTGCCCAGTCACGTAGTGTATTGCACAGCCCGCGTAGTATATTGCCCAGTTACGTAGTATATTGCCCAGCCACATAGTATATTGCCCAGCCATGTAGTATATTGCACAGCCCGCGTAGTATATTGCCCAGTTACATAGTATATTGCCCAGCCACATAGTATATTGCCCAGCCACGTAGTATATTGCCCAGCCACGTAGTATATTGCCCAGTTACATAGTATATTGCCCAGTGACGTAGTATACAGCACAGAGCCACGTAGTATATTGCACAGCAACGTAGTATACAGCACAGAACCATGTAGTATATTGCCCAGCCACGTAGTATATTGCCCAGTCATGTAGTATATTGCACAGCGACGTAATATATTGCCCAGCGACGTAGTATACAGCACAGCGACGTAGTATACAGCACAGAGCCACATAGTATATTGCCCACTCACGTAGTATATTGCCCAGCCACGTAGTATATTGCACAGTGACGTAGTATATTGCCCAGTCACGTAGTATGTTGCCCAGTGACGTATTATATTGCCCAGCCATGTAGTATATTGCACAGCCACGTGGTATATTGCCCAGTGACGTATTATATTGCCCAGCCACGTGGTATATTGCACAGCCACGTGGTATATTGCCCAGTCACGTAGTATATTGCCCAGTCACGTAGTATATTGCCCAGCGACGTAGTATATTGCCCAGTCACGTAGTATATTGCACAGCAACGTAGTATACAGCACAGAGCCGCGTAGTATATTGCCCAGTCATGTAGTATATTGCACAGCGACGTAGTACATTGTCCAACGACGTAGTATACAGCACAGCGACGTAGTACATTGCCCAGTCACGTAGTATATTGCCCAGCCACGTAGTATATTGCACAGAGACATAGTATATTGCCCAGTCACGTAGAATATTGCCCAGTCACGTAGTATATTGCGCAGCCACATAGTATATTGCTCAGTCACGTAGTATATTGCACAGCGACGTAGTATACAGCACAGAACCGCGTAGTATATTGCCCAGTCACGTAGTATATTGCACAGCGACGTAGTATATTGCCTAGTGACATAGTATATTGCCCAGTCACATAGTATATTGACCAGTCACGTAGTATATTGCCCAGTCACGTAGTATATTGCCCAGTGACGTAGTATATTGCCCAGCGACGTAGTATATTGCCCAGTCACGCAGTATATTGCCCAGCCACGTAGTATATTGCCCAGTCACGTAGTATAATGCACAGCGACGTAGTATATTGCACAGCGACGTAGTATATTGCACAGCGACGTAGTATATTGCCCAACGACGTAGTATATTGCACAGTCACGCAGTATATTGCCCAGTCATGTAGTATATTGCCCAGCCACGCAGTATATTGCCCAGTCACGTAGTATAATGCACAGTGACGTAGTATATTGCACAGCGACGTAGTATATTGCTCAGCCACGTAGTATATTGCCCAGCCACGTAGTATATTGCACAGCGACATAGTATATAGCACAGAGCCACGTAGTATATTGCACAGTCACGTAGTATATTGCCCAGTCACGTAGTATATTGCCCAGCCACATAGTATATTGCTCAGTCACGTAGTATATTGCCCAGTCACGTAGTATATTGCCCAGCGACGTAGTATATTGTCCAGCGACATAGTATATTGCCCAGTCACGTAGTATATTGCACAGCGACGTAGTATACAGCACAGAGCCGCGTAGTATATCGCCCAGCCATGTAGTATATTGCCCAGTCACATAGTATATTGCACAGCGACGTAGTATATTGCCTAGTGACATAGTATATTGCCCAGTCACGTAGTATATTGCCCAGTGTTAAAAATCGTTATTGAGCAAAAATATCTAATCAAGACTTAACCAGGTGCGTTATTCTTAAAAGAAAAATGTCATGATTTTCTGAAGAAAGTATAGTGGTTTATTGACTAGTCCACAGAAAAACCAAATTGCAGAAAACATAAAAATAGATTGTCCATGTGTAGATATCAGCGCTCGTCTTGATACTCATCTTTCCAAGGTCCTGAATGGTAGAAGTCATCTGTCTGTGTGAAGTCTGAAGTCATCATAGCATGGAGTAGCTAACAGCTGTTGTTCCTCGTGTCTTGTCCCATGTCCATGGAGAATGATGGTAAAGGAAGGGAGGTGACCGTCCCACGTGACAAAAAGCCCCCCACACCCTCCTTAGAGACGTTATTTATATGGTCAACACTGATCTCGTGTCTTCTGTATATGGAGTTAACTTATACTCTGAGCTACATACACAGAAATAGCTTTTGATAGTGTCAGCAAGAAACCATGTGCTCAGTACAGAATAAAAATAAGAATAATTAATATTTAACACCCAGTCACGTAGTATATTGCCCAGTCATGTAGTATATTGCCAAGTCACGTAGTATATTGCCCAGCGACGTAGTATATTGCCCAGCCACGTAATATATTGCCCAGCCACGTAGTATATTGCCCATCCACGTAGTATATTGAACAGCGACGTAGTATATTGCCCAGCCACGTAGTATATTGCACAGCGACGTAGTATACAGCACAGAACCGCGTAGTATATTGCCCAGTCACGTAGTATATTGCACAGCGACGTAGTATATTGCCTAGTGACATAGTATATTGCCCAGTCACATAGTATATTGACCAGTCACGTAGTATATTGCCCAGTCACGTAGTATATTGCCCAGTGACGTAGTATATTGCCCAGCGACGTAGTATATTGCCCAGTCACGCAGTATATTGCCCAGCCACGTAGTATATTGCCCAGTCACGTAGTATAATGCACAGCGACGTAGTATATTGCACAGCGACGTAGTATATTGCACAGCCACGTAGTATATTGCCCAACGACGTAGTATATTGCACAATCACGCAGTATATTGCCCAGTCATGTAGTATATTGCCCAGCCACGCAGTATATTGCCCAGTCACGTAGTATAATGCACAGTGACGTAGTATATTGCACAGCGACGTAGTATATTGCCCAGCCACGTAGTATATTGCACAGCGACATAGTATATAGCACAGAGCCACGTAGTATATTGCACTGTCACGTAGTATATTGCCCAGTCACGTAGTATATTGCCCAGCCACATAGTATATTGCTCAGTCACGTAGTATATTGCCCAGTCACGTAGTATATTGCCCAGCGACGTAGTATATTGTCCAGCGACATAGTATATTGCCCAGTCACGTAGTATATTGCACAGCGACGTAGTATACAGCACAGAGCCGCGTAGTATATCACCCAGCCATGTAGTATATTGCCCAGTCACGTAGTATATTGCACAGCGACGTAGTATATTGCCTAGTGACATAGTATATTGCCCAGTCACATAGTATATTGCCCAGTCACATAGTATATTGCCCAGTCACGTAGTATATTGCCAAGTCACGTAGTATATTGCCCAGCGACGTAGTATATTGCCCAGCCACGTAATATATTGCCCAGCCACGTAGTATATTGCCCAGCCACGTAGTATATTGAACAGCGACGTAGTATATTGCCCAGCCACGTAGTATATTGCACAGCGACATAGTATACAGCACAGGGCCACGTAGTATACAGCACAGACACGTAGTATATTGCCCTGTCACGTAGTATACAGCACAGCCACGTAGTATATTGCACAGCGACATAGTATACAGCACAGAGCCACGTAGTATATTGCACAGTCACGTAGTATATTGCCCAGTCACGTAGTATATTGCCCAGCCACATAGTATATTGCTCAGTCACGTAGTATATTGCTCAGTCACGTAGTATATTGCCCAGTCACGTAGTATATTGCACAGCGACGTAGTATACAGCACAGAGCCGCGTAGTATATCGCCCAGCCATGTAGTATATTGCCCAGTCACGTAGTATTTTGCACAGCGACGTAGTATATTGCCTAGTGACATAGTATATTGCCCAGTCACATAGTATATTTCCCAGTCACGTAGTATATTGCCCAGCCACGTAGTATATTGCCCAGCCACGTAGTATATTGCCCAGTCACGTAATATATTGCCCAGCTACGTAGTATATTGCCCAGCCACGTAGTATATTGAACAGCGACGTAGTATATTGCTCAGCCACGTAGTATATTGCCCAGCCACGTAGTATATTGCACAGCGACATAGTATACAGCACAGGGCCACGTAGTATACAGCACAGACACGTAGTATATTGCCCTGTCACGTAGTATACAGCACAGACACGTAGTATATTGCCCAGCTACGCAGTAAATTGCCCAGCCACGTAAGTAACATGTTAAAAAAGAAAAAATAAACATATACTCACCTTCCGAAGAGCCTGTTGTAGTTCCGGCGCTTGTGTGTGGTGCATTCGGCAGCTTCCGGTCCCAGGGTTGGTATGAGAGCAGGACCTGTGATGACGTCGCGGTCACATGACCGTGATGTCATGGAAGGTCCTTCTCCCATAGCCTCTTTGGAAGCGGAACCTGCCGCTTGCAGTGCCGAGGAGAGGACGCGACAGCGGAGGATGAGAATAACGTTTTTGTTTTTTTTAATTATTATTATTTTTAACATTAGATCGCATACGCAGCATCAATAGTAAAAAGTTGGTCACACAGGGTTAATAGGTTAATAGCTGCATAACCAGAGTGCGTTACACCGCGCTCCAGTAATGCTGGCATTAACCCTGTGTGAGGGCTGACTGGAGGGGAGTATGGAGCCGGCACTGACTGACTGCGGAGAGGAAGGAGCGGCCATGTTGCCGCCGGACTGCGGCCGTCGCTGATTGGTCGTGGGAATGATCGTGGGCGTTTTGCCTCCAGCAATCAGCGACTTGGATTTCCATGACAGACAGAGGCCGCGACCAATGAATATGTGACAGAAAGACAGACAGACAGACAGAAAGATGGAAGTGACCCTTAGACAATTATATAGTAGATATATATCTCCCTATTCTATGTGTAGACATTTATTTTAGCTATTCTTTTCTAACCTGTCAGTGTGATTTTACTGTACACCGCACTGAATTGTCGGCTTTTCTATAGAACACCACTGCGTATTTCTCTCATTGGCGGACTTTTTGCACAATACGCTGACAAACGCAGCATGCTGCGATTTTCTACACCTGTAAAATACGGCAGAGAAATATACGGCAGATAGGAGCTGCCCCATAGAGAATCATTGGTCCGTGTGCAATGCGTAGTTTTTGCGCCTTTCATAAAAATCGCTAGTGTGACCCCGGCCTTAGAAGCCTCTGTTATTAGGACAGAATCTTATGAAGCAATAACATTTCAACAATGAGGACCCTACTGTTCCCAAGAATTATTGCATCTTTTTCTAGTATTTCACAACACAACCGCATTCCCATCCACCTGTCTGCAAATCTGCCATTTCCAGATCCCTGGGTGAGTATAATATTACCTGTTTTTCTTATCTTTCAGGATACATCGGGGGCTAATCTACAGCATTACAGAATGCATTACAGAACGCTATAGATAAGCCCCTGATGCCGGTGGCCTTAGTTTATAGGCCATTTTGGGGGTGACAGATCCCCTTTAAGCTGTTTTCTAAAGTTGACTTCAAACGTATCTCAATTAGTTGTCTTTTGTATCATCTTAGATGTTATAGTTTGTTTTGTTCTCTATTTTCATACCTCCACATTATAGAAATATTGTTCTACTTCTTACAATATCAAAGGAACAGTCAATATGGCTATTGTGGTTTAATGCTACTAAAGGACATCACAGAAAAAAAAACAGCCATACTTGCAATACCATGTCTAATCACAGATACACAACAGGATGAAGCAGGCGCCCAATAATAATAATAATAAAACAACCACTTGCTTGCATAGGGTGCTAATCACACCATTACGTGAGATGCAGCTCTGTACATATACAGTAACAGCTTATTACCAACACCCTACTATTACATCAGGAGGGTTCCCAATACCATATGTACACCCACCCAACAGACATCCCACATTACCCAGCCACCAATGAAGGTTCGGCCTGCACACTGCATAAAGAGGTGCAAAAAAGATGTACACAATGCATGAGATTTGAGGTCGATATTTTGGTCAAAATACACAAGCTTGCAACCCACATCAAGGGTCCTCATTATCTAGCGAATCTCTTTACTAAATTAAAAAAAGGACAAAAATCAATTAAAAATATCACTGAAAAAGAAAAAAATAGCAGCCATACTTATAATACCGTACAAACCTGCCTGTCTCACTTTTTTTTTAAATGGATTAGTTCACAATAATCACATGTAATGTAAGGATTGAACTCCCCCTCTAAAAGAGGTCAAGTCATCAAATATTTTTAAAGAGAATGAGCTAACATTAGTAACATAGTAACATAGTTAGTAAGGCCGAAAAAAGACATTTGTCCATCCAGTTCAGCCTATATTCCATCATAATAATCCCCAGATTTACGTCCTTCTACAGAATCTAATAATTGTATGATACAATATTGTTCTGCTCCAGGAAGACATCCAGGCCTCTCTTGAACCCCTCGACTGAGTTCGCCATCACCACCTCCTCAGGCAAGCAATTCCAGATTCTCACCACCCTAACAGTAAAGAATCCTCTTCTATGTTGGTGGAAAAACCTTCTCTCCTCCAGACGCAAAGAATGCCCCCTTGTGCCCGTCACCTTCCTTGGTATAAACAGATCCTCAGCGAGATATTTGTATTGTCCCCTTATATACTTATACATGGTTATTAGATCGCCCCTCAGTCGTCTTTTTTCTAGACTAAATAATCCTAATTTCGCTAATCTATCTGGGTATTGTAGTTCTCCCATCCCCTTTATTAATTTTGTTGCCCTCCTTTGTACTCTCTCTAGTTCCATTATATCCTTCCTGAGCACCGGTGCACAAAACTGGACACAGTACTCCATGTGCGGTCTAACTAGGGATTTGTACAGAGGCAGTATATTGCTCTCATCATGTGTATCCAGACCTCTTTTAATGCTCCCCATGATCCTGTTTGCCTTGGCAGCTGCTGCCTGGCACTGGCTGCTCCAGGTAAGTTTATCATTAACTAGGATCCCCAAGTCCTTCTCCCTGTCAGATTTACCCAGTGGTTTCCCGTTCAGTGTGTAATGGTGATATTGATTCCTTCTTCCCATGTGTATAACCTTACATTTATCATTGTTAAACCTCATCTGCCACCTTTCAGCCCAAGTTTCCAACTTATCCAGATCCATCGGTAGCAGAATACTATCTTCTCTTGTATTAACTGCTTTACATAGTTTTGTATCATCTGCAAATATCGATATTTTACTGTGTAAACCTTCTACCAGATCATTAATGAATATGTTGAAGAGAACAGGTCCCAATACCGACCCCTGCGGTACCCCACTGGTCACAGCGACCCAGTTAGAGACTATACCATTTATAACCACCCTCTGCTTTCTATCACTAAGCCAGTTACTAACCCATTTACACACATTTTCCCCCAGACCAAGCATTCTCATTTTGTGTGCCAACCTCTTGTGCGGCACGGTATCAAACGCTTTGGAAAAATCGAGATATACCACGTCCAATGACTCACCGTGGTCCAGCCTATAGCTTACCTCTTCATAAAAACTGATTAGATTGGTTTGACAGGAGCGATTTCTCATAAACCCATGCTGATATGGAGTTAAACAGTTATTCTCATTGAGATAATCCAGAATAACATCCCTCAGAAACCCTTCAAATATTTTACCAACAATAGAGGTTAGACTTACTGGCCTATAATTTCCAGGTTCGCTTTTAGAGCCCTTTTTTAATATTTGCACCACATTTGCTGTGCGCCAGTCCTGTGGAACAGACCCCGTCGCTATAGAGTCCCTAAAAATAAGAAATAATGGTTTATCTATTACATTACTTAGTTCTCTTAGTACTCGTGGGTGTATGCCATCCGGACCCGGAGATTTATCTATTTTAATCTTATTTAGCCGGTTTCGCACCTCTTCTTGGGTTAGATTGGTGACCCTTAATATAGGGTTTTCATTGTTTCTTGGGATTTCACCTAGCATTTCATTTTCCACTGTGAATACCGTGGAGAAGAAGGTGTTTAATATGTTAGCTTTTTCCTCGTCATCTACAACCATTCTTTCCTCACTATTTTTTAAGGGGCCTACATTTTCAGTTTTTATTCTTTTACTATTGATATAGTTGAAGAACAGTTTGGGATTAGTTTTACTCTCCTTAGCAATGTGCTTCTCTGTTTCCTTTTTGGCAGCTTTAATTAGTTTTTTAGATAAAATATTTTTCTCCCTATAGTTTTTTAGAGCTTCAATGGTGCCATCCTGCTTTAGTAGTGCAAATGCTTTCTTTTTACTGTTAATTGCCTGTCTTACTTCTTTGTTTAGCCACATTGGGTTTTTCCTATTTCTAGTCCTTTTATTCCCACAAGGTATAAACCGCTTACACTGCCTATTTAGGATGTTCTTAAACATTTTCCATTTATTATCTGTATTCTTATTTCTGAGGATATTGTCCGTCTGCCAGATTAAGGGCATCTCTAAGCTGGTCAAACTTTGCCTTCCTAAAGTTCAGTGTTTTTGTGACTCCCTGACAAGTCCCCCTAGTGAAAGACAGGTGAAACTGTACAATATTGTGGTCGCTATTTCCTAGATGCCCGACCACCTGCAGATTTGTTATTCTGTCAGGTCTATATTTTTTTACTATAAGAAACTTATTTAAAAAACAATCACATCCGCATGATGAATAAATCCTACTTTACTACCTGTTTCCATAATGCTTCCCAAAATAATGTCTCTGCGGCAGTCAGTATCAGACTTACTGTAATTTTACCGTTTACTCTGTTAGGTAAATACAGTGAAATCCAATTGTGTGCCTAGGAGACCAATTGAAGGTCATCTAGGCACACAATTGTGAGAATCAAAAACATATATTCCCACAATAAGCTACAAATCCCATGGTTATTATAGACCCTGGAACTTTTTAAAGAATTTGCTGAGAGCATACTAATATTAGGGTGTGTTTGTAATAGACCATATCCTAGTCCCCGTCCACATTGTTTAAGCATTGTAACAAACCAAGTATTTGGTTCCCAAATCTTTTTGGACCATACACCAGTCAAAGTTCAGTTTGTAGTTCCCATTGTCCACAAATGGATTTCTAGAATGAGGTTTAACTTTCTTCTACTGAAATCGCTAGAAAATATTACCTAGCTCAAAATCAAAGTCAACAAATACTTTTGTAAAAATTAAAATAATGAGATTTCTCTAGCAACATTATGGGAGGCCCATAAGTCTTTTGTGAGAGGGGAAATAATTGGCCTTTCTGTTCGCTGCAAAAAAAGTAAAAGATGAAGGATTAAAGGAATTACAACAAAATATTACTAAACTAGAAAAATGTCATAAATAATCACTAGCGGCTAAACATGTCACCCAAATAACGTCCTTAAGTAGAGAACAAACTGAACTTACAGTCAGGGAAACTTTCCTTATTCTCTAAGTACGTTATGCACTCGGTGACAAACGGACTAAATTTATAATAGCTCAAGATAAACACAGGAAAATTACAAGCTTCATAACTCGTCTAAAAGATAAATCCAGGGACAACGGGATAATTTACAGAGCATAAAAAATGTAAAAACTTTTGCCAACAATTATATAACTTATATTCCCATTACACAATCTTCCCTCTACTCAAAAGAGAAATTATTAAGTCATTCCTTAAAACTATTTTGACCCCCTACCCTCACAGAGGAAAAAATCTTCATTTTTATGTAAACCTATTATAGATAATTAAATCTTAAAGGCAATTCAATCGAGGCCTAGAAGGCCTTTCCGCCTTCTATTTTAATATGGCGCCCCTGCAGTCCAGCTGCTACAATGATATTGCCTCCCTAACCGGTGGTGGTATCATGTCTGGAAGTAAATGGAGCTCCCTACACTAAGTAAACCATGCATCCACACACAAGCCCATCCCTGGGGTATTGGGGTCGCTGTTCTAAGGGGTATTTGGGTGGCTGTTCTAAGGGGTATTGGGGTGCATCTAAATTTGGGGCAAGCCTTGCATTCACTGCATAGGCAAACAGTATGGGAGTACCAACTTCATAATAATGGGAACATTGCTTTCAGGTGGCCATCCTGTACAGCTCTTCAAAGGGGTTTTGAGGTGGCTGTTCTAAGGGATATTGGGGTGCGTCTAAATTTGGGGCAGGCCTTGCATTTATTGCATAGGCAAACAGTATGGGAGTACCAACTTCCTATTAATGGGAACATTGCTTTCAGGTGGCCCTCCTGTAAGTCTCGTCAAAGGGGTATTGGGGTGCCTCCAAATTTTGGGCAGCCCTGCCCTCACTGCATACACAATAACATGATAGGAGACCCACTGTTTAATAATGGGAACAACAAAGCATAGCCAGTTGATGGCTCTCTAAGAATAGTAAGGACCAACTACAGTCCGCCTGATGGCCATATAAAAATAGGCTTTTTGACTTTCAGAGTCCCTCCTTCATAAATGAAACAGGCTGTGTCTGATGATGTGTCACACACCACATGGCCAGATAAGATTGTAAAATGCTAAAATGACATTTCCCAGTGAATGCATTTGACTTGGTTGGAAGCAATACTAAAGTTGAAAAACGCATCAAAAACGCTATGTGTGAACATAGCCCAAGGTGTGGAGGAGCATTTTTGTTTTTGATTATTTATTTTGCCTTACATACAAGTCATTACCCTGGAAAGGATGTTCCTTAACATATTTCCCAGGAAAATCCATTTTGGTTTTGTTTTTGTATGTTTTTTGGTGAGTCTGTAAAAGTGGCGTAAGACTCGGACAACATTATTCACTGCAGTGACCTGCTAGTCAGAAATGCTTCTGGGGTATTCCCCATGATGTTCCCATGTCATCTGAGCAATGTTCCCAACAATTTTTGATGTTTTTAGACCCTTTAAAGACCTCCGGGGGGGAGGGGGCACAGCAAAAATGCTTGAGTTTCCTATAGACTTACATTGGGCTCGTTACTTGGGTGGAGCACCCGAGCATTCCAATTTGCTCGACAGGAGCAACGAGCACCCGAGAATTTTTGTGCTCGGTCATCACTATATGTCCCAAAGTCATGTTGTTTAACCCCTTAACCCCCAAGGGTGATTTGCATGTTAATGACCGGGACAATTTTTACAATTTCTGACCACTGTCCCTTTATGAGGTTATAACTATGGAACGCTTGCATGGATCCTGGTGATTCTGACATTGTTTTCTCATAACATGTACTTCATGTAAGTGGGAAAATTTCCTCAACATTACTTGCGTTTATTTGTGAAAAAAAATGAAAATTTGGTGAAAATTTTGAAAATTTCACAATTTTCCAACTTTGAATTTTCATGCCCTTAAATCACAGAGATATGTCACACAAAATACTTAATAAGTAACATTTTCCACATGTCTACTTTACATCAGCACAATTTTGGAACCAAAATTTTTTTACAACATCATTTTTTTAGGGACCACATCACATTTGAAGTCACTTTGAGGGGTCTATATGATAGAAAATACACAAGTGTGACACCATTCTAAAAATTGCACCCCTCAAGGTGCGCAAAACCACATTCAAGAAGTCTATTTACCCTTCAGGTGCTTCACATGAATTTTTGGAATATTTAAAAAAAAATGAACATTTAACTTTTTTCCCAAAAAATTTACTTCAGATCCAATTTGTTTTATTTTAACAAGGGTAACAGGAGAAATTGGACCAAAAAAGTTGTTGTACAATTTGTCCTGAGTACGCAGATACCCCATATATGGGGGGAACCACTGTTTGGGCGCATGGAAGAGCTTGGAAGTGAAGGAGTGCCGTTTGACCTTCCAATGCGAAATTGGCTGGAATTGAGATAGGACGCCATGTTGCATTTGGAGAGCCCCTAATTTGCTCTAAACAGTGGAAACCCCCCCACAAGTGACACTATTTTGGAAAGTAGACCCCCTAAGGAACTTATCTAGATGTGTGGTGAGAACTTTGACCCACCAAGTGCTTCACAGAAATTTATAATGTAGAGCCGCAAAAATAAAAAATCATATTTTTTCACAAAAAATATCATTTCACTCGGGATTTTTTGTTTTTGCAAGGTAACAGGAGAACTTGGACAACAGAAGTTGTTGTGCAATTTGTCTTGAGGACGCTAATAGCCCGTATGTGGGGGTAAACCACTGTTTGGGAGCATGGCAGAGCTCGGAAGGGAAGGAGCGCCGTTTAACTTTTCAATGCAAAATTGACTGGAATTGAGATAGGATGCCAAGTCGCGTTTGTGGAGCCCTTTATGTGCCTAAACAGTGGAAACCCCATACAAGTGACACTATTTTAGAACGTAGACCCCCCTAAGGAACTTATCTAGATGTGTGGTGAGCACTTTGACCCACCAAGTGCTTCACAGAAATTTATAATGTAGAGCCGCAAAAATAAAAAATCATATTTTTTCACAAAAATGATCATTTCGCACCCAATTTTTTTTTCGTAAGGTAACAGGAGAACTTGGACAACAAAAGTTGTTGTGCAATTTGTCTTGAGGACACTAATAGCCCATATGCGGGGGTAAACCAATGTTTGGGAGCATGGCAGAGCTCGGAAGAGAAGGAGCGCAGTTTAACTTTTCAATGCAAAATTTACTGGAATTGAGATAGGATGCCATGTCGCGTTTGTAGAGCCCTTTATGTGCCTAAACAGTGGAAACCCCATACAAGTGACACCATTTTGGAAAGTAGACCCCTAGGGAACTTATCTAGATGTGCTGTGAGAACTTTGAACCCCCAAGTGCTTGACTACAGTTTATAACGCAGAGCCGTGAAAATAAAAAATCTTTTCTTTTTCCACAAAAATTATTTTTTAGCCCCCCCAATTTTAATTTCAGCAAGGGTAACAAGAAAAATTGGACCCCAAAAGTTGTTGTCCAATTTGTCCTGAATACGCTGATACCCCATATGTGGGGGGGAACCACCGTTTGGGCACATGGCAGAGGTTGGAAGAGAAGGAGCGCTGTTTTGGAATGCAGGCTTAGATGGAATGGTCTGCGGGCATCACATTGCGTTTGCAGAGCCCCTGATGTACCTAAACAGTAGAAATCCCCCACAAGTGAACCCATATTGCAAACTAGACCCCTCCAGTAACTTATCTAGATGTGTTTTGACAACTTTGAACCCCCAAGTGTTTCACTACAGTTTATAACGCAGAGTCATGAAAATAAAAAATCTTTATTTTTCGTCAAAAAATATATTTTAGCCCCCAAATTTTTATTTTACCAAGGGTAACAGGAGAAATTGGACCCAAAAAGTTGTTGTCCAATTTTTCCTGAGTACGCTGATACCCCATATGTGGGGGTAAACCACTGTTTGGGTGCACGGCCGAGCTCAGAAGGGAAGGAGCACCTTTTTTTCTTTTTCAACGTGGAATTGGATGGAATTGAGATCGGATGTCATGTTGCGTTTGCAGAGCCCCTGATGTGCCTAAACATTCTAGCTTCAACCCTAGCCCCAACACACCCCTAGCTTTAATCCCAACCCTAACCATAACCCTAGCCACACCCCTAACCCCAACACACCCCTAAACCTAATCCCAACCCTAGCCACAACCCTAACCACACCCCTCACCCAAGCACACTCCTAATCCCAACCTCAACACACCCCTAACCCCAACACACTCCTAACCCTTATCCCAACCCTAACCATAACCGTAACCACGCCCCTAACCCGGATACACCCCTAACCCAACCATATACGTAAACCAAACCCTAACCCCAACTCTAGCCCCAACCCTAACCCTAACTATAGCCCCAACCCTAACCCTAACTTTAGCCCCAACCCTAACCCTAACTTTAGCCCCAACCCTAACTTTAGCCCAACCCTAACTTTAGCCCCAACCCTAATTTTAGCCCACCCCTAACTTTAGCCCAACCCTAACTTTAGCCCCAACCCTAACCCTAATGGCAAAATGGAAATAAATAATTTTTTTAAATTTTATTATTTTCCCTAACTAAGGTGGTGATAAATGGGGGTTTGATTTACTATTTATTGTGGGATTTTATAGCGGGTTTTTACGTTTGGCAGCTGTCACACACTAAAACACGCTTTTTATTGCATAAAAATTGTTTTTGCATCACCACATTTTGAGAGCTATAATTTTTACATATTTTGGCCCACAGAGTTATCTGAGGTCTTGTTTTTTGCGGGACGAGTTGAAGTTTTTATTGGTACCATTTTGGGCACATTACATTTTTTATCGCTTTTTATTCCGATTTTTGTTAGGCAGAATGAACAAAAACCAGCAATTCATGAATTTCTTTTGGCGGAGGCGTTTATACCGTTTCACGTGTGGTAAAATTGATAAAGCAGTTTTATTCTTCGGGTTAGTATGATTACAGCGATACCTCATTTATATCATTTTTTATGTTTTGGCAATAAAAACTATTTTATATAAAAAATAATTATTTTTGCATCGCTTTATTCTGAGGGCTATAACTTTTTAATTTTTTTTGCTGATGATGCTATATAGTGACTCATTTTTTGCGGGACATTTTCAGTGGTACCATGTTTATTTATATCTGGAGTGCCCCCAGACACAGGGCCACGAGTTCTCGGTACCGAGCCTCTCTGGTTCGGTGCTGAGGCTGTCACGGTGGCTAGACCCGGTCCGCGACCTTGCTAAGGGGCATCCAGTAAAGGTGGAACAGTCTGTCAGGGGTTCGTGACGCCACCTGTGGTGTTCGGTCAGGGTGACCGACGCTGCTGTGGGGTCCGCTGGGGTGATGGAATGGCAGCTTGATGGTATAACTTCCCACAGGTGAAGTATGTCCCCAGGGCTTCCCAGTGGTGTAGGTGGCAATGGTGATGGTGTGAGTTGCAGTCAATAACGAGGACACAGGGTTGCAGTCTCTTTACCTCTTTACTGAAGGCTCCAGGATCCTCAATCCAGAGTACGTTTAACAGGGCTCTCTGAGACCGGCCGGTCCGATGGGCACATCCAGAGTTTCCTTCGCAGATGGAAATCGTTGCCTACCACTAGCGCCTGTGTGTTGTAGTCCTAACCAGGGATTCAAGCTTGAGGAGGATAATTTGCATATTCCAGGTGCCTTCTGGGAAAAGCGAAAAGTCTCCCTCAGCAAGAAGATCGTTGGGTACAGCCGGGACCAGCTGCTTGGAAAGCATCACCAAACCAGGGATTCAAGCTTGAGGAGGATAATTTGCATATTCCAGGTGCCTTCTGGGAAAAGCGAAAAGTCTCCCTCAGTAAGAAGATCGTTGGGTACAGCCGGGACCAGCTGCTTGGAAAGCATCACCAAACCAGGGATTTAAGCTTGAGGAGGATAATTTGCATATTCCAGGTGCCTTCTGGGAAAAGCGAAAAGTCTCCCTCAGTAAGAAGATCGTTGGGTACAGCCGGGACCAGCTGCTTGGAAAGCATCACCAAACCAGGGATTCAAGCTTGAGGAGGATAATTTGCATATTCCAGGTGCCTTCTGGGAAAAGCGAAAAGTCTCCCTCAGCAAGAAGATCGTTGGGTACAGCCGGGAACAGCTGCTTGGAAAGCATCACCAAACCAGGGATTCAAGCTAGAGGAGGATAATTTGCATATTCCAGGTGCCTTCTGGGAAAAGTGAAAAGTCTCCCTCAGCAAGAAGATCGTTGGGTACAGCCGGGACCAGCTGCTTGGAAAGCATCACCAAACCAGGGATTCAAGCTTGAGGAGGATAATTTGCATATTCCAGGTGCCTTCTGGGAAAAGCGAAAAGTCTCCCTCAGCAAGAAGATCGCTGGGTACAGCCGGGACCAGCTGCTTGGAAAGCATCACCAAACCGCGCGCCTTAATGCGCGCAAATTTTTGCCTGTAGGACATTATTGCAAGAAAGCTTGGCTGACTAGATTACACAAGAAGGAAAACACACAGCAAGTCAGCAGGATCTAGGAGCAACATGGCAGATGTGACAACCTACATGGTCAGCTGCAGCATGTGCTACATGTTCGCAGATCGACCAGAAGAAGAATCCAATTTCACCTGTCAGAAGTGTAGACTAGTGGCCCTTTTAGAAGAAAAGGTGCGGGGTCTGGAAGAAAGAATAGCAACTTTGAAACTCATCAAAGAGAATGAAGACTTCCTAGACAGAACAGAAGCATCTCTACTGGTCACAGAAGGTGAAAAAAGTTTCAGACAACCTCCAAAAGCAGATGAGTGGAAGCATGTGACCAAAAGAAGCAAGAAGACGATGGAGAAATCACCAACCACACAACTGAAGAACCGATATCAAATCTTTGTAGAGGATGAAGATGGCACACCTAAGGATGAAGCAATACCAGCAAGCAAAAAAGAAAAGGGCACACAGCAACAAGTGACAGCAAAAAGTAAAGCCAAGAAGCAACGAAGAGTGGTGGTGGTGGGAGACTCACTACTGAGAGGCACAGAAGCAGCCATCTGCAGACCGGACATAACCGCAAGAGAAGTATGCTGCCTTCCAGGTGCGATGATCAAGGATGTGACCGATAGGATACCAAAGCTCTTCAGCTTCAAGGACGTCCACCCATTTCTTCTGATACATGTTGGCACCAATGACAAGGCAAGGAAGGACCTACCGACAATCTGCAAGGACTTTGAAGAGTTGGGGAAGAAAGTAAAGGAACTGGATGCACAGGTAGTTTTTTCTTCTATCCTTCCAGTAGACGGGCATGGCACCAGGAGATGGAACAGGATCCTTGATGCGAACAACTGGCTAAGACGATGGTGCAGAGAACAAGGATTTGGATTCCTGGACCACGGTGTGAATTACTTGTATGATGGACTCCTCGCCAGAGACGGACTACACCTCAACAAACCTGGGAAACACACATTTGCCAGAAGTCTCGCTACACTCATCAGGAGGGCGTTAAACTAGAAGAAGAGGGGACGGGAAGAAAAACATTAGACTCAAAGAAGAACCAGGAAAACATACTCAGAAGGGAGGTAAGAACATTTCTAAAACAATCCACAGCAAGGAGATTGGAACAAAACAAAATCCTCTAAACTGCATGCTCGCGAACGCCAGAAGCCTGACAAACAAGATGGAAGAACTAGAAGGAGAAATATCTACAGGTAACTTTGACATAGTGGGAATAACCGAGACATGGTTAGATGAAAGCTATGACTGGGCAGTTAACTTACAGGGTTACAGTCTGTTTAGAAAGGATCGTAAAAATCGGAGAGGAGGAGGGGTTTGTCTCTATGTAAAGTCTTGTCTAAAGTCCACTTTAAGGGAGGATATTAGCGAAGGGAATGAGGATGTCGGGCCATATGGGTCGAAATTCATGGAGGGAAAAATGGTAACAAAATTCTCATTGGGGTCTGTTACAAACCCCCAAATATAACAGAAATCATGTAAAGTCTACTTCTAAAGCAGATAGATGAAGCTGCAACCCATAATGAGGTCCTGGTTATGGGGGACTTTACCCGGATATTAACTGGGAAACAGAAACCTGTGAAACCCATAAAGGCAACAGGTTTCTGCTAATAACCAAGAAAAATTATCTTTCACAATTGGTGCAGAATCCAACCAGAGGAGCAGCACTTTTAGACCTAATACTATCTAATAGACCTGACAGAATAACAAATCTGCAGGTGGTCGGGCATCTAGGAAATAGCGACCACAATATTGTACAGTTTCACCTGTCTTTCACTAGGGGGACTTGTCAGGGAGTCACAAAAACACTGAACTTTAGGAAGGCAAAGTTTGACCAGCTTAGAGATGCCCTTAATCTGGTAGACTGGGTCAATATCCTCAGAAATAAGAATACAGATAATAAATGGAAAATGTTTAAGAACATCCTAAATAGGCACTGTAAGCGGTTTATACCTTGTGGGAATAAAAGGACTAGAAATAGGAAATACCCAATGTGGCTAAACAAAGAAGTAAGACAGGCAATTAACAGTAAAAAGAAAGCATTTGCACTACTAAAGCAGGATGGCACCATTGAAGCTCTAAAAAACTATAGGGAGAAAAATACTTTACCTAAAAAACTAATTAAAGCTGCCAAAAAGGAAACAGAGAAGCACATTGCTAAGGAGAGTAAAACTAATCCCAAACTGTTCTTCAACTATATCAATAGTAAAAGAATAAAAACTGAAAATGTAGGCCCCTTAAAAAATAGTGAGGAAAGAATGGTTGTAGATGACGAGGAAAAAGCTAACATATTAACCCCTTCATGACCCAGCCTATTTTGACCTTAAAGACCTTGCCGTTTTTTGCAATTCTGACCAGTGTCCCTTTATGAGGTAATAACTCAGGAACGCTTCAACAGATCCTAGCGGTTCTGAGATTGTTTTTTCGTGACATATTGGGCTTCATGTTAGTGGTAAATTTAGGTCAATAAATTCTGTGTTTATTTGTGATAAAAACGGAAATTTGGCGAAAATTTTAAAAATTTCGCAATTTTCACATTTTGAATTTTTATTCTGTTAAACCAGAGAGTTATGTGACACAAAATAGGAAATAAATAACTTTTCCCACATATATACTTTACATCAGCACAATTTTGGAACCAAAATTTTTTTTTGCTACGAAGTTATAAGGGTTAAAATTTGACCAGTGATTTCTCATTTTTACAACGAAATTTACACAACCATTTTTTTTAGGGACCACCTCACATTTGAAGTCAGTTTGAGGGGTCTATATGGCTGAAAATACCCAAAAGTGACACCATTCTAAAAACTGCACCCCTCAAGTGCTCAAAACCACATTCAAGAAGTTTATTAACCCTTCAGATACTTCACAGCAGCAGAAGCAACATGGAAGCAAAAAATGAACATTTAACTTTTTAGTCACAAAAATTATCTTTTAGCAACAATATTTTTATTTTCCCAATGGTAAAAGGAGAAACTGAACCACAAAAGTTGTTGTCCAATTTGTCCTGAGTACGCTGATACCTCATATGTGGGGGTAAACCACTGTTTGGGCGCACGGCAGGGCTTGGAAGAGAAGGAGCGCCATTTGACTTTTTGAATGAAAAATTGGCTACAATCTTTAGCGGACACCATGTCACGTTTGGAGAGCCCCCATGTGCCTAAAAATGCCCCATTTTGGAAACGAGATGCCCTAAGGAACTTATCTAGATGCATAGTGAGCACTTTGAACCCCCAGGTGCTTCACAAATTGATCCGTAAATATGAAAAAGTACTTATTTTCTTTTTCACAAAGAAATTCTTTTAGCCTCAATTTTTTCATTTTCACATGGGCAACAGGATAAAATGGATCCTAAAATTTGTTGGGCAATTTCTCCTGAGCACACCGATACCTCTCATGTGGGGGTAAACCACTGTTTGGGCACATGGTAAGGTTCGGAAGGGAAGGAGCGCCATTTGACTTTTTGAATGAAAAATTATCTCCATCGTTAGCGGACACCATGTCGCGTTTGGAGAGACCCTGTGTGCCTAAACATTGGAGCTCCCCCACAAGTGACCCCATTTTGGAAACTAGACCCCCCAAGGAACTTATCGAGATGCCTAATGAGCACTTTAAACCCTCAGGTGCTTCACAAATTGATCTGTAAAAATGAAAAAGTACTTTTTTTTCACAAAAAAATTCATTTCGCCTCAATTTTTTCATTTTCACATGGGCAATAGGATAAAATGGATCCTAAAATGTGTTGGGCAATTTCTCCCGAGTACACCGATACCTCATATGTAGGGGTAAACCACTGTTTGGGCACACGGCAGGGCTCGGAAGGGAAGGCGCGCCATTTGACTTTTTGAATGGAAAATTAGCTCCAATTGTTAGCGGACACCATGTCGCGTTTGGAGAGCCCCTGTGTGCCTAAACATTGGATCTCCCCCACAAGTGACCCCATTATTGAAACTAGACCCCCCAAGGAACTTATCTAGATGCATATTGAGCACTTTAAACCCCCAGGTGCTTCACAGAAGTTTATAACGCAGAGCCATGAAAGTAAAAAATAATTTTTCTTTCCTCAAAAATTATTTTTTAGCCTGGAATTTCCTATTTTGCCAAGGGTAATAGGAGAAATTGGACCCCAAACGTTGTTGTCCAGTTTGTCCTGAGTACGCTGATACCCCATATGTGGGGGTAAACCACTGTTTGGGCGCACGGCAGGGCTTGGAAGGGAAGGCACGCCATTTGGCTTTTTAAATGGAAAATTAGCTCCAATCATTAGCGGACACCATTTCACGTTTGGAGAGCCCCTGTGTGCCTAAACATTGGAGATCCCCCACAAATGACCCCATTTTGGAAACTAGACCCCCAAAGGAAATAATCTAGATGTGTGGTGAGGACTTTGAACCCCCAAGTGCTTCATAGAAGTTTATAACGCAGAGCCATGAAAATAAAAAAAAAATTATTTTCTCAAAAATGATCTTTTAGCCTGCAATTTTTAATTTTCCCAAAGGTAACAGGAGAAATTTGACCCCAAAAGTTGCTGTCCAGTTTCTCCTGAGTACGCTGATACCCCATATGTGGGGGTAAACCACTGTTTGGGCACATGCCGGGGCTCGGAAGTGAAGTAGTGATGTTTTGAAATGCAGACTTTGATGTGGCTAAACAGTAGAAACCCCCCACAAGTGACCCCATTTTGGAAACTAGACCCCGAATGGAACTTATCTAGATGTGTGGTGAGCACTTTGAACCCCCAAGTGCTTCACAGAAGTTTATAATGCAGAGCCGTGAAAATAATAAATACGTTTTCTTTCCTCAAAAATAATTATTTAGCCCAGAATTTTTTATTTTCCCAAGGGTTACAGGAGAAATTGGATGCCAAAAGTTGTTGACCAGTTTCTCCTGAGTATGCTGATACCCCATGTGTGGGGGTAAACTACTGTTTGGGCACACGTCGGGGGCTCAGAAGGGAAGTAGTGACTTTTGAAATGCAGACTTTGATGGAATGGTCTGCGGGCGTCATGTTGCGTTTGCAGAGCCCCTGGTGTGCCTCAACAGTAGAAACCCCCCATAAGTGACCCCATTTTAGAAACTAGACCCCCCAAGGAACTTATCTAGCTATGTTGTGAGCACTTTGAACCCCCAAGTGCTTCACAGACGTTTACAACGCAGAGCCGTGAAAATAAAAAATCATTTTTCTTTCCTCAAAAATGATGTTTTAGCAAGCAATTTTTTATTTTCACAAGGGTAACAGGAGAAATTGGACCCCAGTAATTGTTGCGCAGTTTGTCCTGAGTACACTGATACCCCATATGTGGGGGTAAACCACTGTTTGGGCGCACGTCGGGGCTCGGAAGTGAGGGAGCACCATTTGACTTTTTGAATACAAGATTGGCTGGAATCAATGGTGGCGCCATGTTGCGTTTGGAGACCCCTGATATGCCTAAACAGTGGAAACCCCTCAATTCTACCTCCAACACTAACCCCCCCACACCCCTAACCCTAATCCCAACTGTAGCCGTAACCCTAATCACAACCCTAACCACAACCCTAACCCTAAGGCTATGTGCCCACGTTGCGGATTCGTGTTAGATTTTTCAGCATGATTTTTGAAAAATCCGTGGGTAAAAGGCACTGCGTTTTACCTGCGGATTTACCGCGGATTTCCAGCGTTTTTTGTGCGGATTTCACCTGTGGACTCCTATTGAGGAACAGGTGTAAAACGCTGCGGAATCCGCACAAAGAAATGACATGCTGCGGAAAATACAACGCAGCGTTTCCGCGCGGTATTTTCCGCACCATGGGCACAGCGGATTTGGTTTTCCATAGGTTTACATGGTACTGTAAACCTGATGGAACACTGCTGCGGATCCGCAGCCAAATCCGCACCGTGTGCACGTAGCCTAATTCTAAAGGTATGTGCACACACTGTGGAAAACGCTGCGGATCCGCAGCAGTTTCCCATGAGTTTACAGTTCAATGTAAACCTATGGGAAACAAAAATCGCTGTACACATGCTGCAGAAAAACTGCACGGAAACGCAGCGGTTTACATTCTGCAGCATGTCACTTGTTTCTGCGGATTCCGCAGCGGTTTTACAACTGCTCCAATAGAAAATCGCAGTTGTAAAACGGCAGTGAAATGCGCAGAAACACCGCGGTAAATCCGCGATAAATCCGTAGCGGTTTAGCACTGTGGATTTATCAAATCCGCAGCGGAAAAATCCGCAGAGGAACAGAATACGTGTGCACATACCGAAACTCTAACCCTACCCCTAACCCTACCCCTAACCCTACCCCTAACCCTAACCCTAGCCCTAACCTAACCCTACCCCTAACCCTACCCCTAGCCCTAACCCTACCCCTAACCCTACCCCTAACCCTAACCCTAGCCCTAACCTTAACCCTATTCTAACCTTAGTGGAAAAAAAAAGTCTTTATTTTTTTATTGTCCCTACCTATGGGGGTGACAAAGGGGGGGGGGGTCATTTATTATTTTTTTTATTTTGATCACTGTGATAGATGATATCTCAGTGATCAAAATGCACTTTGGAACGAATCTGCCTGTCGGCAGATTCGGCGGGCGCACTGCGCATGCGCCCGCCATTTTGGAAGATGGCAGCGCCCAGGGAGAAGACGGACGGACCCCGGCAGGATCGGTAAGTATGATGGGGTGGGGGAGAGCACAGGGGGGGGGATCGGAGCATGGGGGGGTGATCGGAGCGCGGGGGGTGGAACGGAGCACGGGGGGGTGGAACGGAGCACGGGGGTGGTGGATCGGAGCACGGGGGGGTGGATGATGCACGGGGGGTGGATCGGAGTGCAGGGGGGGTGGATCGAAGCACGGGGGGAGCGGACAAGAGCACGGGGGGAGCGGAGCACAGGACGGAGTGGTGCATAGCACCGATCGGAGGACTGGGGGGGGGGGGCGATCGGTGTGGTGGGGTGGGGGCACATTAGTGTTTCCAGCCATGGCCGATGATATTGCAGCATCGGCCATGGCTGGATTGTAATATTTCACCAGTTATAATAGGTGAAATATTACAAATCGCTCTGATTGGCAGTTTCACTTTCAACAGCCAATCAGAGCGATCGTAGCCACGGGGGGGGTGAAGCCACCCCCCCTGGGCTGTACTACCACTCCCCCTGTCCCTGCAGATCGGGTGAAATGTGAGTTAACCCTTTCCCCCGATCTGCAGGAACGCGATCTTTCCATGACGCCACATAGGCGTCACAGGTCGGATTGGCACCGACTTTCATGACGCCTACGTGGCGTCAAAGGTCGGGAAGGGGTTAAACACCTTCTTCTCCACGGTATTCACGGTGGAAAATGAAATGCTAGGTGAAATCCCAAGAAACAATGAAAACCCTATATTAAGGGTCACCAATCTAACCCAAGAAGAGGTGCGGAACCGGCTAAATAAGATTAAAATAGATAAATCTCCGGGTCCGGATGGCATACACCCATGAGTACTAAGAGAACTAAGTAATGTAATAGATAAACCATTATTTCTTATTTTTAGGGACTCTATAGCGACGGGGTCTGTTCCGCAGGACTGGCGCATAGCAAATGTGGTGCCAATATACCCTGCTGAGCATTCGGAATAGTCCTCACAACTGCTGCTCTCGTTCGTTCGTTCTCTACAGCTCTCTCTTTCTCTTTAGTTCCAGATGTTACTAGTTTCTCGTCCCCCAGGTATCTTTTGGCTAGGACGCACCAGTATGACGGGAAGGCTTGGAGGTCTTCCGGGACCCTAGAGACGCCCCTCTCCCAATGTTGCCCCCTATGTCTTCTTAGGAAATTTAAGGTAGACAGCCAACCTATAATTAACTGTCCGGCGGAGTTTGAAGTAAGGCCTGAAGTCAATTACTCCTATAGTGTCCCGGCCACCGACTACGCGCCTCAGTAAGATGTTGCCTCTTTCTCTCTCTCGGCACGACTCTTACTGGTTCTCCTTTGTGCTTGATCTCGTTTACACTGTTCCACAATATCCTTCCCTTCGTGTCTCTCTCCTGGATACCGCCGCAGGGTGTGCAGGCGCGGTTCCGTTACGTTCTGTTCTGTTCGCTAGGCACCTGCCAGGTTCCCACGCCTGACAGGAACCCCCCTGTGCCTTCTCCCTGCAACACCCCCTGCCACGGGATGTTGCCTGAATCCAACTCAGTCAGCTTCTGACTAACTTCCTCTCCAGCCCCTAGTTTTACAAATGTGAGGAGTGGCCCAATAAATAAAGCCTTTTTCTCCCCCTAGTGGCCGGAGTGTGAAGTGTAATGTGTTCTGGTGATACCTGGTCAGGAGAACTCCTTAGTGCCATCAGATGTACCGCCACTCCCCTTAGCGGCGGAGTGCCATACTGCAACGACCAGGTCTCTGGGGCGCTGCACTCCCCCTCCCCCCCCGGTTAAATCCAGTACTCCTGGACTGGGAAGAAGAACAACAATATAATACAGCAAAAGACATACAAAATTTTTGAAATGCTTAGAACAGGTAAATAGAAAAGGTGCTTCCCTTTATGGGAGATAAGGACACTTGAACGTTACAAACAAAAATAAAAGTTAAATATTTTTAAATAACACTTTGACTATAAATAACTCTCAGTATCCAGCCGGGTATTCTACTAAGTGCAAACTTTGAGTAATAAGTTAACATTTCCTTTAAGGGCGTATAAGCTGAACCCACTAAAGGCCTACTATAAAATACTATGACAACAATTCAACTTTCTTTCCGTTCCAACTTCACCAATGCAGGACCGCCTAGCTCCTTGGCTGGGCCTACTGTCATTGTGCCGACCATCTTTCTACATCTCTCAGGAGGACTCTCTCTCTAACCCCTATGGGTTTACTTCAAGCTTTCCTGTCCTAAGTCTCTGTCAACATTATCAAACTTTCTAAATTTTAACATTATTAACGTTTCAACTATTATTAAGGCAATCATGTAAACATTCCCTTTAAGAGGGACCCAAGTCTCTAGTAAGTAGTGCAGATTCTCTCTCTGTCTGCAAGTCCACTGAAAGCAAGACCTTCTACGTCATGTCCAGAAGCAATATCTTAGCAAAGTCTTCTTTCGCTTGTAAAACCAGTAGGGAGCACCTTTAAGAAGGTGCAAACTATATACAAAACAGTTCTGAATCATTCACCGTCCATGATCCGGCAGTCTTTGGAAACAATGATGAACTTTGTGCAAATGTAGAAAAGAAATAGAGAACATTAGGGATCCCGGGTAAACAAAGGGATCCCTAGGAGTTAACCCTGGACGGGTTTAAAGTAGCAGCAACAGCAGGAAACAGTTAACTATGTACATTTTTCGGATCTTCGAGGTTTATTGCTGTGACGATGGTTGTGGTCTTACCTCGCAGACCACTCCTCTCCATTGAGCACGGGTGGGATCCACAGTAGCGCGCGGGGCCAGATCAGCCCGGCGATCCGCAGCGGGACCCTCATCCTCCGGAGTCCCAGCTGCGACCTGCAGGACTGCGCACCGCTGAACGCCCCTTGTTGTCCAGCCGGTCCCCCTCGACCAGCGGGTGTAGGTTACTGCATCTCCAGGTCTCAGGCCGTGGTCCTCGACCGTCCCATAGCACGGCTCCACCTCGCTCCGGTTGAAGTGGATTCGCACGGGCTCTCCAATCTCTTGGATAGCTCCTCTTTCTTCCCGGGGATCGAAAAGGACCACCACTCCCCAGTGCGACTGCGAGACCTCTACTTCCTCCGTGAGGTCGACTACAGTCACGGGCTGAGGCTGCTTCCTCCGAGCCGCCCCCAGGCGTCGCTGGTGCTCTGTCACCGTCAGGATCTTCAAATCCGACCCCTGTGGTACACGATCCCCTGGCCTAGTTCGGGGGTCCGCCGCAGCGGAAACGGGTATAGGAGGAGACTTGGGTGAGAGGCGAACTTCCGTCGGGTGTCCCAATCGGGAACTCACACAAGCTTGGGCCCTCCAGCAGCGCGCCAGATACAGGGCCTCGGCTGTGGCCATTCCGCCGTCGGGCATTCATCCGCCGGGTTTTCCCTCAGGCTGCTCCGCGACGGGGAACCTCTGCAGCAGTGGTGACTCTGAGATCGCTGCAGAGAATGCAGGTCTATGCCTGGCCGGGTCGTCGCCATGCGGTGGTCTGGACGCCGCCATCTTTGTCTCCTTCTCTGGATCTTCTTCCCGGGCTCTTTTTCGAGGGCGGTCCCATCTCCATTGTCTCCACCCTCCATGGAGGATGAGAAGGCGGATCTCCGCCGCTGACGGACATGCCCTCAGGATACAGCAATGCTTAGACTGGGCAGCCATTATCTTTCGCGCTCTCCAGCTTACTCACGCCCACTTCCACGCCTTTCTTCTTCTCTTGCACTCCTCGTGGCGCTGCAATGGCGGCGGTTTTGGCGGGAATCTTACGGCAGATAGCAATACACAGTCTTGGCAATAAATCACAGTCCAACACGTTTCAATCACAGTTCCAAGGCACACATGACCTGATTCTTCAGGCTTAAGTACAATCCTGTTCGTGACGCCAAGTTGGATCGCCCCCAGACACAGGGCCACGAGTTTTCGGTACCGGGCCTCTCTGGTTCGGTGCTGAGGCTGTCACGGTGGCTAGACTCGGTCCGCGACCCTGCTAAGGGGCGTCCAGTAAAGGTGGGACAGTCTGTCAGGGGTTCGTGACGCCACCTGTGGTGTTCGGTCAGGGTGACCGACGCTGCTGTGGGGTCCGCTGGGGTGATGGAATGGCAGCTGGATGGTATAGCTTCCCACAGGTGAAGTATGTCCCCAGGGCTTCCCAGTGGTGTAGGTGGCAATGGTGATGGTGTGAGGTGCAGTCAATAACGAGGACACAGGGTTGCAGTCTCTTTACCTCTTTACTGAAGGCTTCAGGATCCTCAATCCAGAGTACGTTTAACAGGGCTCTCTGAGACCGGCCGGTCCGATGGGCACATCCAGAGTTTCCTTCGCAGATGGAAATCGTTGCCTACCACTAGCGCCTGTGTGTTGTAGTCCTACTCTGCTGAGCATTCGGAATAGTCCTCACAACTGCTGTTCTCGTTCGTTCGTTCTCTACAGCTCTCTCTTTCTCTTTAGTTCCAGATGTTACTAGTTTCTCGTCCCCCAGGTATCTTTTGGCTAGGACGCACCAGTATGACGGGAAGGCTTGGAGGTCTTCCGGGACCCTAGAGATGCCCCTCTCCCAATGTTGCCCTCTATGTCTTCTTAGGAAATTTAAGGTAGACAGCCAACCTATAATTAACTGTCCGGCGGAGTTTGAAGTAAGGCCTGAAGTCAGTTACTCCTACGGTGTTCCGGCCACCGACTACGCGCCTCAGTAAGATGTTGCCTCTTTCTCTCTCTCGGCACGACTCTTACTGGCTCTCCTTTGTGCTTGATCTCGTTTACACTGTTCCACAATATCCTTCCCTTCGTGTCTCTCTCCTGGATACCGCCGCAGGGTGTGCAGGCGCGTTTCTGTTACGTTCTGTTCTGTTCGCTAGGCACCTGCCAGGTACCCACGCCTGACAGGGACCCCCTTGTGCCTTCTCCCTGCAACACCCCCTGCCACGGGATGTTGCCTGAATCCAACCCAGTCAGCTTCTGACTAACTTCCTCTCCAGCCCCTAGTTTTACCAATGTGAGGAATGGCCCAATAAATAAAGCCTTTTTCTCCCCCTAGTGGCCGGAGTGTGAAGTGTAATGTGTTCTGGTGATACCTGGTCAGGAGAACTCCTTAGTGCCATCAGACGTACCGCCACTCCCCTTAGCGGCAGAGTGCCATACTGCAACGACCAGGTCTCTGGGGCCCTGCATATCCGTCTTTTTGATCGCATGTTATTCCACTTTTTGTTCGGCAGTATGATGATAAAGCATTGTTTTTTGCCTAGTTTTTTTTTTTTCACGGTGTTCACTGAAGGGGTTAACAGTTTTATAGGTCAGGTCATTACGGACGTGGCGATGCTAAATATGTGTACTTTAATTGATTTCTTTATGTAAATAAAAAAAGTATTTACTGGAACAATATTTATTATTTTTTTTCCTTATTTAGGATTTTTTTTTTTTTTATATTTTTACACAGTGTAATATTTTTTTTTTAACTTTTTTACATTGTCCCAGGGTGGGACATCCCTATACAGTGTCAGATCGCTGATCTGACAATTTGCAATTCTGGAGGCTTGCCGGCACCTGCTCTCAGACCCCCTCGGTCATCTTGGATCCGGGGCCTGCAGGGAGGAGAATGGAGGAGACCCTCTGAACAACGCGATCACATTGCATTGTTTTGATGGTCTCAGGGAAATACCCAGGGCGCCCCCTCCCTGCATGATGCTTCCCTATGCCACCGGAAGGCTGCGATCATGTTTGATCGCAGTGTTCCGGGTGTTAAAGTGCCAGGAGCGGTCTGTGACCGCTCCTGACACATAGTGCCGGATGTCAGCTGTGATAATCAGCTGACACCCGGCCGTGATCGGCCGTGCTTTCCCCGTGAGAGCGGCTGATCGCCTATGACGTACTATTCCGTCCATGGGAATTAAGTCCCAGGTCACATGGACGGGATAGTACGTAAAATGGCAGAAAGGGGTTAATGTAGATGATTATTCTCACTAGCAACAATGAGTCCTAATAGTCTGACATATCGCACCACACATCTGGTCCGAGATGATAAGCTAGCCTGTTGCCTCACTCAGCATATAATTCAAGATCTTGGATCAGGATTTTATAATCATTGTTCAGTATAGACAAAGGACACTAGTCCTTAAAACCTTTTAGATTTTCCTTCCTTGCAAGGAGAACTAGACCATATTTCCAAGTGGAAACTTCTTTGAAATAAAATTGAAAATAATTTCAAAAGCAAAAACACCCCATTGTTAATATGCATTTATTTGTATTGAACCCTACAACATTAACTAACGGTTAGCCACACAAATCTTGTGTTCACATACAGTTGTGCTCAAAAGTTTACATACCCCAGCAGAATTTTTGCTTTCTTGGCCTTTTTTCAGGGAATATGAATGATAACACCAAAACTTTTTCTCCACTCATACCTAATGGTTGAGTAAAGCGATTTATTGTCAAACTACTGTGCTTTCTCTTTTTAAACAATAATGACAACCCAAAACATCCAAATGACCCTGATCAAAAGTTCACATACCCCATTTATTAATAACATGTATTGCCCCCTCTATCATCAATGACAGCTTGAAGTCTTTAGTGGTAGTTGTGGATGAGGTTCTTTATTTTCTCAGATGGTAAAACTGGCCAGTCTTCTTGGCAAAAAGCCCCCAGTTCCTGTAAATTCCTGGGCTGTCTAGCATAAACTGTGCGCTTGAGATCTCCCCAGAGTGGCTCAATGATATTGAGGTCAGGAGACTGAGATGGCGACTCCAGAACCTTCACTTTGTTCTGCTGTAGCCAATGACAGGTCGACTTGGCCTTGTGTTTTGGATCATTGTTGGAACGTCCAAGTACATCCCATGCGCAAGTTCCGGGCTGAAGATTGCAAATTTGCCTCCAGTATTTGCTGATAACGTGCTGCATTCATCTTTCCTTCAACTTTGACCAAGTTTCCTGTGCCTTTGAAGCTCACATATCCCCAAAGAATCAGCGATCCACCTCTGTGCTTTACAGTAGGAATGGTGTTCTTTTCATTATAGGCCTTGTTGACCTCTCTACAAATGTAACCATTTATGGTTGTGGCCAAAACGTTAAATTTTGGTCTCATCACTCCAAATTACCTTGTTCCAGAAGTTTTTAGGCTTGTCTCTGTGCTGTTTTGCATATTGTAGACAATATATTTTGTGGCATATGTGCAGTAATGGCTTTCTTCTGGCGACTTAACCATGCAGCCCATTTTTCTTCAAGTGCCTCCTTATTGTGCATCTTGAAACAGCCACACCGCTAGTTTTCAGAGAGTCCTGTATTTCAGCTGATGTTATTTGTGGGTTTTTCTTTGCATCCTTAACACTTTTCCTTGCAGTTGTGGATGACATTTTTGTTGGTCTACCTGACCGTGGTTTTGTTTTTACAGAGCCCCTAATTTTTCATTTGTTAATCACAGTTTGAACGCTGTGACTGGCATTATCAATTCCTTGGATATCTTTTTGCATCCCTTTCCTGTTTTATACAGTTCAACTACCTTTTTCCGTAGATCTGTTGACAATTCTTTTGCTTTTCCCACGACTCAGAATCCAGAAATGTTAGTGGCTGGATGAAAGATGTCTGTCTGGATCCCAGAAACTCACTCAGCTTTTATGCACACACACTGATTACAAGCAAACAGGACACAGGTGAGGATGTTACCTGTCACGATCAGCTGCAGCCGCAGATGTGGCCCAGCCCATAGACGCCCCCAAGCCGACCAACCTCAGAAGGGACAAAATACGGCCCCTTTAAACCGCAGAGCGGGACCCGGGCCTACCCGAACTAGGGGAGGGCAGATATCGGGGTTCTGTGGCAGCTGAGCATATGGACAAGGAAAGAGACACATAGGACTTGATTACACCGCACAACTTCAGGTATAGAGAAAGTAAAAGTTTACTAAAGTAAAGTCACACAGTACATAAACAAAACATTATGATGTCAGGCTCCCGATTCCACACCTCCAGAAGGGTACCACCCAGTGGACCCCAAGGCACCAACGGATCACCGAGGCACACATAGGCAGGACATCAGGACCCAGGCAGGACATCAGGGTACACGAGGACATCAGGGCACAGGCAAGACTTCAGGATACAGACAGGACATCAGGACACAGGAATACTGGGACACTGGCGTGGCAGCCCAGGTCATCAGTTACATCAGGACATCGAACACAGGAAGGACATCAGGACATCAGGGAACACGAGGTCATCAGGATGCAGATAAGACATCAGGACACATGAGAACGTCAGGACTTCAGGGTCCATGAGGTCATCAGGACACAGGCAGGACATCAGGGTACAGACAGGACATCAGGACATCTGGACCCAGGGTCACCGGCAGACATCAGACAGGAGTAGTTCAGTTCCGGACATCTGACATGACCTACAGGCACCACCAGACATCAGGCTCCAAACTCCAGGCAGCAGTCATTAGGTTCCAGACTGCGGTCGTCAGGCTCCGGGCATCGGACCTAGGAAGGAACTCAAGCGTGATGGTGCAAGCACCGCCATACTGGACGTGAGCCAGACCGGGTTAACACCGCATGGTAGTCAGAGCACAGAGTAGTAGATGCTCAGCAGAAACACCGGTTTCAAGAGACTCAAAGTCACTCGGTGTGAGGCTCCAGATGCAGAGGGATTCCAGGAAACAATCACAGTAGACAGTTCAGACAGGTTCAGGTACAGGACAGGTACAGGATCAAGGATTCGGGCCTGGATATACTGCCTCCAGGACAGGCGCCAGAACAGGACAAAACAGGAATCAAGGCAATGACTTTGGTACCAAAACATAGACAGTAGCTCAGGCCCCGCCCATAGGGCAGGGAAACTTTATATAGGAGCTGCCCCTCAGCAATTGGCTGGGGACAGCATTTCAAGTACACACCCTGACCCTGATAAAAGCAGGGGAGGTGAGGCCGCGCACACCCTTAGCACACACAGAAACCATTACAGCACAATCAGTGCATGAACTGTGGCTTAGGGCACCAGGCTGTGACTGCACGCACTGACACACGTGGAAAGTCATGCACCAGCTGCAAATGACCTCACAACCCGTAGACAGCTTCAACAGCAGCAACCAGGGACCGCACATGAGGAAGGTATGCAATAGAAAAGACCTAACCACCCATGTACGGCTGCGCAGCAGAGCAGGGAACTGAGAAGGCTCCATCCAGGTAACAGCCAACAATATCCTAGCTCAAATTAGGGGGGAAAGAGTAAAGGGTTAAAGCAAACATATGCATTGTCACGCCGAAAACCAGAAACAGACAGAACAGCATGACATTGCCTTTAGTAGCCATTCAAACCCATTTGTTTCAACTTCTGTGCATTTGTCAGGCCAAAATCACCAAAAGCATCATCAGGGTATGGGAACTTTTGATCAGGGTAATTTAGATGTTTTGGGTTGTCATTATGATTTAAAAAGAGAAAACACAGTAGTTTGACAATAAATGGCTTCACCCAACCACTAACCATGACTATTTCCTGACAATGCTCCTGCTGGTGCTGACCCTAGTGGTTGCAATACCACTACTCCAACTCAAGTCAGTCCTTAACAACCACTAACACAATGAGAAAAAGTCTCATGGTGCAGCGGTGATGTTGGCTTCAGTGGAATTGGGCGTTACGTGAGTATTTTTGTTGCTTATTATTTTAGGTTTTTTTTTACAGGAGACGATAGCTTCAATGGAATGGGTGTTAGGAGAGCATAATTGTGTTTGTTTTTTTAAACTAAAACTTTAAAGTGTGTTTTTTATTTAAAATAAAGGACTTTATCCCTGCTGTGTGTTTATTTGCAATATACTGTAACTATAGGGTTAGTAATGGACAGGTGTCTCATAGAAACCTCCATTACTAAGCCATGGGCTTGATGTCAAAGGACAATACAAAGGTGACATAAACTCCACAAAAATGAAGCCTACTTGTCACCGCCACAGGCGCCTTTTCTGGGTGGAGGGGGAGCAATATTAGGTTGAGGGGGAGCAATATTCAGGCCCCTTACCAGCCTGAAAATACCAGCCCCCATCTGTCTGCTTTACCTTGGCTGGTTGTGAAAAATGGGGGGCCATTTTTAAAAATAAAATAATTTAAATAATTGAAAATACAGCATGAGGACCCCTTTATTCTTAATAACCAACCTTGCTAAAGCTGATGCAGTCCGCAGCTGTTAGTTTTGATTGACTGGATATCAAAAATACTGGGGAACCCACACCATTTTTTTAAATTATTTATTTAGAGTGCAGGCACCAGCTGATGAATACTCCAATCAGCTCTTACTGTTATTAGCAACAGCAGGTGTAGACTGATGGGAGTAGTAGTTGTCACGATCCATTTTTGGATTTGTGGCAGATCTGGTTTCCCTCAGTTTAAAACCTTTTTCCTTTCAGGTCCCCGGTGGCCTGCTGGTGTATTGCATTGCTGCTGGGTCAGCTGATGTGGGTGGTGACCACTCCCACCATCCTTTAAGAGGTCACCTGATGCATCAGCTGACTGTCGGTGTTAGTTCATTCTGCAGCGACCTAGCTGGGAGAAGGAGCTTTCTGAGAGCAGTGGTTCTACAGCTGAGCTCGGTTTCCCTGATGTCGGTTTCTTGCTGTGTGGTGCTTTGCAGCAGAAAGCTAAGTGTGGGGTTTTTAATACCCAGTCCCTTTTGGTGTCTGTCTTTCCTTTCCTCTTGTTGTATTAGTGCAGCGGTGGGACCAGTGCTCTCAACTGCCAGTTCCCTATGTAGGGATAACAGCAGGGCAAGTGAGGGACAAGGTATCCTGGTCGGCGACGGGGTGAAAGAACCCATATAGGGACGATAGCAAGATCAGGGCACATCCTTAGGTGAGTGCAGGAGGTGTCCACTCCCCTATTCCCTACTGACAGGGCCCACCATTGTTAAAGTTTCCCTGGTGTGTCTTTCCTTCTGGTGACTGACCAATTGTTAGGTCGTGCCTCACTGCTGCGGTCACATCGTGACAGTAGTCCTATCAGCCAACGTCAAACTCTTTACCTCTGATCAAAGCTGCAGGCTCACACTGTCATCTGACCGGCGGTACTGATTTTGCTGCCAATCAGAGACATTGTTTGACGCTGTCATGCACGTGACAGCGTGGTGAAAACTCGATGTTTGGGCCCAATGCGGTCCAGGTTCGGGAACTTTTGTGGTACCCAAACCAAACTTTTTTTAACTGTTCGGCAGAATCCACTGGACCCAGACATCCAGGGGTTCGCACATCACTACTCTGAATCCCTTAGTACTGCCCTTACTATAGACTTCAGTGTGGGCCAGATTCAGCGTCTCACTCACTACACAATGGTTGAAGTACCGTAAAGGGCTTTTCATGTACTAACGGCAACTCTCCTCTCTCTTTATATACAGTAACCACCGATCGACCAAACCGCTGCACGGCCAGCTCTACCCTACCTACTGTATCCTCACCCATCCCTTGTAGATTGTGAGCCCTCGCGGGCAGGGTCCTCTCTCCTCCTGTACCAGTTGTGACTTGTATTGTTCAAGATTATTGTACTTGTTTATTATGTACTAGATTGTGGCCCGATTCTAACGCATTGGGTATTCTAGAATATGCATGTCCCTGTAATATATGGACAATGATGATTCCAGAATTCGCGGCAGACTGTGCCCGTCGCTGATTGGTCGAGGCAACCTTTATGACATCATCGTCGCCATGGCAACCATTATGACATCATCGTCGTTGTGCCCGTTGCTGATTGGTCGAGGCCTGGCGGCCTCGACCAATCAGAGACGCGGGATATCTACGTCCTTTTTGACATCATCGTCGCTGTGCTCATCGCTGATTGGTCGAGGCCTGGCGGCCTTGACCGATCAGAGACGCGGGATTTCTACGTCGATGCTGTGCCGGTCTCTGATTGGTCGAGGCCTGGCGGCCTCGACCAATCAGAGAGCCGGGATTTCCAGGACAGACAGACAGACAGACAGACGGAAAAACCCTTAGACAATTATATATATAGATACCCCTCCTCACATGTAAAGGGCCATGGAATAAATGGCGCTATAATAATAAATAATAATAATAAATAATAATAATACATGCAGTCAATTCTGCTGGTGTTACCGCCTCTATGGTACGTGTATGTCTACCTGGTGTAATGGGAACCATAGGGATATACTAGATGGGCCTGCTGGAATATATTGTTAAGAATCTTCTCATCATATCTGAGAATTTGAACATGGTCATTTTGTCTGGACCAAAAGGCCCAAATCATGGCCAGCATCTCCAGTATCTCTTGGCTGCATGAACATGAGAATTGTTCTACAGATACTTCTCCCGTAAGAAGATATTAGATCCCTCATCAGACAGATGCTGATAAGTCGCTTGCCTCGCCCTGTTCACATTAATAAAGCTTATTTTCAGCCCCATCCTGGGCAGCTAGACTTTCTCATCTTAATTTAGTGTGGGTGGGGGGTTAGGTTCATCCTCCTGAATGTCATCTCTAGGGATGTATGAAGGATTTTGTTCGTTTGGCACCTTTTCTTCTTGGTCTTCTTCTCCCAGTTCTCTTTATCGACCATGGCTTATTGCCAGCTATGGTGACTTAGATATTCTCTGCAGAGTGTTACCTTTTCTGGAAGGATCTGTAGCACATTTTTTCTCTTTACAGTCTGGAACCCTTCCTCATCCACACTGGTGGATAGATCAACGGGTTCTGTAGATATACTGGGTTGTTGTCTGGATACCAGGTCATTTTTACTATAAAGTGAATGTCATAAAAACAAAACCCCCAAAATAATAACATTTTCATTTATTTTTTTCTATATTACACCCCACTTTTTCTTGTTTATAGAACTTTATATGGCATAGTGAATGATGGCATTGAAAACAACAACTTGTCCTGAAAATAAACAAACCTTCTTATGGGTGTGTCAACAGAAAAAGAAGCAGGTTGTGGATCTTAAGTGTAAAAAAAGAAAAATGACTGCATCTTTAACAGGTTTAAGAAATTATTTTTCCAAGTGGAAACTTCTTTGAAATAAAATTGAAAATAATTTCAAAAGCAAAAACACCCCATTGTTAATATCCATTTATTTGTATTGAACCCTACAACATTAAGTAACGGTTAGCCACACAAATCTTGTGTTCACATACAGTTGTGCTCAAAAGTTTACATACCCCAGCAGAATTTTTGCTTTCTTGGCCTTTTACCAGAAAATATGAATGATAACACCAAAACTTTTTCTCCACTCGTGGTTAGTGGTTGGGTGAAGCCATTTATTGTCAAACTACTGTGTTTTCTCTTTATAAATCACTAGCTGAAGAGCCCGGTGTTGCCTTGGCATAGTAAATATTTGTGGTTAGTTAGCACTTCACTTCTCTTATTTTTCCATCACGCCTCTCATTTTCCCCCTCACATCTCTCATTTTCTCCCTCACACCTCTCATTTTCTCCCTCACACCTCTCATTTTCCCCCTCACTCCTCTTATTTTCTCCCTCATTCCGCTAATTTCCCCCTCACTCCTCTCATTCCCCCCTAACACTTGTCATTTCGACCTCACATCTGTCATTTTCCGATCACTCCACTATTTTCCCTCATTCCTCTCATTTTGTACTCACACCTATTCATTTTCACCTCACACCTCTCATTTTCACCTCACACCTCTCATTTTCATCTCACCTCTCATTTTCCCCTCAGTATATACATGTTTGTCATCTCACTTATATATAGTATACACCTGTATGTCATTTCTTGTATATAGTATATACCTGTATGTCATCTCCGCTGTATATAGTATATACCTGTATGTCATCTCCCCTGTAAATAGTATATATCTGCTGTATGTCATCTCCTCCTGTATATTGTATATACCTATGTGTCATCTCCTCCTGTATATAGTATATACCTGTATGTCATCTCCTCCTGTATATAGCATATAGCTGTATGTCATCTCCTGTATATAGTATATACCTGTATGTCATCTCCTGTATATAGTATATACGTGTATGTCATCTCCCCTGTATATAGTATATACCTGCTGTATGTCATCTCCTCCTCTATATACCTATGTCATCTCCTCTTTTATATAGTATATAACTGTATGTGATCTCCTCCTGCATATAGTATATACCTGTATGTCATCTCTTCCTATATATAGTATATACCTGTATGTCATCTCCTCCTGTATAAAGTATATGCCTGTATGTCATCTCCTATATATAGTATATACCTGTATGTCATCTCCTTCTGTATATAGTATATACCTGTGTGTCATCTGCTCCTGTATATAGTATATATCTGTGTCATCTCCCCTGTATATAGTATGTACCTGTATGTCATCTCCTCCTGTATTAGACCTCATTCACACATTATTTGGTCAGTATTTTTACCTCAGTATTTGTAAGCTAAATCGGCAGCCTGATAAATCCCCAGCCAACAGGAAGCCCTTCCCCCTGGCAATATATATTAGCTCACACATACACATAATAGACAGGTCATGTGACTGACATCTGCCATATTTCCTATTTGGTACATTTGTTGCTCTTGTAGTTTGCTCTTGTAGTGACATGGAAACTACGGATTCATTTTGTGCGCCTGCGTGTTTTTACACCAGCGGTCGTTCTATTTCCGGGATATCGGCGTTCCATGTG
Organism: Ranitomeya imitator; assembly: GCF_032444005.1. NCBI lineage: Eukaryota > Metazoa > Chordata > Amphibia > Anura > Dendrobatidae > Ranitomeya > Ranitomeya imitator. The sequence continues at coordinate 633,933,509 of NC_091285.1, forward strand.
TATTAGTGAGTGTTGGACTATGTTATACATGTGTTCTGTCTGTGTGTCCCTGCACAGCAGGTACTTATTATTAATTTGATTTTTGCACCTTTCCTACTGGCCCTTGTGGGACATATATACTATAGCTGGCCAGTACCCAACCACCCCTGGACGAAGCATTTCATTGCGAAACGCGCGTCGGGTGTGGTGGGTCCCCAGGAGTACTTCATTGGTAATTATATTGCATTATTATTTCTTTATATACACTTGTATTATTATTATATTACTGTCATTTTTGTGCTTGATTGTACACATTATTGTTACTTGTTTATATGCCATATTTTGAGGTTACTACCATATGTGAAGGTGTTCCTTTTTTGGTGGTTCAGTATTTGTAAGCTAAATTGTCAGCCTGATAAATCCCCAGCCAACAGGAAGCCCTCCCCCCTGGCAGTATATATTAGCTCACACATACACATAATAGACAGGTCATGTGACTGACTGCTGCCATATTTCCTATTTGGTACATTTGTTGCTCTTGTAGTTTGTCTGCTTATTAATCAGATTTTTATTTTTGAAGGATAATACCAGACTTGTGTGTGTTTTAGGGCGAGTTTCAAGTGTCAAGTTGTGTGTGTTGAGTTGCGTGTGGCGACATGCATGTAGCGACTTTTGTGAGATGAGTTTTGTGTGGCGACATGCATGTAGCAACTTTTTGTGTGTCGAATTGCATGTGACAAGTTAGTGCAGCAAGTTGTATGCAGCAAGTTTTGCGTATGGCGAGTGTTGCTCGTGGCGAGTTTTATGTGTGGTGCGTTTTGAGTATGTGCAAGTTTTGTGTGAGGCAACGTTTGCATGTGTGGCAACTTTTGTGCATGTGGCAATTTTTCCGCGTGTGCAAGTTTTGCGTGTGGCAAGTTTTCCATGAGGTGAGTTTTACACGTGTGGCGAGTTTTGCGTGAGCCTAGTTTTGCATGTGGCGAGTTTTGCATGTGATGAATTTTGCACGTGGCGAGTTTTGAGCTGTGACTTTTGTGTTTCGACTTTTATGTAGCGAGGTTGGTGTATGTGTGATGAAATGTGTGCTGAGGGTGGTATATGTGTTCATGCAAGAGGTAGTGTGTGGCGCATTTTGTGTGTGTGTTCATATCCCCGTGTGTGGTGAGTATTCCTTGTCGGGGCCCCACCTTAGCAACTGTACGGTATATACTCTTTGGTGCCATCGCTCTCACTCTTTAAGTCCCCCTTGTTCACATCTGGCAGCTGTCAATTTGCCTCCAACACTTTTCCTTTCACTTTTTCCCCATTATGTAGATAGGGGCAAAATTGTTTGGTGAATTGGAACGTGCGGGGTTAAAATTTCGCCTCACAACATAGCCTATGGCGCTCTCAGGGTCAAGAGGTGTGACTGTGCAAAATTTTGTGGCTGTAGCTGCAACACACACACACACTCAGCTTTATATATCTAATATATAATTGCCTAGAATACTACTTCCTGCAATTTGTGCCAACTTCCGTGGCTTTGTCCGGAGCTAATGTCCGGAGCTAATGTCCGGAGCTAATGTCCGGAGATAAGTGACGTCAACAGTGTCCAGTGTCTGATTGGTTGCCGCCTGCTGCGAGCGACCAATCAGAAACGTGCCGTACTGTGACACACTCCGCCCGCCATTTTGGTGTGATTTTTGAATTTTTACCTCACAGCAAGTTTCTACTGCGTGGAGGCGGGCCCAGTGACATTGCTCTTCAAGCTCCTGCCGAATTTCAAGTATATATGGATTCTAGACTCCCGATTCTTTAGAATCGGGCTGCCATCTAGTTAGATAATAACAACCCAAAACATCCAAATGACCCTGATCAAACGTTCACATACCCTGGTGATTTTGGCCTGATAACATGCACAGAAGTTGACACAAATGGGTTTGACTGGCTACTAAAGGTAACATCCTCACCTATGACCCGTTTGCTTGTAATCAGTGTGTGCATAAAAGCTGAGTGAGTTTCTGGGATCCAGACAGACTCTTGCATCTTTCATCCAGCTGTAAGGAGGTGGACCGGACCGCAGGTACCTGCATGCCGGGTCCGGAACTAAAAAGGCTGCATCCTCTGTTTCCATGGGGAAGCCTGAGAGAGGCGGACCTTCCCCTACTGCAGGAGGGAAGGAGGCGAGAGACAGAGCTTCCTGCTGACAGGAGGGGGCAGAGAGAGCCTAGAAAGAGCGCGCAGCTACAGGAGTATAAGAAGGAAAAGCGCGTGCTGCAGGCAGGGCTGGCGCCAAGTAAGTGCAGCACGCAGACTGGTGAGCAGCGCGCTGGGCTTCCCCCTACCTGAGAGTGCTGTGCCTGTGACAGGCGGTGCTCCTGCTCTCCAGGATAGGAGCTGTGGTGCTGGGGGGATTAGACAAGAGCCAAACCAGCAGAGCAGAGCCACATATCTCCCAACTTTTGAAGAAGGCAAAGAGGGATAAAGGTAGCGGTGCGCGCAGCGTGGCAAATTTTAGGCCACACCCTGACCACACCCATTTCACAACTAGTCACACCTATATCCACTCCCCGACCACACCCATTTAGCACTGCTGATCACACTGTATAATGGCCCTACATGGTGCTCCATACTGTATAATGGCCACACATGATGCTCAATACTGTATAATGGCCACATATGATGCTTCATACTGTATAATGGCCACACATGATGCTCAATACTGTATAATGGCCACACATGATGCTTCATACTGTATAATGGCCCCACATGATGCTTCATACTGTATAATGGCCCCACATGATGCTTCATACTGTATAATGGCCCCATATGATGCTCCATACTGTATAATGGCCACACATGTTGCTTCATACTGTATAATGGCCACACATGATGCTCAATACTGTATAATGGCCCCACATGATGCTTCATACTGTATAATGGCCCCATATGATGCTCCATACTGTATAATGGCCACACATGATGCTCCATACTGTATAATGGCCACACATGATACTCCATACTGTATAATGGCCCCACATGATGCTTCATACTGTATAATGGCCCCACATGATGCTCAATACTGCATAATGGCCACACATGACGATGCCAGTGCACAGTGGGGGCTGTAGATGTGTCCCAGCAGCTCTGCTTACAATGCAGGCAAAGATTTCACCACCTGTCGCTGTCCACACTGCTGCCTCACAGATCCTGCGCATTGCAATGTAGCCCAGCTCTGCAAACTCTGCATGCACTCAGACAACACCACTATCTACTTGCTCCACTCCATAACTGCAGTAGTATATAAAGGATATATACAGTGGGACAAAAAAGTATTTAGTCAGTCAGCAATAGTGCAAGTTCCACCACTTAAAAAGATGAGAGGCGTCTGTAATTTACATCATAGGTAGACCTCAACTATGATAGACAAACTGAGAAAAAAAATCCAGAAAATCAAATTGTCTGTTTTTTCAGCATTTTTTTTGCATTTTATGGTGGAAAATAAGTATTTGGTCAGAAACAAACAATCAAGATTTCTGGCTCTCACAGACCTGTAACTTCTTCTTTAAGAGTCTCCTCTTTCCTCCACTCATTACCTGTAGTAATGGCACCTGTTTAAACTTGTTATCAGTATAAAATGACACCTGTGCACACCCTCAAACAGTCTGACTCCAAACTCCACTATGGTGAAGACCAAAGAGCTGTCAAAGCACACCAGAAACAAAATTGTAGCCCTGCACCAGGCTGGGAAGACTGAATCTGCAATAGCCAACCAGCTTGGAGTGAAGAAATCAACAGTGGGAGCAATAATTAGAAAATGGAAGACATACAAGACCACTGATAATCTCCATCGATCTGGGGCTCCACGCAAAATCCCACCCCGTGGGGTCAGAATGATCACAAGAACGGTGAGGAAAAATCCCAGAACCACGCGGGGGGACCTAGTGAGTGAACTGCAGAGAGCTGGGACCAATGTAACAAGGCCTACCATAAGTAACACACTACGCCACCATTGACTCAGATCCTGCAGTGCCAGATGTGTCCCACTGCTTAAGCCAGTACATGTCCGGGCCCGTCTGAAGTTTGCTAGAGAGCATTTGGATGATCCAGAGGAGTTTTGGGAGAATGTCCTATGGTCTGATGAAACCAAACTGGAACTGTTTGGTAGAAATACAACTTGTCGTGTTTGGAGGAAAAAGAATACTGAGTTGCATCCATCAAACACCATACCTACTGTAAAGCATGGTGGTGGAAACATCATGCTTTGGGGCTGTTTCTCTGCAAAGGGGCCAGGACGACTGATCCGGGTACATCAAAGAATGAATGGGGCCATGTATCGTGAGATTTTGAGTGCAAACCTCCTTCCATCAGCAAGGGCATTGAAGATGAAACGTGGCTGGGTCTTTCAACATGACAATGATCCAAAGCACACCGCCAGGGCAACGAAGGAGTGGCTTCGTAAGAAGCATTTCAAGGTCCTGGAGTGGCCTAGCCAGTCTCCAGATCTCAACCCTATAGAAAACCTTTGGAGGGAGTTGAAAGTCCGTGTTGCCAAGCAAAAAGCCAAAAACATCACTGCTCTAGAGGAGATCTGCATGGAGGAATGGGCCAACATACCAACAACAGTGTGTGGCAACCTTGTGAAGACTTAAAGAAAACGTTTGACCTCTGTCATTGCCAACAAAGGATATATTACAAAGTATTGAGATGAAATTTTGTTTCTGACCAAATACTTATTTTCCACCATAATATGCAAATAAAATGTTAAAAAAACAGACAATGTGATTTTCTGGTTTTTTTTTCTCAGTTTGTCTCCCATAGTTGAGGTCTACCTATGATGTAAATTACAGACGCCTCTCAACTTTTTAAGTGGTGGAACTTGCACTATTGCTGACTGACTAAATACTTTTTTGCCCCACTGTATATATATATATACAGGTCCTTCTCAAAAAATTAGCATATAGTGTTAAATTTCATTATTTACCATAATGTAATGATTACAATTAAACTTTCATATATTATAGATTCATTATCCACCAACTGAAATTTGTCAGGTCTTTTATTGTTTTAATACTGATGATTTTGGCATACAACTCCTGATAACCCAAAAAACCTGTCTCAATAAATTAGCATATCAAGAAAAGGTTCTCTAAACTACCTATTACCCTAATCTTCTGAATCAACTAATTAACTCTAAACACATGCAAAAGATACCTGAGGCTTTTATAAACTCCCTGCCTGGTTCATTACTCAAAACCCCCATCATGGGTAAGACTAGCGACCTGACAGATGTCAAGAAGGCCATCATTGACAACCTCAAGCAAGAGGGTAAGACCCAGAAAGAAATTTCTCAACAAATAGGCTGTTCCCAGAGTGCTGCATCAAGGCACCTCAATGGTAAGTCTGTTGGAAGGAAACAATGTGGCAGAAAACGCCGTACAACGAGAAGAGGAGACCGGACCCTGAGGAAGATTGTGGAGAAGGACCGATTCCAGACCTTGGGGAACCTGAAGAAGCAGTGGACTGAGTCTGGTGTGGAAACATCCAGAGCCACCGTGCACAGGCGTGTGCAGGAAATGGGCTACAGGTGCCGCATTCCCCAGGTAAAGCCACTTTTGAGCTACAGAGAAGCAGCACTGGACTGTTGCTAAGTGGTCCCAAGTACTTTTTTCTGATGAAAGCAAATTTTGCATGTCATTCGGAAATCAAGGTGCCAGAGTCTGGAGGAAGACTGGGGAGAAGGAAATGCCAAAATGCCTGAAGTCCAGTGTCAAGTACCCACAGTCAGTGATGGTGTGGGGTGCCATGTCAGCTGCTGGTGTTGGTCCACTGTGTTTCATCAAGGGCAGGGTCAATGCAGCTAGCTATCAGGAGATTTTGGAGCACTTCATGCTTCCATCGGCTGAAATGCTTTATGGAGATGAAGATTTCATTTTTCAGCACGACCTGGCACCTGCTCACAGTGCCAAAACCACTGGTAAATGGTTTACTGACCATGGTATTACTATGCTCAATTGGCCTGCCAACTCTCCTGACCTGAACCCCATAGAGAATCTGTGGGATATTGTGAAGAGAAAGTTGAGAGACGCAAGACCCAACACTCTGGATGAGCTTAAGGCCGCTATTGAAGCATCCTGGGCCTCCATAACATCTCAGCAGTGTCACAGGCTGATTGCCTCCATGCCACGCCGCATTGAAGCAGTCATTTCTGCCAAAGGATTCCCGACCAAGTATTGAGTGCATAACTGAACATTATTATTTGTTGGTTTTTTTGTTTGTTATTAAAAAACACTTTTATTTGATTGGATGGGTGAAATATGCTAATTTATTGAGACAGGTTTTTTGGGTTATCAGGAGTTGTATGCCAAAATCATCAGTATTAAAACAATAAAAGACCTGACAAATTTCAGTTGGTGGATAATGAATCTATAATATATGAAAGTTTAATTGTAATCATTACATTATGGTAAATAATGAAATTTAACACTATATGCTAATTTTTTGAGAAGGACCTGTATATATATATATACTGTGCCTATGACTAACAGACTGTACTGGATTGCTCTAACTGCTGCCACTACTCCTGGTTATAATGCCTTGTACTGTAAGCACAGCAGGGCCAGCTGCAAAACACACACACACGTACCTCAGAATGTCCTCTCTCCCTCTCTGAACCACCGAGAGCGTGTCGGCTGCTTCTCCTGCTGGCTGTGCGAGAGAAGCAGAGTCCCGTGCGGGACTGTGGGACACAGCCTCAAAAGCGGGACAGTCCCACAGTATGAGAGACTGTTCGGAGCTGTGGAGCTATGCCAGCAGAGCCGTGCCAGCAGAACGGAGCTGTACGGAGCCGTGCTGAGCTAAGCCAGGTGCCGTACCCAGTGTGATAGTGAGTGCCGCACACGCTCTGCACAAGAGTGACCACATACTTGACAGACCCCTGTATACAGGTCCACCGTTTGTGGACAACCGACTGTCAGCTTCCCTCCACGCTAGGAGATGACCCTAGTTGAAGGCAGACACTGCACTGAGTGTGCGATGCATAGAGAAAGACAGACGGCTAGGCCAGAGCCTCTCTACCAAGGACTTGTGCACATCGCTGAGCGAAGTCCCATTCCGGTGGTTCTCCATACTGGACTAAGTACCGTGCTACATACGCTTTGAGCACGGGAAATCTTCCTACCTCCCAGAGACTGCAATGAGACGACCTGCACTGCTGTTGTCTGTGCCACCGTTGGATTCCCGCCTTTCTGAGACTCCGTCAAGATGATCAGCGCTGCTGTTGCCGGTGCCACTGTTGGAACCTTGAATTTCCTCATATCAGAAGTCTACAGACTGTTAAGTTTAACCTCTTTATTACTGAGTGTCCGTTCATCCCTATCTTTCCCTGCCATCCTCCCAGTTCTGCCCTATTTCTTACCTGCAAAACAGCATAGAGATAAGCCTCAAAACTTCTGAAACAAGGTAATTTGGAGTAATGAGAACAAAATTGAACTTTTTAGCCACAACCATAAACATAACATTTGGAGAGAGGTCAACAAGGCATATGATAAAAGGAACACCATTCCTACTGTAAAGCACGGAGGTGAATTGCTGATGTTTTGGGGATGTGTGAGCTTCAAAGGCACAGGAAACTTGGTCAAAGTTGAAGTAAAGATGAATGCAGCACGTTATCAGCAAATACTGGAGGCAAATTTGAAATCATCAGCCCAGAAGCTGCGCATGGGACGTACTTGGACGTTCCAACATGACAACGATCCAAAACACAAGGTCAAGTCGACCTGTCATTGGCTACTGCAGAACAAAGTGAAGATTCTGGTGTGGTCATCTCAGTCTCCTGACCTCAATATCATTGAGCCACTCTGGCGCAATTCATGCTAGACAGCCCAGGAATTTACAGGAACTGGAGGCTTTTTGCCAAGAAGAGTGGGCAACGTTACCATCTGAGAAAATAAAGAGCCTCATCCACAACTACCACTAAAGACTTCAAGCTGTCATTGATGTTAGAGGGGGCAATACATGGTATTAAGAAATGGGGTATATGAACTTTTGATCAGGGTCATTTGGATGTTTTGAGTGGTTATTATGATTTAAAAAGAGAAAACACAGTAGTTTGACAATAAATGGCTTCGCCCAACCACTAACCATGAGTGGAGAAAAAGTTTTGGTGTTATCATTTATATTCTCTGAAAAAAGGCCAAGAAAGCAAAAATTCTGCCGGGGTATGTAAACTTTTGAGCACAATAATACATGAGCGAAATCAACAAAGAAAATAATGTAAACAGTATATTACATACAATTATCTACAATAATAAACACTGTGCAAATAAAAAAAGGAATTAAAGTTCAGCTCTAATACTGTTTTCATATCGACTTCTCCCCCCAGATCCATGTAAGCTATTTCCAGTGCACTTTGGTCTCTGATTCGGAACTTTGTTCCTTGGTCACTGGTTTACTAATATCATTTAAGTTTACCTGTTAAGGGAAAAAAGGAAGATTTAGACCCCAGAAAGGACGTAAGAGGGAAAATTATTGTTAAAGTAGAAACTTACTGATTTGGTGGCGTCGTGAGGGGAAGTGTCATCCGATGACTGCTTTCTGTGTTTTACAGCTTTGCAGAATAGCTTTCTATACTCTTGTCTCACCTGTTTATAAGATGGAAAAGTGGGAGCAGTTATATATATCGTGGTCTCATCCAGGTATTTTATGTAATTTTTGTTCTGTGTGAATAAACTGATCGCTCCTCTACAGATGGACGACAGGCTCCCCAGACTACACCTCCAGACTGCTGTTATAGGGGGCTCCAGACTACACCTCCAGACTGCTGTTATAGGGGGCTCCAGACTACACCCCCAGACTGCTGTTATAGGGGGCTCCAGACTACACCCCCAGACTGCTGTTATAGGGGGCTCCAGACTACACTTCCAGACTGCTGTTATAGGGGGCTCCAGACTACACCTCCAGACTGCTGTTATTGGGGGCTCCAGACTACACCTCCAGACTGCTGTTATAGGGGGCTCCAGACTACACATCCAGACTGCTGCTATAGGGGGCTCCAGACTACACATCCAGACTGCTGTTATAGGGGGCTCCAGACTACACCCCCAGACTGCTGTTATAGGGGGCTCCAGACTACACCTCCAGACTGCTGTTATAGGGGGCTCCAGACTACACATCCAGACTGCTATTATAGGGGGCTCCAGACTACACCTCCAGACTGCTGTTATAGGGGGCTCCAGACTACACCCCCAGACTGCTGTTATAGGGGGCTCCAGACTACACCTCCAGACTGCTGTTATAGGGGGCTCCAGACTACACCCCAAGACTGCTGTTATAGGGGGCTCCAGACTATACCTCCAGACTGCTGTTATAGGGGGGCTCCAGACTACACCTCCAGACTGCTGTTATAGGGGGCTCCAGACTACACCTCCACACTGCTGTTATAGGGGGCTCCAGACTAAACCTCCAGACTGCTGTTATAGGGGCTCCAGACTACACCTCCAGACTGCTGTTATAGGGGGCTCCAGACTACACCTCCATTCTGCTGTTATAGGGGGCTCCAGACTACACCTCCACACTGCTGTTATAGGGGGCTCCAGACTACACCTCCAGACTGCTGTTATAGGGGGCTCCAGACTACACCTCCAGACTGCTGTTATAGGGGGCTCCAGACTACACCTCCAGACTGCTGTTATAGGGGGCTCCAGACTATACCTCCAGACTGCTGTTATAGGGGCTCCAGACTACACCTCCAGACTGCTGTTATAGGGGGCTCCAGACTACACATCCAGACTGCTATTATAGGGGGCTCCAGACTACACATCCAGATTGCTGTTATAGGGGGCTCCAGACTACACCTCCAGGCTGCTGTTATAGGGGGCTCCAGACTACACCTCCAGACTGCTGTTATAGGGGCTCCAGACTACACCTCCAGACTGCTGTTATAGGGGCTCCAGACTACACCTCCAGACTGCTGTTATAGGGGCTCCAGACTACACCTCCAGACTGCTGTTATAGGGGGGCTCCAGACTACACATCCAGACTGCTGTTATAGGGGGCTCCAGACTACACCTCCAGACTGCTGTTATAGGGGCTCCAGACTACACGGCTCCAGACTACACTTCCAGACTGCTGTTATAGGGGGGCTCCAGACTACACATCCAGACTGCTGTTATAGGGGCTCCAGACTACACCTCCAGACTGCTGTTATAGGGGCTCCAGACTACACCTCCAGACTGCTGTTATAGGGGGGCTCCAGACTACACATCCAGACTGCTGTTATAGGGGCTCCAGACTACACCTCCAGACTGCTGTTATAGGGGGCTCCAGACTACACATCCAGACTGCTGTTATAGGGGGCTCCAGACTACACCTCCAGACTGCTGTTATAGGGGGCTCCAGACTACACCTCCAGACTGCTGTTATAGGGGGCTCCAGACTACACCTCCAGAATGCTGTTATAGGGGGCTCCAGACTACACATCCAGACTGCTGTTATAGGGGGCTCCAGACTACACCTCCAGACTGCTGTTATAGGGGGCTCCAGACTACACCTCCAGACTGCTGTTATAGGGGCTCCAGACTACACATCCAGACTGCTGTCATAGGGGGCTCCAGACTACACCTCCAGACTGCTGTTATAGGGGCTCCAGACTACACATCCAGACTGCCGTTATAGGGGGCTCCAGACTACACCTCCAGACTGCTGTTATAGGGGGCTCCAGACTACACCTCCAGACTGCTGTTATAGGGGGCTCCAGACTACACCTCCAGACTGCTGTTATAGGGGGCTCCAGACTACACCTCCAGACTGCTGTTATAGGGGGCTCCAGACTACACCTCCAGACTGCTGTTATAGGGGGCTCCAGACTACACCTCCAGACTGCTGTGATAGGGGGCTCCAGACTAAACATCCAGACTGCTGTTATAGGGGGCTCCAGACTACACCTCCAGACTGCTGTTATAGGGGGCTCCAGACTACACCTCCAGACTGCTGTTATAGGGGCTCCAGACTACACATCCAGACTGCTGTTATAGGGGGCTCCAGACTACACCTCCAGACTGCTGTTGTAGGGGGCTCCAGACTACACCTCCAGACTGCTGTTATAGGGGGCTCTAGACTACACCTCCAGACTGCTGTTATAGGGGCCTCCAGACTACACCTCCAGACTGTTGTTATAGGGGGCTCCAGACTACACCTCCAGACTGCTGTGATAGGGGGCTCCAGACTAAACATCCAGACTGCTGTTATAGGGGGCTCCAGACTACACCTCCAGACTGCTGTTATAGGGGGGTTCCAGACTACACCTCCAGACTGCTGTTATAGGGGCTCCAGACTACACATCCAGACTGCTGTTATGGGGGGCTCCAGACTACACCTCCAGACTGCTGTTATAGGGGGCTCCAGACTACACCTCCAGACTGCTGTTATAGGGGGCTCTAGAATACACCTCCAGACTGCTGTTATAGGGGGCTCCAGACTACACCTCCAGACTGCAGTTATAGGGGGCTCCAGACTACACCTCCAGACTGCTGTTATAGGGGCTCCAGACTACACATCCAGACTGCTGTTATAGGGGGCTCCAGACTACACCTACAGACTGCTGTTATAGGGAGCTCCAGACTACACCTCCAGACTGCTGTTATAGGGGGCTCCAGACTACACCTCCAGACTGCTGTTATAGGGGGCTCCAGACTACACCTCCAGACTGCTGTTATTGGGGGCTCCAAACTACACCTCCAGACTGCTGTTATAGGGGGCTCCAGACTACACCTCCAGACTGCTGTTATAGGAGGCTCCAGACTACACCTCCAGACTGCTGTTATAGGGGGCTCCAGACTACACCTCCAGACTGCTGTTATAGGAGGCTCCAGACTACACCTTCAGACTGCTGTTATAGGGGGCTCCAGACTAATCATCCAGACTGCTGTTTTAGGGGGCTTCAGACTACACATCCAGACTGCTGTTATAGGGGGCTCCAGACTACACCTCCAGACTGTTGTTATAGGGGGCTCCAGACTACACCTCTAGGCTGCTGTTATAGGGGGCTCCAGACTACACCTCCAGACTGCTGTTATAGGGGGCTCCAGACTACACCTCCAGACTGCTGTTATAGGGGGCTCCAGACTACACATCCAGACTGCTGTTATAGGGGGCTCCAGACTACACATCCAGACTGCTGTTATAGGGGGGCTCCAGACTACACCTCCAGACTGCTGTTATAGGGGGCTCCAGACTGCTGTTATAGGGGGCTTCAGACTACACCTCCAGACTGCTGTTATAGGGGGCTCCAGACTACACATCCAGATTGCTGTTATAGGGGGCTCCAGACTACACCTCCAGACTGCTGTTATAGGGGGCTCCAGACTACACATCAAGATTGCTGTTATAGGGGGGCTCTAGACTACACATCCAGACTGCTGTTATAGTGGGCTCCAGACTACACCTCTAGGCTGCTGTTATAGGGGGCTCCAGACTACACCTCCAGACTGCTGTTATAGGGGGCTCCAGACTACACATCCAGACTGCTGTTATAGGGGGCTCCAGACTACACATCCAGACTGATGTTATAGGGAGGCTCCGGACTACACCTCCAGACTGCTGTTATAGGGGGCTCCAGACTACACATCCAGACTGCTGTTATAGGGAGGCTCCAGACTACACCTCCAGACTGCTGTTATAGGGGGGCTCCAGACTACACCTCCAGACTGCTGTAATAGGGGGGCTCTAGACTACACATCCAGACTGCTGTTATTGGGGGCTCCAGACTACACATCCAGACTGCTGTTATAGGGGGGCTCTAGACTACACATCCAGACTGCTGTTATAGGGGGCTCCAGACTACACATCCAGATTGCTGTTATAGGGGGGCTCCAGACTACACCTCCAGACTGCTGTTATAGGGGGCTCCAGACTACACCTCCAGACTGCTGTTATAGGGGGTTCCAGACTACACCTCCAGACTGCTGTTATAGGGGGCTCCAGACTACACCTCCAGACTGCTGCTATAGGGGGGCTCCAGACTACACCTCCAGACTGCTGTTATAGGGGGGCTCCAGACTACACCTCCAGACTGCTGTTATAGGGGGCTCCAGATTACACATCCAGACTGCTGTTATTGGGGGCTCCAGACTACACATCCAGACTGCTGTAATAGGGGGACTCTAGACTACACATCCAGACTGCTGTTATAGGGGGCTCCAGACTACACATCCAGACTGCTGTTATAGGGGGGCTCTAGACTACACATCCAGACTGCTGTTATATGGGGCTCCAGACTACACCTCTAGGCTGCTGTTATAGGGGGCTCCAGACTACACCTCCAGACTGCTGTTATAGGGGGCTCCAGACTACACCTCCAGACTGCTGTTATTGGGGGCTCCAGACTACACATCCAGACTGCTGTTATAGGGGGCTCCAGACTACACATCCAGACTGTTGTTATAGGGGGGCTCCAGACTACACCTCTAGGCTGCTGTTATAGGGGGCTCCAGACTACACATCCAGACTGCTGTTATAGGGGCTCCAGACTACACATCCAGACTGCTGTTATAGGGGGCTCCAGACTACACCTCCAGACTGCTGTTATAGGGGGCTCCAGACTACACCTCCAGACTGCTGTTATAGGGGCTCCAGACTACACATCCAGACTGCTGATATAGGGGGCTCCAGACTACACCTCCAGACTGCTGTTATAGGGGGCTCCAGACTACACCTCCAGACTGCTTTTATAGGGGGCTCCAGACTACACCTCCAGACTGCTGTTATAGGGGGCTCCAGACTACACCTCCAGACTGCTGTTATAGGGGGCTCCAGACTACACCTCCAGACTGCTGTGATAGGGGGCTCCAGACTACACCTCCAGACTGCTGTTATAGAGGCTCCAGACTACACATCCAGACTGCTGTTATAGGGGGCTCCAGACTACACCTCCAGACTGCTGTTATAGGGGGCTCCAGACTACACCTCCAGACTACTGTTATAGGGGGCTCCAGACTACACCTCCAGACTGCTGTTATAGGGGGCTCCAGACTACACATCCAGACTGCTGTTATAGGGGGCTCCAGACTACACCTCCAGACTGCTGTTATAGGGGCTCCAGACTACACATCCAGACTGCTGTTATAGGGGGCTCCAGACTACACCTCCAGACTGCTGTTATAGGGGGCTCCAGACTACCCCTCCAGACTGCTGTTATAGGGGGCTCCAGACTACACCTCCAGACTGCTGTTATAGGGGGCTCCAGACTACACCTCCAGACTGCTGTTATAGGGGGCTCCAGACTACACCTCCAGACTGCTGTTATAGGGCGCTCCAAACTACACCTCCAGACTGCTGTTATAGGGGGCTCCAGACTACACCTCCAGACTGCTGTTATAGGAGGCTCCAGACTACACCTTCAGACTGCTGTTATAGGGGGCTCCAGACTAATCATCCAGACTGCTGTTATAGGGGGCTTCAGACTACACATCCAGACTGCTGTTATAGGGGGCTCCAGACTACACCTCCAGACTGTTGTTATAGGGGGCTCCAGACTACACCTCTAGGCTGCTGTTATAGGGGGCTCCAGACTACACCTCCAGACTGCTGTTATAGGGGGCTCCAGACTACACCTCTAGGCTGCTGTTATAGGGGGATCCAGACTACACCTCCAGACTGCTGTTATAGGGGGCTCCAGACTACACATGCAGACTGCTGTTATAGGGGGCTCCAGACTACACATCCAGACTGCTGTTATAGGGGCTCCAGACTACACCTCCAGACTGCTGTTATAGGGGGCTCCAGACTACACATCCAGACTGCTGTTACAGGGGGCTCCAGACTACACATCCAGACTGCTGTTATAGGGGGCTCCAGACTACACATCCAGACTGCTGTTATAGGGGGCTACAGACTACACCTCCAGACTGCTGTTATAGAGGGCTCCAGACTACACATCCAGACTGCTGTTATAGGGGGCTCCAGACTACACCTCCAGACTGCTGTTATAGGGGGGCTCCAGACTACACCTCCAGACTGCTGTTATAGGGGGCTCCAGACTGCTGTTATAGGGGGGCTTCAGACTACACCTCCAGACTGCTGTTATAGGGGGCTCCAGACTGCTGTTATAGGGAGGCTCCAGACTACACATCCAGACTGCTGTTATAGGGGGCTCCAGACTACACCTCCAGACTGCTGTTATAGGGGGCTCCAGACTGCTGTTATAGGGAGGCTCCAGACTACACATCCAGACTGCTGTTATAGGGAGGCTCCAGACTACACCTCCAGACTGCTGTTATAGGGGGCTCCAGACTACACCTCCAGACTGCTGTTATAGGGGGGCTTCAGACTACACCTCCAGACTGCTGTTATAGGGGGCTCCAGACTACACCTCCAGACTGCTGTTATAGGGGGCTCCAGACTACACCTCCAGACTGCTGCTATAGGGGGCTCCAGACTACACCTCCAGACTGCTGTTATAGGGGGGCTCCAGACTACAACTCCAGACTGCTGTTATAGGGGGCTCCAGATTACACATCCAGACTGCTGTTATTGGGGGCTCCAGACTACACATCCAGACTGCTGTAATAGGGGGGCTCTAGACTACACATCCAGACTGCTGTTATTGGGGGCTCCAGACTACACCTCTAGGCTGCTGTTATAGGGGGCTCCAGACTACACCTCCAGACTGATGTTATAGGGGGCTCCAGACTACACCTCCAGACTGCTGTTATTGGGGGCTCCAGACTACACCTCCAGACTGCTGTTATTGGGGGCTCCAGACTACACATCCAGACTGCTGTTATAGGGGGGCTCTAGACTACACATCCAGACTGCTGTTATAGGGGGCTCCAGACTACACCTCCAGACTGCTGTTATAGGGGGGCTCCAGACTACACCTCCAGACTGCTGTTATTGGGTGCTCCAGACTACACCTCCAGACTGCTGTTATAGGGGGCTCCAGACTACACCTCCAGACTGCTGGTATAGGGGGCTCCAGACTACACCTCCAGACTGCTGTTATAGGGGGCTCCAGACTACACATCCAGACTGCTGTTATAGGGGGCTCCAGACTACACCTCTAGGCTGCTGTTATAGGGGGCTCCAGACTACACCTCCAGACTGCTGTTATAGGGGGCTCCAGACCACACCTCCAGACTGCTGTTATAGGGGGCTCCAGACTACACCTCCAGACTGCTGTTATAGGGGGCTCCAGACTACACATCCAGACTGCTATTATAGGGGGCTCCAGACTACACCTCCAGACTGCTGTTATAGGGGGCTCCAGACTACACCTCCAGACTGCTGTTATAGGGGGCTCCAGACTACACCTCCAGACTGCTGCTATAGGGGGCTCCAGACTACACCTCCAGACTGCTGTTATAGGGGGGCTCCAGACTACAACTCCAGACTGCTGTTATAGGGGGCTCCAGATTACACATCCAGACTGCTGTTATTGGGGGCTCCAGACTACACATCCAGACTGCTGTAATAGGGGGGCTCTAGACTACACATCCAGACTGCTGTTATTGGGGGCTCCAGACTACACCTCTAGGCTGCTGTTATAGGGGGCTCCAGACTACACCTCCAGACTGATGTTATAGGGGGCTCCAGACTACACCTCCAGACTGCTGTTATTGGGGGCTCCAGACTACACCTCCAGACTGCTGTTATTGGGGGCTCCAGACTACACATCCAGACTGCTGTTATAGGGGGGCTCTAGACTACACATCCAGACTGCTGTTATAGGGGGCTCCAGACTACACCTCCAGACTGCTGTTATAGGGGGGCTCCAGACTACACCTCCAGACTGCTGTTATTGGGTGCTCCAGACTACACCTCCAGACTGCTGTTATAGGGGGCTCCAGACTACACCTCCAGACTGCTGGTATAGGGGGCTCCAGACTACACCTCCAGACTGCTGTTATAGGGGGCTCCAGACTACACATCCAGACTGCTGTTATAGGGGGCTCCAGACTACACCTCTAGGCTGCTGTTATAGGGGGCTCCAGACTACACCTCCAGACTGCTGTTATAGGGGGCTCCAGACCACACCTCCAGACTGCTGTTATAGGGGGCTCCAGACTACACCTCCAGACTGCTGTTATAGGGGGCTCCAGACTACACATCCAGACTGCTATTATAGGGGGCTCCAGACTACACCTCCAGACTGCTGTTATAGGGGGCTCCAGACTACACCTCCAGACTGCTGTTGTAGGGGGCTCCAGACTACACCTCCAGACTGCTGTTATATGGGGCTCTAGACTACACCTTCAGACAGCTGTTATAGGGGGCTCCAGACTACACCTCCAGACTGCTGTTATAGGGGGCTCCAGACTACACCTCCAGACTGCTGTTATAGGGGGCTCCAGACTACACCTCCAGACTGCTGTTATAGGGGCTCCAGACTACACATCCAGACTGCTGTTATAGGGGGCTCCAGACTACACATCCAGACTGCTGTTGTAGGGGGCTCCAGACTACACCTCCAGACTGCTGTTATAGGGGGCTCTAGACTACACCTCCAGACTGCTGTTATAGGGGGCTCCAGACTACACCTCCAGACTGCTGTTATAGGGGGCTCCAGACTACACCTCCAGACTGCTGTGATAGGGGGCTCCAGACTAAACATCCAGACTGCTGTTATAGGAGGCTCCAGACTACACCTCCAGACTGCTGTTATAGGGGGGTTCCAGACTACACCTCCAGACTGCTGTTATAGGGGGCTCCAGACTACACCTCCAGACTGCTGTGATAGGGGGCTCCAGACTAAACATCCAGACTGCTGTTATAGGAGGCTCCAGACTACACCTCCAGACTGCTGTTATAGGGGGGTTCCAGACTACACCTCCAGACTGCTGTTATAGGGGCTCCAGACTACACATCCAGACTGCTGTTATGGGGGGCTCCAGACTACACCTCCAGACTGCTGTTATAGGGGGCTCCAGACTACACCTCCAGACTGCTGTTATAGGGGGCTCTAGAATACACCTCCAGACTGCTGTTATAGGGGGCTCCAGACTACACCTCCAGACTGCTGTTATAGGGGGCTCCAGACTACACCTCCAGACTGCTGTTATAGGGGCTCCAGACTACACCTCCAGACTGCTGTTATAGGGGGCTCCAGACTACACCTACAGACTGCTGTTATAGGGGGCTCCAGACTACACCTCCAGACTGCTGTTATAGGGGGCTCCAGACTACACCTCCAGACTGCTGTTATAGGGGGCTCCAGACTACACCTCCAGACTGCTGTTATAGGGGGCTCCAGACTACACCTCCAGACTGCTGTTATTGGGGGCTCCAAACTACACCTCCAGACTGCTGTTATAGGGGGCTCCAGACTACACCTCCAGACTGCTGTTATAGGGGGCTCCAGACTACACCTCCAGACTGCTGTTATAGGGGGCTCCAGACTACACCTCCAGACTGCTGTTATTGGGGGCTCCAAACTACACCTCCAGACTGCTGTTATAGGGGGCTCCAGACTACACCTCCAGACTGCTGTTATAGGAGGCTCCAGACTACACCTCCAGACTGCTGTTATAGGGGGCTCCAGACTACACCTCCAGACTGCTGTTATAGGAGGCTCCAGACTACACCTTCAGACTGCTGTTATAGGGGGCTCCAGACTAATCATCCAGACTGCTGTTATAGGGGGCTCCAGACTACACATCCAGACTGCTGTTATAGGGGGCTCCAGACTACACATCCAGACTGTTGTTATAGGGGGGCTCCAGACTACACCTCTAGGCTGCTGTTATAGGGGGCTCCAGACTACACCTCCAGACTGCTGTTATAGGGGGCTCCAGACTACACATGCAGACTGCTGTTATAGGGGGCTCCAGACTACACATCCAGACTGCTGTTATAGGGGCTCCAGACTACACCTCCAGACTGCTGTTATAGGGGGCTCCAGACTACACATCCAGACTGCTGTTACAGGGGGCTCCAGACTACACATCCAGACTGCTGTTATAGGGGGCTCCAGACTACACCTCCAGACTGCTGTTATAGAGGGCTCCAGACTACACATCCAGACTGCTGTTATAGGGGGCTCCAGACTACACCTCCAGACTGCTGTTATAGGGGGGCTCCAGACTACACCTCCAGACTGCTGTTATAGGGGGCTCCAGACTGCTGTTATAGGGGGGCTTCAGACTACACCTCCAGACTGCTGTTATAGGGGGCTCCAGACTGCTGTTATAGGGAGGCTCCAGACTACACATCCAGACTGCTGTTATAGGGGGCTCCAGACTACACCTCCAGACTGCTGTTATAGGGGGCTCCAGACTACACATCCAGATTGCTGTTATAGGGAGGCTCCAGACTACACCTCCAGACTGCTGTTATAGGGGGCTCCAGACTACACCTCCAGACTGCTGTTATAGGGGGCTTCAGACTACACCTCCAGACTGCTGTTATAGGGGGGCTCCAGACTACACCTCCAGACTGCTGTTATAGGGGGGCTCCAGACTACACATCCAGACTGCTGTTATAGGGGGCTCCAGACTACACATCCAGACTGCTGTTATAGGGGGCTCCAGATTACACCTCCAGACTGCTGTTATAGGGGGGCTCCAGCCTGGGCCCATTACACTGCCAGTATGCTGCTACGTTTCGTTGATAAAGACAAGATTCTCTGGGACACAAGCTTCAATTTATCAGCTATTTATTAAATGTCATTTTTATGACAAATCATCTCACAGAATCTTTACCTGATTATTCAACACACAATGTACAAGAAAGATGTAGACGCCCTGTAGACTGTTACATATGGTGAATATATAAGATATGACCGGGGAATTGATTCCAAATTGGAAGTAGCCGATACCCCAGGTACAGCCAAGAATGAATAATTGCGCCATGGCTTTAAACGACAGTAACCTAAGTGGAGAAAATGGCAAATTAAAAGTGAAACCCCTCTATTAATGTTAGAGACACTTACATTACAGCTCTATGTAGGATGTCAGTATATACTGTACATAGTACTTGTTCTGGCCATCTCGCCAGTGTCTTTCATACTCACCTACTGTTTTTAAGGGTGGACACATTGGTGTTCAGAGATGCAAGCCTATTTCTGAGGAGTACGACAGTGAGGACTAAGAGAATGGTGTTCGTCTAAAGAGAAGGGAAACGACAAACATTAAAGAAAAAAGTCAACAGTTTACATGACCTTGTAACGGGCACTGCCATCACAAAATAGTAGTGGATTCCCATCTGAAACGTGTCGCTACCGTCACATTAATGGCAGGTCCCTGCTGGGCTCAATGTCAGTACAGAAATGGCCTGAAAATATGTAGTCTTAAAGGGGTAGTTTTTACGTAAGTCAGTGAAACCTCAAACATAACCACTTAAGGACCGGGCGATTTTTTTTTAGTTTTTGCGCAATTTTTCCTGAAATGATTGGCAGCGGCATTTAGCAGGTTATCATCCATGGGCTTTTAGAGGCAAATGGTGGCTGAATAAATTAGCCAACATCTGTCGATAAAGATGCAAGTTTGGTGTGCAAGCCCACATCAAAGGCTGGAACCATCTTATGACAAACATAGAATCATAGAATGGTAGAGTTGGAAGCGACCTCCTGGGTCATCTGGTCCAACCCCCTGCTCAAAGCAGGATTCACTAAATCATCCCAGACAGATGTCGGTCCAGCCTCTGTTTGAAGACTTCCATTGGAGGAGAACTCACCACCTCTCATGGCAGGCCTGTTCCACTCATTGATCACTCTCACTGTCAAAACGTTTTTTCTAATATCTAATTTGTGTCTCCTCCCATTCATAGTTCATCATAAGTTATTAAACGGTTAAAAGGGGTTTTCCATTTCTAACCTTGTAGTGTGGACATAGAAATGGATATTTGCAATATACAAAATGCATTCAAACCATGAAAGAGCAGCATTACTGGTCATACATTTACAGACAGACAAGGTTCATAGTAACACAGTCTTGAGAACTGTTTACTCCCAGGGGTTTTTACCTCATAAATAGTCCTCCGTTTATTGGTTGTTATTGTAAAACATGGAGATTTATTTAACCTCTGCCTACTGTTCATTTATGTGATTCTTGGGAGCTTTTGAATTGTGTGGGTTTATTGCCCCATTGTCTGATGTTTGCCTTGCATCTCTGATTCATCTTATTCCAAAGGCTGGCCACTGAAGGGCAAGGGTGAACCAGACTTAAGGTACCATTACACTAAACGATTTACCAACGATCACGACCAGCGATACGACCTGGCCGTGATCGTTGATAAGTCGTTGTGTGGTCGCTGGGGAGCTGTCACACAGACAGCTCTCCAGCGACCAACGATGCCGAAGTCCCCGGGTAACCAGGGTAAACATCGGGTTACTAAGTGCGGCCCTGCACTTAGTAACCCGATGTTTACCCTGGTTACCCGGGGACTTCGGCATTGTTGAAGACAGTTTCAACGATGCCGAAGTTGTTCCCCTGAACGTTGGTCGCTGGAGAGAGCTGTCTGTGTGACAGCTCCCCAGCGACCACACAACGACTTACCAGCGATCACGGCCAGGTCGTATCGCTGGTCGTGATCGTTGGTAAGTCGTTTAATGTAACGGTACCTTTAGTCTGACTGTAACTCAGGGTAAAATAAATAATGTAAAGGGTTAGTCTCAAGATAATGACATGTTAAAATTTCGAAGTGCTTGTAAAGACAAGCAACTTTGCAATTTACTTGTCACTAAAAATGCTCTCCATATTCAAGAATGGAAGGAGTTTTAATGTTATTGTTTACTGCAGTCTATCACTGGTGGCCAGTCTAGGCAAGGAATTCAGCACTTACCAGCTCTTTTCTATAGAGGTTGTAAGGTAAAGCCAGATCTGGCCAGCTTAATCATCAGTGTGCTGCTATGTTTCTGCAAAAATTGCCTCTGGTTGAGGCTTCAGAGAGCACACAGTTCGGGCCAGCGGCACAATAATGCAGCCAATCCCCACAATCAGGAGTGTGCTGCTTCCTGGCAAAGAAGACTCAGAGGCTGGAGAACAGAGTGCTCCTGAAGATATGTATTGAAATCAACCATTTTCAGCTGTGTTTTCTATTTTTACTTTTGTAGAACATGCTGTGTATCTGCAAACTTGCTTTCAGTTTAGTCTTATACGGAGCAACAAACGAATTCCCAATGGAGATAGTAAGAAGGAATATAAGGGCAGAGACAGACTGCCGTATAACTCGTACGAGGACCACATCTTAAACCACGTGCTAGCTGTCTGCTCTCCTGACCTGAGCGTGACATCTGCATAGAAATACATCACACTCGCATGCTCTGGTCAGGAGAGCTGTTGGGCCAGTCCGTGCAGTGTGACAAGTTATACGGCAGTCTGTCTCTGCCCTTAGCAGTAATATCCACGTTTGTTACGTTCATTTTGATAATTAGTCCGATTATTACGATATGTACTCACAACAATGAACACAGCGACTGGACCAAGGAAACTCCAAACTGCAGACGTAGATTTAAGCCAACAACTGTGAGAAAAACAAGATACATTGCAAAATGTAAACCATTTTGGTGACTCGTATTATACAGTTTATATTATACTTCTCTGTGACTAGAACAGTACATTTCATGATAGTACGAATTTAACCATATATTGTCCCTATTGAAAGCAATTGTACCGAAAGCACCATAAGTACATAGCTATCAACAATACTGTTGGCCGTTAAGACACATTTGTATTCCCGCCTCCGGTGCCACCTTGGAACTCTAATTTATGGGCCGGGTTTGTCTAAAGCCCCATCCCCTTACAGCTTCAGACAGCCATTAATTTGCTGGGACTGTTTTCAAAAAATTCGGAATGGTCCTGACATGTCCAGGACTTTTGGCAAATATATGAGTAGACTTCTAAATGTGAACAGTCCACAAATACATTTCGACAGATCACAAGTCGAGCAATAGCACAGGGTACTGAAGCCAAGCAGTTTTCAAAAATTGAACCCTGCTGACAGTGGAGATGAAAAAAAAAACCATCATGTTTTTCTGTCAGTTTCATTGTTTGGTGACAAATGTGTCATATTGTTCTGATATTAAAAAAAATGGTATGTAAGGTGGCTGCCAGCACATAGTGGAGGAGAGATACAGTATGTATCACAGAGGTTCATGTCCTCTGTGATAAAAACCTGGAGTAATGCTCTAGTACACATAGTACTAAGAGGTATTAATCTCTCTGATTGACTGGCAGCAGCTTAAAGGCCCCGTCACACATAGCGACGCTTAAGCGATCCCGACAACGATACGACCTGTCAGGGATCGTTGCTGCGTCGCTATGTGGTCGCTGGTGAGATGTCACACAGTGCGATCTCCCCAACGACGCAGCAGCGATGCGGCGACCTGTAGCGACCTGTACAACGATGCTATTTCATGACGATTCAATGGGACGTCCTGTCAACGAGGTCGTTGGTAAGGTGTCAAACACAGCGATGTGTGCTACCCAGCGGGACCTCAACGATCAAAAAAAGGTCCAGGCCTTTCCGACACGACCAGCGATCTCACAGCAGGGGCCTGGTCGCTGCTACGTGTCACACATAGCGAGATCGCTACTGAGGTCGCTGTTGCGTCACAAAACTTGTGACTCAGCAGCGATCTCGCTAGCGATCTCGCTATGTGTGACGGGGGCTTAAGGGTAGGGAGAGAC
Organism: Ranitomeya imitator; assembly: GCF_032444005.1. Lineage (NCBI taxonomy): Eukaryota > Metazoa > Chordata > Amphibia > Anura > Dendrobatidae > Ranitomeya > Ranitomeya imitator. The sequence goes on from NC_091285.1 coordinate 633,957,088, forward strand.
AGCTGCTCACCATGTCTCCACTCCTGGGTGTGGTTTACATTGTAAAATGAGGCCTATTTGTCTCACAGAAGTCAGTATGTGTGGAGGTTTACAGACCTCCAGGATTGTGTGCCTTTGCTAGAGGACTATGCTGCTCTGGACTGAATCAAGCGGTCAAACCCGCAATATTCTATGGATTTGTTACTTTATGTTTCACTTTGTGCCATACAAAATCTCTATTTCAGTATTTCTGTTAAGCGTTCTATGAGGACTGAAATAAACCAGCCAGACTTTTAAAGAGAAAAGGTTCTTGTGATACTTCATCTCGCTCCCAAGTGGGTAGCACTGTTACAGGTATAAAAGGACACAAGTATCTATTTTTGTATATATGCAAAATAACAAATTGTTATGTCCCACGACTTGTGAATCATACAGCATTGTATTATATTGTGCTGTTTTATTGATATGCAATAACGTTTGCCCCTATTGTCCTTCCTCTCTTCCTGTCTCTCCCTCTAGCTATGATGTCAGCAACACCTTCCTTCTTCTTCCTCATTCACTGTATGTCGGCCATTTTTGCAGTTCTGGGTCAGAAAAGTCTTTTTTTACCTACTGTATTTGTGCATAACTACAAGAATTCAGCTGGAAAATAAATCTTCTGGAATTTTCATATGTGCCTCGTGCAGTTGAGTTCAATCTATCTAATGATGTGTGTACCTGTGTGTACAGGTTCATACTGAGGCAGGCTAGAAATGGTTTCTTCATTTGCAACCTAGTCAGAATAGAAATCATAAGAAAAACTGACTTAAAAATTGCAAATAATGCTGTGCAGGAAAGAGAATCCTATTTTCACTGAAACCAGCTTTGAACAATACAGTGGAAGAAGACTAAAATATGGACTTCTCCCATGCTGCACCTGCACCCTGGAATATTTTTGATTGAATATGAACATTGATTAGTATCATTCATAAATTTTAGGAGGTGCCCGAATATATATTATTTCAAAGGTGCTTTTAATCATTCTTTGGCCCCCAATTAATTGATAATGACATTATGCAAGCTAGTCTAGTTAATGAAGAGTCCACTGGAGTATGATTCGCCAAATTCATCAAGGGGTGTGTGCGATGCCGCAAAAAATGTGCTTTACTCAGGGACTGGAGTACATTTCTATCATAATATAGGCAACTTTTGTGGCATAAACTATGAAGAGTTTAATTTCCGTGCTTTAAACACTTCCTCCCCGTAAAGTTCTGGTCATTTTTCAAAAAGCTGAAGCTGGCCAGAACTGGCAGTTTTTGCGCATCTACGAATTGGACATACATTTTGTGACATTTCAAACATTTTTATATCTGAATTCTGGAGAAAACAGTTTGAAGAATCAGAACTTTTGTGTTATTATAGTTAGGACTCTTGTATTGTACAACAGCTGCAGGCATATGCTAAGTAGACTATCTAGAATGAACAAAAGATGTTGTGTTCACGGTTTCAGTTTGGTGATATATTTAATAGAATCTTTACACTCTTTAGTTTGACCTCTCTGGTTTGTTTGTTTCAGTTTTCTCCTGTAATCCTTTATGATTACACTCTGCTGCCCGACTAATCTACCTGTCTCCCCGCTATTCCCCAGCCTCTCCCCTATGTCAGTCCCTTCACTGGCTTCCTATCGCCCAGAGACTCCAGTTCAAAACCCTCACACTGACATACAAAGCCATCCACAACCTGTCTCCTCCATACATCTGTGACCTCGTCTCCCGGTACTTACCTACACGCAACCTCTGATCCTCACAAGATCTCCTCCTCTACTCCCCTCTCATCTCTTCTTCCCACAACCGCATACAAGACTTCTCCCGTGTTTCCCCCCTACTCTGGAACTCTCTACCCCAACACATCAGACTCTCGCCTACCATAGAAACCTTCAAAAAGAATCGGAAGACCCACCTCTTCCGACAAGCCTACAGCCAGCAGTGATCCTGAACTTACTGAACCGCCGCACAACCTGCCCTACCCTCTCCTAGTGTATCCTCACCCATCCCCTGCAGACTGTGAGCCCTCGCGGGCAGGGTCCTCCCTCCTTATGTACCCGTGTGCCTTGTTATTTGCTCATGTTTAATGTATTTGTCTATATTTGCCCGTATTCACATGTAAAGCACCATGGAATAAATGGTGCTATAAAAATGTATAATAATAATAATAATAATGATGAAGATCCTGGTTGCTGTATGTCTCAAGTAAAAAAGTTCATTCCCCCCACAATATTCGAAAACTGATAATTCTGCTGAATGCTGAAATCTGGAACAAGGATGGCAGCCTGTATACCACAATCATGTATCTCTTGGCAGTTTCTGAGGCACTCACTGCAAGGTTCCTATTGCCGCTTAAAGTAATATCAGAGCGAGAACTGTACATCAGGAGCTTCAATAAAATGGCAGAACAACTGCACAGAATCCACAGGTCAGTATGCACAATGCCAGGAGATGGCTGGGGTTGTGTAAAGCATGATGTCAATGAACTCTGTTGTAGAAATGTGTTGTTTTGAGTGCTGTATAACTTTTCACTAACTGGTAATCTACAAAATGAATCTGGGTTTGGCGGGTACCCAAAGAGAATGCTTAATGCCTACTGTAAAATTTGGTGGAGGAGTAATAAAAGTATCAAGCTGGTTTTAAAGGTTTGACCATTTATTTCCAGCAAAGAATAGCATTGATACAGCTTGGAAAGACAATTGGACAATTGTAGCTTCCAGCTTTATGGGAACCTTTTTGGTGAGGACCTTTTCTGTTCCCCATGACTGTGCCCAGTGCAAAATGCAAGGTATGTTAGGTCATGATGTGATGAGTTTGAAGTGGAAGAACGTGACTGGATAAACAAAGCCCTGACCTCAAACCCATCCAACACCTTTGGGATGAATTGGAACAAACTCTGAGCCTGACTTCTCATCCAACATCGTTATCCGACGTTACAAATGCTCCTTCCACAAACACCTCCAAAATCTAATCGGAACAAAAGAGAGCACAACAGCCACAAAAGAGAGCCCAACTCAACATTATCACCAATGGCTTTGGGATAGGATGTCGCCATGTGTGGCTTATACAGTGGCCTAGATTTATAATTTATGATAAGCAGGATGCCTTTTCCTTTATTCGTTATGAGATGTTGAAATATTCTTGAATAATTGTCATTCTATTGGGCATCTGTTACCTTAATAATGATAGAACAACAAATATACAGTATATCTAATAAAACACTTGAATAGTATACGGCAGTGACATTGGAATAGACCTAGAAAAGACTAAAAGGGTCTTACTATGTCTTGGTGCCATAGGCATCTGGCCGGACTGCTGCAGAGATCCCAACAATGACAGTAGGAACCCCAAATCCCAGCAAACACATCATTGGGAAATTTGACTTTCGAGACGTCATATAATTCACAGCTCGGAGGTTACGGACTGTCATAAACAACAGAACACTCTCTATGAACATCCAACAGAATGCACAGAGGAATAAGAAGTGGAGCGCTCCAGCAATGATAGAGCAGAGGATCTGTAGATAATGGAGAAGAAGGTGAAATCAGACGTATGTAAAATATACCATGATCCTGCAGATACTGCATAAATGTCGGAGATGAGAACATCCTTCAATGTGTCTGTTTCACAGCTTTTCATTTTAAATGTAATGTCGTTACAGATGGTCATCAGAGATTTTGGACCGCTTACCTTGAAACATGTTTGTTGGATTCCCACCAGAAACAGAAGTTGTCCCAGGAAAAGACAACTACACATAGCCGTCAAGACAGAGGTGTGTGAGCTTCGCAACGAGCGACAGAGGATGAACGTGAGAAGAGACAGCGCCAGGCAGAAAACAGATAAACTTAGGCCAATGTGTGAAACAATGGAAAGACCTTGATCATGCTGTGAAGAAAAAGAAAATACTAAGGAATAGTACTAATATGGCCTTTTGTGTGATTTTAGTAGATTTGATGCTCAACATAAAATATGTAACAGGCCTTCATCTGCCAAGTGCCATTTATAATACTGGTGGGGACCCGTTGAAGCGCTGTTATGCAAAACGGCCGTCGCCCACTCTACCTCTCCCCACATGCCTCTGAAACCTGCATTGACACGAGTCAATGTCCAAATCCCACAGTATGGAATAAAAGGGCTATTACACATTTCTCGACATGGTGAATTCCGCCCTAATTCTTTTTTCCACATTGAAAATATTGTAAACTCAATGCAGAGCACCTAACACTGTTCAATCAGCCGCTGTAGCTCTAAAGTGTGGTATTAATTCATCCTTCCATGGAACCTTTCTAAGTTGTCTGGTGCCGCTACCTTTTTCTCCGAAGATTTCACAGAACTATCCTCATTGTTTCTGCATCTGGTAGCTCATGTTACACCTGGTAGTATCAGGCGGCACTGTCATACCCTGTCTGAGCACCATGATAGCTGGTTCTGCTGGTAGGATATGCCAGCACCAGTACAGACCCATAAAGAGTGGCTTAAACAGTATCATTTCCAGTACATATCCCTCAATCACCTCGATTCCATATGGTGCCATAAGTAACGCAAAGCTGGATAAATGGTTGCAGGAGCAGGTCGTGTGTGTGCGATTACACTTGGAATATTCAGTTGTGCATCCATTTTCGCTCCATCGATTGTCCATTGGGTCCCAGAACACACAGACCAGATTGTGAAAAGGTTTGGGATCCTGAAATGAAAACAGATTAAGACATTTGTTGACAAGGTAATCATTTATAGTGGATGTCTAAGGCTACGTTCACATTTGCGTTATTGGACGCAATGCACAATGCATGTCAAATGCATACACAACGCAGTGTTTTTTGACGCATGCGTTATCCTATACAATTGAAGATCAAAAACGCCCCCAAAAAATACATTAAGTCAAAAGGCGCATGCGTCAAAAAACGTGGCTCAACGCAGACACCTGCGCCCTATGCGTTTTTCATAGACACTAATGTGTATTTTTGGCGCATTTACGACGCAGTTGCGTTGCATGCGTTTTTCTTCGGAAATGTGACGCATCAAAACTGCCACTTGTAGCGTCGTCCGCGTCCTGTCTGGTGCGCCAAAAAAAACGCATGTGTCATACAACGCATGACAACGCATACTGGCGCATGTCCATGCGCCCCCCATGTTAAAGATAGGGGCGCATGACGCATGCGTCGGTATCCGTCACCGACGCTGCGCCCAACAACGCAAATGTGAACGTAGCCTTACATGTAGAAACACTGTGGATAGCTACAATGCCTACAAGTAGTATTCAACCCCCTGCAGATTTAGCAGGTTTAATTAGATGCAAATAAGTTAGAGCCTTCAAACTTCAAACAAGAGCAGGATTTATTAACAGATGCATAAATCTTACAAACCAAAAAGTTTTGTTGCTCAGTTAAATTTTTATAAATTTTAAACATAAAAGTGTGGGTCAATTATTATTCAACCCCTAGGTTTAATATTTTGTGGAATAACCTTTGTTTGCAATTACAGCTAATAATCGTCTTTTATAAGACCTGATCAGGCCGGCACAGGTCTCTGGAGTTATCTTGGCCCACTTCTCCATGCAGATCTTCTCCAAGTTATCTAGGTTCTTTGGGTGTCTCATGTGGACTTTAATCTTGAGCTCCTTCCACAAGTTTTCAATTGGGTTAAGGTCAGGAGACTGACTAGGCCACTGCAACACCTTGATTTTTTGCCTCTTGAACCAGGCCTTGGTTTTCTTGGCTGTGTGCTTTGGGTCGTTGTCTTGTTGGAAGATTAAATGACGACCCATCTTAAGATCCTTGATGGAGGAGCGGAGGTTCTTGGCCAAAATCTCCAGGTAGGCCGTGCTATCCATCTTCCCATGGATGCGGACCAGATGGCCAGGCCCCTTGGCTGAGAAACAGCCCCACAGCATGATGCTGCCACCACCATGCTTGACTGTAGGGATGGTATTCTTGGGGTCGAATGCAGTGCCATCCAGTCTCCAAACGTCACGTGTGTGGTTGGCACCAAAGATCTCGATCTTGGTCTCATCAGACCAGAGAACCTTGAACCAGTCAGTCTCAGATTCCTCCAAGTGATCATGAGCAAACTGTAGATGAGCCTTGACATGACGCTTTGAAAGTAAAGGTACCTTACGGGCTCGTCTGGAACGGAGACCATTGCGGTGGAGTACGTTACTTATAGTATTGACTGAAACCAATGTCCCCACTGCCGTGAGATCTTCCCGGAGCTCCTTCCTTGTTGTCCTTGGGTTAGCCTTGACTCTTCGGACAAGCCTGGCCTCGGCACGGGAGGAAACTTTCAAAGGCTGTCCAGGCCGTGGAAGGCTAACAGTAGTTCCATAAGCCTTCCACTTCCGGATGATGCTCCCAACAGTGGAGACAGGTAGGCCCAACTCCTTGGAAAGGGTTTTGTACCCCTTGCCAGCCTTGTGACCCTCCACGATCTTGTCTTTGATGGCCTTGGAATGCTCCTTTGTCTTTCCCATGTTGACCATGTATGAGTGCTGTTCACAAGTTTGGGGAGGGTCTTAAATAGTCAGAAAAGGCTGGAAAAAGAGATAATTAATCCAAACATGTGAAGCTCATTGTTCTTTGTGCCTGAACTACTTCTTAATACTTTAGGGGAACCAAACAGAATTCTGGTGGGTTGAGGGGTTGAATAATAAATGACCCTCTGAAAAGACTTTTCACAATTTAAAAAAAAAAATAAACAAAGAAATAACATTCTTTTTTGCTGCAGTGCATTTCACACTTCCAGGCTGATCTACAGTCCAAATGTCACAATGCCAAGTTAATTCCAAATGTGTAAACCTGCTAAATCTGCAGGGGGTTGAATACTACTTGTAGGCACTGTATATTATGAACGAAATCAATATACAAGGAAGTGTCTCCATTCTTGCAGTTGAATGGGACGGAATGACAGAGGGATTTCCTACAGCTTTTACGTTCACTGCAATTGTTCGATCAGTTGATGCAAAATCTCAAGAGACTGATAGAACCATGAACTCTTAGACAGTCAACCCGGCAGGGAAACCAACCAAAGTGACTGTTCAGGGTAGTGGCTCCACCTCCTTGACATTTTACATGTGATTTGAAAGCCAAATACGCTCACTTGAAAATTCCTTCTCTAGGTTATACAAAACCACCCAGAATATAGAAGCACATTATCAAACTGCTATCATCCTGGTCTGTGACAGTTTGAGATGTAAATTTTTTATGACAGGTTACCTTTAATGGGGTTGTCCACTACTTGACTTACCATACCCAGCCTAATCAATTCAATGACAATGGCTGCCAACCCTTATCCTGCAGCAGCGCTGTTCAAGCACTATCGGAACTGCTGTTTCTGGCAGGTGACATTACATTGTTATGTCATGTGACCTCTGCAGGCAATCACTGGCCTCTGATTGGCTGCAGCTTATCAAAATTCTATGAAAGAGAAAGCCTGTTCTGACAAAATAGTAAAAGGTTGCAGCCAGTCAGTGGATGGTGATTGGCTGCAACGGTTAGGTGGGCAATGCCATGTTATACACATGCAAGAGCAGCTGGAGGTGAGTAGACATTGGGAATGATTTATCACAGAATATTTGGCAAATTTTGAGTGGAAAAATGTTGAAAAGTCAATTTTTGGGGGGCGCTTTCTAGCCCCAGCTCCGAAAAAGGGAGCTGGAGTGGGATCGGTGGTGAACCCCACTCATCAAATGTTACTCCAGCCTCTACGTGTATGCCTTTTGATGATGAATCACACGTCATAAAGACCAGTGAGAAAATAGCCGGTGTTTAATCAAAGTCATTATTTTTATTTTCCAAAAGGCACTGAATTAATTACGCAGAAGTTGTTTAGTATTGAACAACCCCTTTACCATACATTGCACACTCTTTTTTCACAAACCTAATCCTAATTATACGAACCTCAATATGAGCAAGTATGAAGGTCACATTGGAGGTTAGCTTTCTTTTAATGGCACCAGTAACCACCCTCGAATTGACTACAATCTTGTAACCATTATCTTCTGAGGCTTCGGAAGAAAACAATATATTCCTTTTTAAGCTGGACTCAAGGGCTTTGTAGACAATAAAAATGCCACCATCACCTAATGGAAGAAAATTTGTTAAAACTTATTAGAAGCAATTAAACATTGGCTGACATAACCATCTGGACCGAGGGTGACATTCCAAAATGTAAATAATATTCATGTACATGTCAGAAACATTACAGTGCTAAGTAAATGAAAGATCTAAGATAACTTTTAAGCTGTGATATGTGTGTACGTGAGAAAATTTTTTATCTCTGGCCATTTTATGACTTGAATTCTGCTTTTTCACCCGATTTACCCTGTGCAAAGTCTATCACTACTTTTTAGTTGTCTCTGAGCTAGTGAGTGGAGACCAGCTGCTATGATTGCGCACAGACATGACAGATTTTTATTCTCCTTTCTCTCTTTAGCACATGGAACACCCATGCCATTGAAAAAAGAGCACAAAAAAAAAATCACATTTTCTTCAAGAAATTCGGAAAGCTTCTCGTTTATACCAAAAACTAAAAATAAGAAAACCTCTTTAACACCTTTTCTATGTACTTCCAAGTTTATCAGTGCCAATGGAATGTGTTTTCATACCTATAGAATTTGACTACATGACACTTTTATTGGATTAGTGGGGAGAAGTCTTCCGACCGACTCTCTTTACATCATCCACACTTTAGATTACCTGCATCTTCAGTGAACTGATCACATAGGACTTGCATAACGTTATCACTCAAAAACATCGTAAAGAACTTGACACCAGGAGAGCAGATATTCTGAGAAGCTTGAATGGAGACATCTGAAAAACAGAGGCATACAGTAGATAATTAGAGAAATAAGGATTTTTACAGAAATCCAGTGTGAACTTTAGAAAGGGGTATGACTTTTTTGGTCCCAACAGAATAATAATAATAATAATAATAATAATCTTTATTTTTATATAGCGCTAACATATTCCGCAGCGCTTTACATTTTGCACACATTATCATCACTGTCCCAGATGGGGCTCACAATCTAGATTCCCTATCAGTATGTCTTTGGAATGTGGGAGGAAACCGGAGTGCCCGGAGGAAACCCACGCAAACACGGAGAGAACATACAAACTCTTTGCAGATGTTGTCCTGAGTGGGATTAGAACCTAGGACCCCAGCGCTGCAAGGCTGCTGTGCTAACCACTGCGCCACCGTGCTGCCCACAATAGAATAGATTATAACTGTATGATAGGGGTCCCCGGTGAATTGTGCGGTAGTGCGCAAGAATAGGTTGTCAGGAAAATATGCCTTAGAGCAGATTTTCAGGGGCAGGTCATTACTTGGCCCGGCCTCATTGACCAACTATTATATATTGGCGACTTTTTTTTTACATTGAGTAGTAAAATTCACATTTAGGCTGAGTCATAACCTTGGCACAGAGCTATATTGCCAGACAACAGGACAGCAGACTCAATGTGAATTTATCTTAAAGTTTCTCCCTCTGTAAGCTCCATCTCTAATTTTCAGTTGTTTCTGAGCTAGTGGTTGGAGACCAGCTGCTATGATATCTCCCATACCCAGGACACACAGACATGAGGGATTCCTGCTCTCCTGTCTCTTTGTAGCACACCTTCAGAAACAGCAATATGGAGGACATTATACAGCAGTATACCGTGTCACACAAAGAAATGGAAGGGCCCAATAGCAAAAGTTTCAATTAGACCTCTCCCCCACAAAAAAAACAACAGAAATATATATTTGGTGGAGTCATATTTCCCAACTTTTACAAACTAGAAGAACAACATGTATTAAAGCACCTTAGTGTTCTCACCACCGATAACCCTTTTATGGCCACTTCAGAGTATGGAGTTCTCAAAAATGCCCCCACCCTCACACACTGAGTATGGTATTTCCACAGTGAATCCCCCCACATTTTCATTCCATATGTACAGTATAGTATGTGATGACTCCACAGTTCCTCCAGCAATGAATGATGCCATCAACATAATATAATAACCCCACAGTTGGAAGTCCATAAAGTTCCCCCCTCCATAGTATGATATCTTCACAATCTCCCTCCAACACACACAGATTCATGGCCCCAACACAGAATGATGGCCTTTCGGTATGATGTCCCTAATCATAATGAAGGCCTTCACAAACACAAACCTCTACTCAGCATGAGTGTCCCTACAGCCCCCATACTCAGTATGACAGCCCCCATAGCATCCTACTTATTATAAGGGAACTCACAGCCTGAAATGAATATACAGCCTCTCACTCAAGATTAAGGCCTCCACAGCCCCCAACAGATCAAGGGCCTCTACTCAGTGTGGGGGCTATCACAGCCCCCTGCTCAATATAATGACCCCACATCCCCTCACAAAGTATAATGTCCCACACAACTTCCCACTCAGTATAATGGCTTCAGAACTGCCCACTCAGTATGATAGCCCCCGAAGCCCACCACTCAGCATAAGGATGTCCACAACCCCTCACACAGAATTAGGGCCACCACAGACACCCAACACAAAATGAAGACTCCCAAACAAAATGTGAAACCCCACAGCAAACCACTCAGATTGAAGCCCCTACTCAATATGGAGACCCTCACAGTCCACCACCAACCACCCACTGAGTATTATGGCCATCACCAGCCCGCAACTCAGTATAATTGCTCACAAACTGTCTACACTCAGTAGTATTGCCCCCAACTAGTCGCCAACTCAGTATAATGGCCCCCACAGCCCTACGCTCAGGGCCCAATCAGTATGATTGGCTGTCAACATGATGGCTCCCACAATTCTTAGAATAATAGAATGTTGGAAGGGACCTCCAGGGTCATCATGTCCAACCCCCTGCTCAATGCAGGATTCACTAAACCATCCCAGACTGATGTCTGTCCAGCCCCTGTTTGAAGATTTCCATTGGAGGAGAACTCACCACCTCTCATGGCAGCCTGTTCCACTCATTGATTACCCTCACTGTCAAAACTTTTTTTTCCAATATCTAATCTAGCATAATTGGGAGAGTCCTAACTCTAATATTAAAACATATCATGCACTATGCTATTCATTTATGTACTGCAGTGTATCTAATCATTATGTTTCTGTCTTTGTTATTTTCTGTTCAGTGGCTAGTGTGAACATCCGCTTACATGCTGCATGCACGCCAATTTACATCCCAGTTCATACCTTTGGGGTTTTTTAAGCCTGTAAACATATAGCACACATTGCAGAACACCATATGGGTAATCTCCTTCTCCATGTTGAACAAAACATTTTTCTGTGGAATCTCTGCTATATTACGGACAATTATTGACAGTTTAAAAAATAAAAATAAAAAAACACTACTTAACATGCCCTGTTACACCGGTGTGCTGCTCCGGTCTGTGTAGTGTGAGTGCTGAGGCTTCAGCACAGCAGGTGCAATGTTGTGACATGGTGAACGGAGTCTCAAACTCACAGGCGCATGCAGCAGTAAATGGTGAATCACAGGGCCTTCAGCCCCCTGATCAACCATTCTATTCAACTCTCTCCGTATCCTGAGGTTGAAGATACCACTGAAATTGTGATGACAGGGAAGATGAGGGGGCTCTAACCAACCCCCAACTCACAGGCCTCATTGTGGCCGTGTGGGCTTCCACTATGGACGGTACGCCACTGGTAGTACAGCTGAGGATCCAGCAGTGGGGTGACATAGAGCAGTTTTTACAAAGCTGCAGCATCACCTTTCGGTGTCTCTCTCTTTCACTCTGCTCCTCCTTCCCTTTCCCTCTTCATAGACCTCATTAGGCAGCTGCACTCTGACAGCTCACTGTCATCTGGCACCCTCTTTTAATTGACCAAGACTGACTTTACCTGTGTTTAAGATTGAACGAGGAGCTCATGGCGCAGGAGATTGGTTCTAGGGAGAAAAGGTTTCTTATCTTATATGTGTTTGCACTATTGATTATGAAAGGACAGTGACCATTGTAGGATATAAGTGCCTGTGGAGTAGATACCTTGACTCCATGCAGTCATCCAGGGAAATTCTGAAGGTCAACGACTGACCTCGTTAGTGCAAATGACTAATTTATTCCGCCATTCCAGCCAATGACAGAAGTGCTACCTCCTTCTGATGTCCCTTTATGTGTCAAAATATCCTAAATGGGCCAAGACCAGTACAGGGGGGTTTTGCTTCCTCCAGACTAGCCATGGCTTGCCTCCTCTATTCTTGATCGCCTAGGCATGAATGAAATCTTCCTAAAACTCGATTTCATGGCAGGACCTCTGCATATCTCGCGAATATCCTTCCATGAAGGCTTCAGTCCTTCCATGAAGTGTGATGTGATTGATCGCCTTTATATAATTCACTTCATGGTAAGATCGCCGGCACAGCGCACATGTGCACGTTTTCCGATGGTTCGGCCATGAAGTAGAGTGTTTGGAAGATTCAATCACACCAAGTGGGGCGCATAATTAGAGGCGCCAAACCACGACTTGTCTAATGGAAGCGATTCTTCACCGGACTAGTTCTGGCTCATTTCCAGCTGAATATTGAACTTTTATTTAAGACAAAGAAACATTGCGCTCTAACTTCAAAAACTTTATCATAATGCTGCTATCAGGATAAGATACTTGACTGGTTCCCATTAAACTGTGAACAGCACTACTGTGTTCTAAATGTAAATATTCTGACCCGCTGTTTGGAGACGTTAGCTTACAAGGTAGCCAGCTCGTGACTCCTATCATTCCAATAAAATGTCTCTTTTTGCCAAACTTTACATAAAAGCAGATAGGTCCTTGCCTTAAAGAGACTACACTCATGCATACAGTATATATTAAACAAGCATGGGAGAGCTAATTACATAATAAAGCCATTTTTTTAGCAAATGTGAAATTCAGAAAAGAACATATGGAGTGAAAGCGTGTAAGAGCTAGAAAATACCAGCTATAGGTCCCTCTACTGGTGCATCGAGGTATTGCAGAAAGCTGATGCGCTGAGAATTAGAGGAGAGAATCTTGAACATTGTGCTACTATATAGCAAACATTTATTTCCTAGTCTTTTTTTTTCTTCGTTATGCTGCAGGATCTGGAATAAGTGAAACAGCAAATGCTATTTTTTCAATTTTCTAAGGCACAGAAAAGTTAGAAGTTAGCCGTCTACATGCACATGCATGCCATGAAAAGTTGAATAAAATGATACCTTGATATCTGCAATCCGATATTTTATTTCAGACAAATCTACATTTTTCTACATTTTTAAAGGAGCTTTTAAGATCTATGGACGGGACACAGATTTCCTTGACCTATGTGTGATGATGGGAGAAGACTATTGATCGTCAGATTCATCACATGTTTCGAACTGGTAACGCCTCTTTTAATCTAAAATAACCTCTGGAGGAAGATATTTATGGAGATCTATGTCTGGCCTATAGATCTTAGCAGATCATTTATATATTAGGAAAAACGTGGATTTCTCTGGAATAAGACATCTGATCTTGGATATAAAGGTATCATTTTTTCCAATTTTCTATTACCTGCGTGTCCATGTAGACAGCTTAGGATTTATCCTACTGATAGATTCCCTTTAAACGGTATCCGCAGTATTCGTTCGTTCAATTAACTTCAGAATAAGCAGTCTTATGTATATAATATATAATGTATAAGGAGTAGTGATGAGCGAGTATACTCGTTGCTCGGGTTTTCACGAGCACGCTTGGGTGGTCTCCGAGTATTTGTAGCTGCTCGGAGATTTAGTTTTCCTTGCCGCAGCTGCATGATTTATGGCTGCTACCCAGCCTGAGTATTCAGCTTGTCTAGCAGCCATAAATCATGCAGCTGCGGCAAGGAAAAGTAAATCTCCAAGCAGTTACAAATACTCGGAGACCACCCAAGCGTGTTCGGGAAAACCCGAGCAACGAGTATACTCGCTCATCAGTAATAAGGAATAACACTTTCTGACCTGTATATGACTTCTAACCTGCATTGTCATCAATTCCCTGCCTGCTCTAGCTTTCACTTGCAGTTGTCTCTGAGCTGGTGGGTGGAAACAAGCTACTGTGATATCTGCCATGCACAGATATCTTGCTCCTCATTCTTTTTTTAGCACACAGTGATAAGCAGAAGCATTGAAGAACAGCCTTTATCTAACATTCACAAGAGACCATAAGTTTTACTATGCGCGATGGGACCATCGCATGTTCCAGTCCCCTAAGGGGACTAAGAAATAATTGTATGAACAACTGAGTCTAAAAATTGTGGAATGATTTTTGAAAAATGTTCCTAAATATAAAATTGCAATGAGCATGAATATCCCACCATGAATCCTAAGATTCAGAGATTCTGTAGAAGTCACACAAAGGACAAGGCCGGCGATCAATATTGGATGCTTGCTATCTATGAACCCACCGGTGGCACGGCATTGAAAACAGGCATAATTTGGTTGTACAAATTACCGGATGGGCTCAGGAACATTTTTAGAAATCGTCGTCTGTGAACACAATTCACTATGCAATCAACAAATGCAAATGAAGAAGCCATAGATCAACACAATCCAGAAACGCTGCCATCTTCTATGATCCAAAACTCATTTAAAAAGGACTGAGGTAAAATGGAAAACTGTTCTGTGGTCAGGTGAATCAAAATGTGAAAATCTTTATGGAAACCACAAACGCCGCGTCCTGCAGACTCAAGAGGAGAGGGACCATCCAGCTTGTTATCTGCACACAGTTCCTGCATACATGATGGCATGGGGCAGCATTAGGGCCTATGGAAGCGGCAGCTTGCATACCTTGAAAGTCATTATCAATGTGTTAACTTTATATAGAGGTGTTAGTCCAGCATATGTTCCCATCCAGACAACGTCCATTTCAGGGAAAGTCTTGTAAAATTTGGAAAGAGTCCGGATGATGAACCAGACGACTGCAGTTCAGACCAATTTAAAACATTTGACGCATTATGAAACCAAAAATCAAGAAAAAAGACCCAGGACTTTTGAGCAGCTAGAATTCTCCCTGACAAGAACGTGACACCATTTTTCTCCCAAAACTCCAGCAATTGGTCTCCTCACTTTCCAGACGTGTGCAGACTGTTATAAAAAGAATAGGGGATGCGACACAATGGTAGACATGCCCTTGTTCCAACTTTTTAAAAATATATTGCTGTACAATAGATTTCCAATTCATTGCATTCCTGTTTTCTTTCCATGTTTCTATGTTACACAGCGTCATACTTTTTTGGGGGGAATTGAGGTTACAAAAAAAATTAAATATATTTGGTGATGGTGCATTTGTAAAATTGAAGTATAGCAAAATATAAAATTATCTAACCGACTGTGAACTCCGGAAATATAGAAAAACAAAACTCCAGAACTTTGGTTTTTCATTTGCTAATTTTACGGATTGCCTGCCTCTGCCAGTTTGTATCATTGTTCATTAGATCTGTCCAGTATTTTTTTGTTTTTTATTATGTGCACTGGTTTGCCTTGTTCGTATTTAATTATTAATAAATATACATTTTTTTACAGAATTTCTCTTTGCATTTGTGATTACTTATTCATTATTAATGAGTTATATTTGGGAATCTAAAGCTCTTGTTTTTGTTCTTATGTATATTACGTGGGCTGTGCTATATACTACGTGGCTGGGCAATATACCATATGCCAGTGTGGCACCGCACGCACTCTCGTGCTTCTCAAATTATATTATTTCTGTCTCTCTGACACTCCGGTAGCGTTGTCGAGCGCATGAGGTCTTTATGAACTCAAATCCTGAGTCTTGGGATTGAGTTCTGAGACTCCTTGCTTGCGCTCTTGGTGTGGTACCGCGGCCCTGTGATGCAACAGGGTTCGCTTCCTTCACACAGGGTGAAGTTAACCTATGTGTGTATTCACATTGTACCGCCATATCGTCCGTCTCTACTAGCAGCAGTTTTCACCTGCACAGTGGACCTCAGACTGCGAACGCACCTAATACCTTTACATCTTAAACTTGGTGCGTTCCGCCAGTCCTAACATAATACTAGCGCCAAGGTCTGGCTAGTAAATGGCGTACGATCAGCGTTTACAGCGGCACATCCAGCAGCTGGAGGGAAGGTTGGCGGCTCTAGAGCATTCTACCTCAGCTGTGGATGTCACTGCTGTCACTGTTCAGGCTGCTGGCGTGGCTGCAGCTACCTTGTCCACTACCACCCCTGTACCGACTCTATTTCGCCTCCTGCTACCAGAAAAATTTTCTGGTGATAGTAAGTCTTGTAGGGGTTTCGTGAGTCAGTGCTCTATACATCTTGAGCTTCTGGCCTCTCGTTTCCCTACAGAGCGGGCAAAGGTGGGGTTTATCATGTCTCTCCTGTCAGACAGGGCGTTAGAGTGGGCTACGCCGCTGTGGGAGCGTAGCGATCATGTGGTGCAGAGTGCTCCGTTATTCCGGAGCACTCTGAAACAGGTCTTTTTAGGACGGATAAAGCCCTTATTCCTATATTTTGGAGGGGGCTGGCTGACCACGTTAAGGATGCCCTGGCCACTAGGGAGATTCCCGCCACACTGGAGGAATTAATAGCAGTATCCACTCGTATTGACCACCGTTTTTACGAGCGGAGGTTGGTGCGAGCCCAGTGTAGGCAAAGGTTTCGGCTGGCTCCCACCTTCGCCAAACCTTTGGAATCTCCAGTGCAGGCTCCTGAGTCACATGAGGCCATGGAGGTGTCACGAGCGGGATCTAAGTCCCGGACCGCTCGTGCACTCCAGGTTTGTCATGCTTGCCAGCAGTTAGGACATCTTGCCACCAGATGTTCCCAGCGGTCGAGGAAACGTCAGCGTCTAGTGGTAGTAGGTGGAGGTACACTAGACACGGCGACGTTTGCCTCCAAATTGTCCTTTAAGGGGACAATATTATGATCAGGTGGCCTTGGAGCAGCATGAAATGACCTTCGCTGGAGCAGTGGTAACTTTACTGACCGCAAACCCTGATCCTATCATCGCAACTAGAAGTAGCCATGGGGTGTGCCTAACCAGACCTAGACACCTCGACACAGCCTAAGGACTAAATATCCCTAAAGATGGAAATAGGAAAACTCTCTTGCCTCAGAGTAGACCCCCAAAGGATAGGTAGCCCCCCACAAATAATGACTGTGAGTAGGAGAGGAAAAGACACATGCAGACAGAAAACAGGGATAAGCAAAGGAGGCCACTTCTACCTAGATAGGAAAGGATAGTACAGGATACTGTGCGGTCAGCATAAAACACTACAAAATATCCACAGCAGAAAAATACAAAAACTCCACCACCTAACTAAAGATGTGGAGAGTATATCTGCGACTCCAGCGAATCCAACTAGACTGAGAAAAACATCAGGCACAGTCTAGCAGGAACAAAATAGAAACAAGATCAGCACAGAAAATAAACACACAGCAGTGTGTCTAAAAAAATGAAGCAAACACTTATCTTTGCTGAATTGGCAGCAAGCAGGAGAGGCCAGGCAGAGGACCAACACTTCCAAAGGAACATTGACTACTGGACTAAAGAGTCCTGCACAGCTAAATACCCCAGTCAGAATTGCAATTAGCAGAAACACCTGTCCAAGACTGCTGCTCAGGAATAACTGCACTACCATCAACAACCACCGGAGGGAGCCCAAGAGCAGAATTCACAACAGACAATAACGTTAGGCTCATCCTCCCACTCGGTAGAGCTCTGCGTGGATTCTGGGGCGGAGGGCAATTTTACATCTTCTGCCTTCGCCCAACGTCACGCAATACCCCTGGCTATGCTACCTCAACCAGTAACGGTACGAGTGGTGAATGAGTCGACACTGCCCTCACAGATAACACACCAGACCATCCCTTTTACTCTGTCCATGTCGCCATCCCATCAGGAGATTATATCTCTGCTCGTCATTCCTGAGGGAATTGATGAGGTCCTGTTGGGGATACCTTGGCTATGGTACCACTCTCCTTACATCGAGTGGTCCTCAGGCAGAATTCTGGGATGGGGTGAATCTTGTGGGGGTAGGTGTCAGAGGGAGTGCGTTCAGGTTGCTACTACAGAGGTACCACAGATCTATCCTCTCTCCCCAAGCAATATTGGTCTTATGCAGACGTGTTCTCCAAAAAGGTGGTGGAGACCCTTCCGCCCCATCGCCCCTATGACTGTCCTATTGATCTCTTGCCTGGTGCTGAGCCTCCCCAGGGTCGAGTCTATCCGTTATCTCTCCCGGAGATGGAGGCAATGTCTCAGTACATTCAAGAGAATCTGGCAAGAGGGTTCATCAGGAAGGCAGTGTCACCTGCTGGGGCAGGGTTCTTGGTCACATATCTGCAACATTTTGTATCTGCTAGGCAAGATGACTGGGCATCTTTGCTATCGTGGGCGGAGTTTGCTCTGAACAATGCTGTAGCCGACTCCACTGGGCAGACTCCATTCCTCCTTAACTATGGTCAGCATCCGTGGGTACCTGTGCCCATGCCCGTGTCTTTCGCCGATTCCAGGGTGGCAGACTGGGCTGTGGAGGCACGGGACATTTAGGATCGCACTCAGGATGCCATTCGGGCTTCCAAGGAGAGAATGAGGTCCTCTGCCGATGCACATCGGCGCCCCGCTCCGACTTTTGCTCCTGGCAACTTGGTGTGGCTCTCCGCCCGTAACATCAGGCTGCGAGTTGAGTCCACTAAGTTTGAGCCTCGCTACTTAGGTTCTTTCAAGGTCCTCAAACAGGTTAACCCTGTGGTCTACCGTCTGGCCCTTCCTCCACGCTTGGGTATCACCGACACCTTTCATGTGTCCCTCTTGAAACCCGCATACATGTCCCGGTTTTCTGAGTCATTTGCCAGGACATCGGGTTCGTCTACGGATGATTACGAGGTGAACGCTATTTTGGGGTACAAGGTGGTACGTGGTAAAAAATTCTATTTGGTGGATTGGAAGGGTTATGGCCCTGAGGACAGGTCCTGGGAGCCTGTTGAGCACATTCGGGCTCCGCAGCTCATTGCTGCCTTCGAACGTAGCGAGGCCCAAAGAGGAGGGGGCCCTAGGAGGGGGGGGGGAAGGGTAATGGTCTCCCATTCTTCTCTGGCCGCAGTGGAACCTGCTCAGCGGAGACGTCAATCCCAGCGTCTCGCTCAGTCTGACTCTGTGCTAAGAATTACTGCTGCGTTTCCTGCTTCTACCATTGAAGTCAGTGCTGGGCAGCGGCAAGCAGACGCTTCTGGGACTAAGTCCTGCTTTTCACGTTCTGAGCATGCCCAGAGTAAGATCTCTCAGTGGAGATCGAGGGTCACATGATCAGATACTGCAGCTAGGTCATTGGTTCTTCTCTGAAGGTCCTAAATGTGCTGCAACTATTTAAGGCTCGCATGGCCGCATGGCCATGCGCTAGTATTGACTTTTGTAAACGTGTGTGTGTTGTGAGTGAAAGTCGTTTAAAATCCCCTCCCTATTGTATGACTGCTCGCAGAAGGTGGATGATTGCTATCTAGCGCCCGACTTAGCCATCAGCACGTTACACACATTACAGCCTCTAATTGCTGTGACCGGAGGACCTGGAGGAAATCCACGGAAACACGAGCATACAAACTCCTTGCAGATGTTGTCCTTTTGCTTTTTTTTCTGGCACCCTTCCAAACAATCCATATTTGTTTAGTCCTTTTTAAATTGTACTGTCATGAACTTTAACATTTCACATGCTAACTGAGGCCTTTAGAGTCTGAGCTGCAGCATAGTCTGACCTTGGAGTGAATTTGCTGGAATGTCCACCACTGAGAAGACTGTAAATTAGTCTGAATGTTTTCCACTTCTCTATGTAGAGAGATGAACTGTTCATTGTTTGGAAATGGGCTTAAAACCCTTCCTAGATTGTTGAGAAGGAAATATTTCTTCTTCAAGATCATTGATTATGTCTTTCCTCCTTGGCATTATATTAACAGACACCTGAATAACCTAGACCAGCAAATTGCTAAACCTTCTGTTTTTATGGAGGCTGTCACACTTGCTGAGGAACCATTAATCAAGGTCATTTGATTAATAAGATTTGGAGGCTACTTAGTCTCTTAATCCCTATGAAAGCTATCAGTGTGCCTAATTTTTCTTGCAAAGCTTCTTCATTTGGGCAAGGTTTTTGTTAAGCTGACAATTACATGGTGTAATTTGTCATAAGTTGGTGTTCATCTGAGATTGTGTTTACCTAATTTTAAGACCATCAAAGGACCATATTTTTTTTATTATGTTCTCATACGAAAAACCACAGAATGCATAGAAGGTATATTTAGTTTTATATATACAGTATATACTATAAACCTTTTTTTTAATTGTTTGACATGATTTGGTTCTTCACCCTAATTAGTTAGGCTGTGAAAATCAAACTCAACTCAAACTCAAATTCAAATAGGCTTTATTGGCAGGCCCAAATACATTTATTGTTCCCAAAGCAAGGAAAATAAATGTGATAGGGGAGGGGATTGGGGATTATGGGAATGGGGTGTTGGGGGCACAGTTTGGGAAATAGTAGTCCATTTAGTGTTTTACGCTCCTCTCAGCTTATGGCATATTGTGACGTATTGGGCGGCGATCTCCACTGTTGATTCCTCTTCCCCCAGGAGGATGCAGAGTTTCCTCTCCTCGTCCATGGATGGGAAGTCCGGATTGTGAATGGAAAGTCTCTGGAAGTGGGAGGCCCTCACTGCTGAGTATTTGTTGCAGTGGAGCAGGAAGTGCGCCTCGTCCTCCAGTGCCCCCAGCTGGCAGTGTTGGCACAGTTTGTTCTCCCATGACTTGTATGTCTGTCGGTGCCGCCCTGTTTCCACATCTAGACTGTGGGCACACAGTCTGTATAGACTCAGGATCTGCCTGTCTTTGGGGTAATGTAACCTCTCCAGATATGGGGCCAGAGTGAGTTGGAACGCCAGCCAGGGCCATGGGCTACTCGGTACCGGGTCCGGTCGGCTCAAAGAGGGATGTCAAGGTGGCGGTGACCCGGTCTGTGGCCCTGGGCGCCCATGTTAAAGGAACAGTCTTTAAAGGGGTTTTTGGAATAAAGTTTGTTTGTGACGTCACCTGTGGTATTTGGTCAGTAGGGACCGATGCTGCTTAAAGGGATCCTCTGGGGTGATGTTATGGCGCTAAATATTATAACTTCCCACAGGTGAAGTAGGCCCGAGGGTTCCTGGTGTGTAGATGGAGATGGTGAATGGCGCAGTAAAGAATGAAGACACAGGTTTGCAGTCTGTTTACCGGGTTTCCTGACTGTCTCAGGCAGCCACAGTCCAGGGTACCAGATCACAGGTACATGCAGGGTCCGGCTGGCTTGCAAGCAAGTTGGGAGTCCCCTTTACCAGGTGGAGATGAAAGCCTTCCTCATAGCGCGTTGGTATTGTAGTCCCTTACTGCCTATGGCTTCTAGCAAGGTCCTCACAGTTCCTCTCTGTCCTCCATAAAGGTAGGACACAAACCCGTATGACAGGTGACTCGAGCTTTTTTATAGGGTCTCTATCATGACCCGGGCTCTATGTGCCACTGTGCCTCCTGGGTGTTAAAGCAGACAGGTGATTTGTAATCCAGCTGTCCTGCCGGTTTCTGCTGTGCCTCCTAGAGTCCGACACAGCCTCGGTCTTCCGGCTACCGGTATCTGCGCTCTGCCAGGGAGGTAGCCAAATCGTTGCTATGCTCCCCTGGTGTCACTCGCCTGTACTTTTCTCTCCTGCACGTTCTCTACAAAATGTTCGTTCTTTGGTATCTCTTAATCCTGGAGCTGCAGCAACTCTAGCTGCACGGCCCTTAACACGTCTCTCTGCCTCAGACTGCTCCAGTCTGCTGTCTGGCACCAAACTGACTTCTCTGGTCTCCCTGGACCTACTCACTTTCCCTCCAGACCAGAATGTATTTATAGGGGAGCCACCCTTAATCCGGGATCAGAGCTCCCCCTTCTGGCCTGGAGTGTGAACTGTTGCATGTTTGTGTTTACCTGGTGAAAGATATCCTTCCTTGCTTCCAAGCATGACATCACTCTCCCTGTGAGGAAAGCAATGCCACTGTAACAACCAGGACCCTGGGGTGTTACATAGTCCCTCCGTAGTGACTGGTAGATAGTCACTTTCTGGGAGTTCTCTAATTAACTCTCCCAACCCTCTATGTATTGCATCTTGCAGCTCTCTGAGATCTTCTTTATTTCGGCTTTTGTCAGGTTGTGTTGCTGACTATGGCTGGACTGTCTTCTGGGGTTCGTGGCTTGCTCTGGGCTTTGGCTCAGTAGGGCTTTGTGATGGTAGGAGCTGGGGTTGCTGCTCTGTATGTGCACCTGGTGTGATAGCGCACATACAGTGATAGTGAATGCAAGGAAGCAGTTTGGCAGATGTTAGGATTCTACACTATTATAAAAAGTGGCGTAAGTGCAGCCCAAACACCAAAGGATCAGCTAGCACAAGGCTTGAGTAGAACCCACACCACCATCCATTGTTTTCTGCTACTGTTTATTAAAGCTTATGCTCTGTCAGAAGAGGTAACTGCCAAGAATTATCACACCGCACGTAAATGTGAGTTTTACTTAAACAGCTCCCGAGTTTTCTGGATTTTTACTACTTCTCAGGTGCATCACCTAAAAACAGACAGGAACAGCACTGCTGGTGTAACTGTTTGGGATAGAACAAGGAGCAGGTAATTTGGCCGTCACCATCTTGGAGGTAGTTTTCTCCCAACAGATCGTCCTTCTTGCCCTAATTCTCTAATCCTACACTCTACGTGTGTCCTGTCAGGATTCTTTTATTAAGTAGTGGCTGAAGTAAGAACCCATTGGTACCAGGTGATCATCCTTTAGATAAGGGCCTCCAAAGCTTGACTACTTAGATGTCACATGACACAAGATCAAAAAACTGACCGTCACATCCAACCAAAGACTAAGTGTGAACAGGTGCTGAACCTAGAGTCACCAACTCAAATACAGTCAAATAAATAAGGCAGCACACTGCGGCGCTAAAACATGCAAGCATGTAGCATGAAAATTGAACTGCATTACTGCACTAGAAATATGAAAAAATGAGAGCGTTTAGCGAATAAATTGGCCAATTCATGTGGACCTGGTAGCCACATTAGGGCATCTCTCTTATACCAGGTCCTACACTTTCCTTTCCTCGCTGAGAATAAACGTCTTCATCTGAATGGGTACCTGTGAAACCTCTTCTGAGACTAAATTTCTCTCTTTCTGTGGAGGGGTAATGGACCTTTTGAAATTTGTATTCACTAGCCTTCTGACTGAGCACTCCGCCTCTTAGCCACAGGTGTTTTAATCGCAGCAGGTCCATTACAGGAACTAAACGGGAATAGTGAGGATTGGTTGAGAAAATATAGTATGTTTTATATTTTTTGCTTTAGACGATTTTGTGTGCATTTTTTTTTAATTAGGGATGAATAAACCTCTTAAATTATAAAGCTGATTTTGATCTGTAAAACCAGTAATTGGACAGCGGAGACAAGGAAATGGTGGGTGGAGAGAAGTGGACTGGCTGCAGCAATATATACTGCTATGATATGTACAGTTAGGGCCAGAAATATTTGGACAGTGACACAAGTTTTGTTATTTTAGCTGTTTACAAAAACATGTTCAGAAATACAATTATATATATAATATGGGCTGAAAGTGCACACTCCCAGCTGCAATATGATAGTTTCCACATCCAAATCGGAGAAAGGGTTTAGGAATCATAGCTCTGTAATGCATAGCGTCCTCTTTTTCAAGGGACCAAAAGTAATTGGACAATGAACTCTAAGGGCTGCAATTAACTCTGAAGGCGTCTCCCTCGTTAACCTGTAATCAATGAAGTAGTTAAAAGGTCAGGGGTGGATTCCAGGTGTGTGGTTTTGCATTTGGAAGCTGTTGCTGTGAGCAGACAACATGCGGTCAAAGGAACTCTCAATTGAGATGAAGCAGAACATCCTGAGGCTGAAAAAAAAGAAAAACATCCATCAGAGAGATAGCAGACATGCTTGGAGTAGCAAAATCAACAGTTGGGTACATTCTGAGAAAAAAGGAATTGACTGGTGAGCTTGGGAACTCAAAAAGGCCTGGGCGTCCACGGATGACAACAGTGGTGGATGATCGCCGCATACTTAATTTGGTGAAGAAGAACCCGTTCACAACATCAACTGAAGTCCAGAACACTCTCAGTGAAGTAGGTGTATCTGTCTCTAAGTCAACAGTAAAGAGAAGACTCCATGACAGTAAATACAAAGGGTTAACATCTAGATGCAAACCATTCATCAATACCAAAAATAGACAGGCCAGAGTTAAATTTGCAGAAAAACACCTCAAGAAGCCAGCTCAGTTCTGGAAAAGTATTCTATGGACAGATGAGACAAAGATCAACCTGTACCAGAATGATGGGAAGAAAAAAGTTTGGAGAAAAAAGGGAACGGCACATGATCCAAGGCACACCACATCCTCTGTAAAACATGGTGGAGGCAACGTGATGGCATGGGCATGCATGGCTTTCAATGGCACTGGGTCACTTGTGTTTATTGATGACATAAGAGCAGACAAGAGTAGCCGGATGAATTCTGAAGTGTACCGGGATATACTTTCAGCCCAGATTCAGCCAAATGCTGCAAAGTTGATTGGACGGCGCTTCATAGTACAGATGGACAATGACCCCAAGCATACAGCCAAAGCTACCCAGGAGTTCATGAGTGCCAAAAAGTGGAACATTCTGCAATGGCCAAGTCAATCTCCAGATCTAAACCCAATTGAGCATGCATTTCACTTGCTCAAATCCAGACTTAAGACGGAAAGACCCACAAACAAGCAAGACCTGAAGGCTGCGGCTGTAAAGGCCTGGCAAAGCATTAAGAAGGAGGAAACCCAGCGTTTGGTGATGTCCATGGGTTCCAGACTTAAGGCAGTGATTGCCTCCAAAGGATTTGCAACAAAATATTGAAAATAAAAATATTTTGTTTGGGTTATGTTTATTTGTCCAATTACTTTTGACCTCCTCAAATGTGGAGTGTTTGTAAAGAAATGTGTACAATTCCTACATTTTCTATCAGATATTTTTGTTCAACCCTTCAAATTAAACGTTACAATCTGCACTTGAATTCTGTTGTAGAGGTTTCATTTCAAATCCAATGTGGTGGCATGCAGAGCCCAACTCGCGAAAATTGTGTCACTGTCCAAATATTTCTGGCCCTAACTGTATATTTTTATATGACAGTACCGTATATTTTTTTTATATTCATTAGGGCTCGGTTACACATCTACTCACCTAGCTGGGTTGTGTTGATGGTTTGGGTCCTTGGTGCATCCACAAAAGACTTCAGCACTAAGCTCTCCACATTTCTTAGGATGTCTGTAGTTAGTTCACCAGCATCTGTGCCGTCATCCGTGGAGTTCTTGTGCTTGTTGAGTATGTCATTGAGGTTTATTGTGTCTATTTTAAGTTGTCTTTTGGCTTCCTAGAGAAAATAGCATAGTGGTAGTGTGCAGAAATAAAGGGTTGCTCAACTTTTTGGTCCCTTGCCTCCCTGCTTCTTGCATTGAAAGAGGTTGTATAAGATACAGTGGGGCAAAAAAGAATTTAGTCAGTCAGCAATAGTGCAAGTTCCACCACTTAAAAAGATGAGAGGCGTCTGTAATTTACATCATAGGTAGACCTCAACTATGGGAGACAAACTGAGAAAAAAAAATCCAGAAAATCACATTGTCTGTTTTTTTAGCAATTTATTTGCATATTATGGTGGAAAATAAGTATTTGGTCAGAAACAAACAATCAAGATTTCTGGCTCTCACAGACCTGTAACTTCTTCTTTAAGAGTCTCCTCTTTCCTCCACTCATTACCTGTAGTAATGGCACCTGTTTAAACTTGTTATCAGTATAAAAAGATACCTGTGCACACCCTCACACAGTCTGACTCCAAACTCCACTATGGTGAAGACCAAAGAGCTGTCAAAGGACACCAGAAACAAAATTGTAGCCCTGCACCAGGCTGGGAAGACTGAATCTGCAACAGCCAACCAGCTTGGAGTGAAGAAATCAACAGTGGGAGCAATAATTAGAAAATGGAAGACATACAAGACCACTGATAATCTCCCTCGATCTGGGGCTCCACGCAAAATCCCACCCTGTGGGGTCAGAATGATCACAAGAACGGTGAGCAAAAATCCCAGAACCACGCGGGGGGACCTAGTGAATGAACTGCAGAGAGCTGGGACCAATGTAACAAGGCCTACCATAAGTAACACACTACGCCACCATGGACTCAGATCCTGCAGTGCCAGACGTGTCCCACTGCTTAAGCCAGTACATGTCCGGGCCCGTCTGAAGTTTGCTAGAGAGCATTTGGATGATCCAGAGGAGTTTTGGGAGAATGTCCTATGGTCTGATGAAACCAAACTGGAACTGTTTGGTAGAAACACAACTTGTCGTGTTTGGAGGAAAAAGAATACTGAGTTGCATCCATCAAACACCATACCTACTGTAAAGCATGGTGGTGGAAACATCATGCTTTGGGGCTGTTTCTCTGCAAAGGGGCCAGGACGACTGATCCGGGTACATGAAAGAATGAATGGGGCCATGTATCGTGAGATTTTGAGTGCAAACCTCCTTCCATCAGCAAGGGCATTGAAGATGAAACGTGGCTGGGTCTTTCAACATGACAATGATCCAAAGCACACCGCCAGGGCAACGAAGGAGTGGCTTCGTAAGAAGCATTTCAAGGTCCTGGAGTGGCCTAGCCAGTCTCCAGATCTCAACCCTATAGAAAACCTTTGGAGGGAGTTGAAAGTCTGTGTTGCCAAGCGAAAAGCCAAAAACATCACTGCTCTAGAGGAGATCTGCATGGAGGAATGGGCCAACATACCAACAACAGTGTGTGGCGACGTTGTGAAGACTTACAGAAAACGTTTGACCGCTGTCATTGCCAACAAAGGATATATTACAAAGCATTGAGATGAAATTTTGTTTCTGACCAAATACTTATTTTCCACCATAATATGCAAATAAAATGTTTAAAAAACAGACAATGTGATTTTCTGGGTTTTTTTTTCTCAGTTTGTCTCCCATAGTTGAGGTCTACCTATGATGTAAATTACAGACACCTCTCATCTTTTTAAGTGGTGGAACTTGCACTATTGCTGACTGACTAAATACTTTTTTGCCCCACTGTATGTGAAATGATTCCTACAGACGCAGACACTAATTCACGTCCGTTTCCAGTGCTGCACTCTGCCGATAAACTGTTTGTATTGACTGCAGATATCAGAGCCCACATTCCCCACGTTACATCTGCAACCAATCATTAGCTGCAGTGGTATATGGCCCAGGACCAGTGATTGGCAGCAGAAATAATGTAGAGTAAGGCTTCTTTCACACTTGCGTCAGTACAGGTCCGTCGCTAAGCGTCGGCGCGACATACCGACGCATGTTGTGAAAATTTGGCACAACGTGGGCAGCGGATGCAGTTTTTCAATGCATCCGCTGCCCATTGTAAAGTCGCGGGGAGGAGGGGGCGGAGTTCCGGCCGCGCATGCGCAATAGGAAATGGCGGATGCGACATACGAAAAAACGTTCCCTTGAACGTTTTTTTGTGCCGACGGTGCGCCAAAACACGACGGATCCAGTGCACGACGGACCATGGCCATACGTCACGATCCGTCGGCAATACAAGTCTATGGGCAAAAAACGCATCCTGCGGGCACATTTGCGGGATCCGTTTTTCCCCAAAACGACGCATTGCGACGTATTAAAAATGACGCAAGTGTGAAAGTAGCCTTAGAAGAAGACTGTGACGTCTGCAGTCAATGTAAACAGCATATTGGAGGAAAGCAGTGGGGGTGCGGTGCTGGGACGGAGGTTGAGTAAGTATTATTTCACAGTTTTAGAGCTATTGCTGCTTGTGTGAACAAAATTCACATATTAGACAATCTTTTTATGTAAGAAAACTGTCATCCTTTAAAGGGAACATCTCAGTAAGATCAATCATCACAAACCATATACAATGGCATGCAGGTCTTTGAATTTTAAATCCATGGACACCTATATATCTTTTATCTGTTGCTGCATTCCCAAGAAATTAGCATTTCATTTACATGAAAATAAGGCATTAAGTGCTCTGGGCATCACAGAGCACTTAACCATCATCTGCCTTTGGAGATTTTTCCCTGTCCAGCGCCAGCATCTTTAGCTTGATTGATAGCGCAGTCTGATTTCCTTCCCTGATGCTTGACATCACACAGACAGTAAGGTATCAAATAGGCTAAAGAAGTTGGTGCTGGAAGGGGGAACAACCTAGAGATGCAGAGCCTTGGGATGTTCTCTGTCATGCACAGAGCACTTAAAGCCTCATTTACATGTGACTTAAAATATTCATTTCTCAGGAACTCAGCAACAGATAGAAGACATAAAGGTGTCTATTGATTTCAATGTCAAAACCTGCATGTGCATTAATATGGTTTAGGAGGCTTGTACTTACTGACAGACTCCCTTTAAAGGGATTGTACTAAGACAACGCCTTCTCAATTTCTATTTCCCCCCCTTTGGTGCTGGCGCCATTCCAGCTATTTAGTCGCTGGGTCTCCCTGGTGTCACGTGACCTTGTTATCTCATGTGAGCATTGCTGCCAATCAGCAGCCACTAATGGGCCGCTTCACTCACACTTCCATCAGATGAAACTGACATCTGGAGGAAGTGAGAGAAGCAGCAGTTCTTCCTCCAGAGGGTCATTACGTCTGAAGAAAGAGGGAGGGAAGCGGCACATAATCACCGCTGAGTGTCTGCAGGGCTCACGTGACATAATGTCACAAGAGCCCTGGGAACGACACTTGCATCATATGTGAGTACAGGCTGTTTTTATTTTACATGGGGGAATATAGTAATAGAGAAGGGGCTGTCCGAATAGTGGAAACCGCTTTAACTAATTCATGGCAGCATTACGTGAAAGCTCACAGTAGTTTTTTAGCATTATAGACTGTATTGTAAGGCATGGTACTATCACATGGACCATACATGGCAGTAATGAATGCATTTTTTAAGCTCTGTATTTTTGTATCTATAGCATGTAGACAGTATATAGATCTAAATGTATGTACCGTACTTTTATATAGAGATTTAATCTCTTTGGACATGCTCACCTCTATGCTTTTATTGCTTTTTGAATGACAGGAAGAATTAAAAATCTGAATTGTGGTCAGCAGCACTGAGCAGGCAGCGTCCTGCAAGAAAAAAACATCGCCCATTATTCGTCACAAAAAAACAATAGTTTACATGAACCTAGAAGATTTGTAATACCGCACATTCTTTCTTACAACGTATTTGGTACATAATAAGGGCTCGTGCAAGAGCGTATTTTCGGTCCGAGCACGATCTGACAAAACATCGGATCTCACTCGGACAAATGTTATTCTATGGGGCCGTGTACTTGTCTGATTTTTCTCTAGGACCGAATCTGTCCCAGGAAAAAAAATCCACAGTTGGCTCTGATCAGATCATACTAGGCCATGCAAGTCAAAGAGTCCATGGATCTCATCAGACTGCACTCGGATGACATCTGAGTGCAGTTTGATTTTCACGGGTTGACAGAATGGAGAAGATAGAGACTTTTTTTTTTTTTTTACCTATCTTCTCCTTATTCCAGAAAATCAGATCGCACAATGAATAAACTTTGATCAAATCTGTGCTAGAATACTCCAGGGGTAGCGTCGTGTGAGTATACACTGACAACTTCTCTCGTTCTCTTACTTGTGTAGAAATACTAATATTCTTGCTTAATTATTAATAAACTGAAAATAAAATATCATCAGGCAACATACTACAGGGTATATTCGTAGATTTGTAATTTATTTAATTTTTTTCCATAAGTAAAAAAATCACTAATGAAACCCTGATGGAGATCAAATCCAAAACATAGATGAACAACAGCCAGGTTTTTTTTTTACAGAAGTGAAAAAATCACGTCTGAATGAGGCCTTACATTGGGACCTTGCAAACATGGCAAATAACTGCTAAAACGAAGCAACATATCATTACAAAGTAAGTACTCACTGGTGGAGACATCTTATCACATTCCTCCTTTTTCTCCAATTCTGAACTACTAAATTCACATTTATTCTTCACTTTTTTTGCCAAAAAGAAAAAAATGGAGAGCAAGTTACCAGCAGGCACTTACAGTGAATATCACAGCCATAAATTTACCAATCCAAAACATAACACTGGAAATGTAGAAAATTAAAACATTCAGCACATAATTATTCTGGACCCTCAAAGAAAGAGAAACAACTCCCAGCAACCACCAAATAGAGTTTTTGAAGAAGTTTTAAAGAGTAACCGTCATTTTAATTTTTATTTCATAAAGCAATAATACACTTGATAATAAGAAACTTTGTAATACATCTTATCAGAGAAATCAGCTTCTTTGACTGCCAAAATTAATCAGTCATTATCAAAATTCTCAATTCTGAGATAAAATCTGTATTTGGTGAAGCGATAATGATGGGGGTTGTATTCAGCACCCGATGTGTACGTTGTTGTGTAAAATAAAGAATTAAATAAAAAAAGGCGTGGGCTTCCGCGTAATTTTCATAACCAGCAGAGGGAAAGCTGATCGCTGGGGGCTGATGTTACTAATTTGGGAAAAGGGACAATATCCCAAAAGGTTAATAGCAGATCACAACTGTTAAGTTAGCCTTTACTGATGAGTTTACAGGGGACTCCAGAAAAAATGACATAGGGTCCCCCTATAATTAATAACCAGCAAAGGCTATGCAGACAGCTTTGAGATAATATTAATAGCCTGGGAAGGGGCCAGAGATATTGCCCCCCCTCCCAGTCTAAGAACATCAACCCTCAGCCGTCCCAGAAATGGGGCATCCATCTGGCTCTTAACCTCGCTCTTCCCACTTGCCATGTGGCGGTGGCAAGTGGGGTAATAGGGTTGGGGTTGATGTCAACTTTGTACTGTCAGGTGACATCAAGCCCACTGGTAAGTAATAGAGAGGCATCTATAAAATGCCCTCATTACTAAGCCTATAGTAAAAGTTTTGAAATAAACACACAACCTGAATAAAATCCATTATTTGAAATAAATACTCCCCAACCCTCTTTTTCCCTTTAATTACAGATAAAAAGAAACGAGTAAACAGCCATATTCCTCACCTGTCCAATGAGAAGATTATTTTTCATTGAATTCTTAATTTTACACAAAGTGGGTGCCTAATACAACTCCCATCATTGTTGCTTGGTCACTCTGATCTTCAACAGCCGGTGCCTGGGATCAGCACAAACTGTACCGCTTTTTCCCAGGCACCGGTACGTGTCCCACGTCATTTTTTTCCTTTAAATTCTTAATGTTACACATGATGTACACAGCGGCTGCTGAAAACAACTCCCATCATTGCCGCTCGGTTGCTCTGATCACAGGGAGACCAAGCGACAATGATGATTGCTGCCTTCAGCAGCCAACGCCTGGGATCAGTGTGAAATGTATCTTTTTTTCCCAGGCACCGGTACATGTCACGCGGATGTGGAAAACCTGACATATTCGCACCGCCATTAGATACAATTCTTCCAAAAATAGAGTTTACTTTATTAGACAAAAAGGTACTATGTATATATATATATATATATATATATATATATATATATATATATATACCTGACAAATGGCACTTAAGGAATGAGAAACAAGTGATATTCTTGTATTTTACTCTATTTTCTAAAATTGACTTATGTTAATGTTATTTCATTGAAGATGATTGTATAAACATGCTTTTTCAATAAAAAGAACATTGAAAGAAAGAAAGAAGATACAATTCTTCACTGAATACAGATTTTGCCTCAGAATTGAGAATTTTAATAATCGCCAATCAATTTTGTCAGAGATAGAAGCAGACTTCTCTGATGAGATATATTAAAAAGTTGCTTTTTCACATGTACTATTGATTTATTAAATACAAATTAAAACAACGGTTATGCTTTACGTTTTGATCAATATTCCATCCACACATAAAACTGACATGTTTCAGACGTGAAACCCGCAACACAGGTCAGTTTACGCTGAGCAAAATAAAAACACAGTGGGCAGGAGATTTCTATTATTAATCCTATCCACTTTGCTGGATCTGCAAGACGCTACGGTTTTGATGCAGCAAAAATTTGTGGGGTCAAAAACTCACCAAAAAATTAATCGTGTGCACACAGTGCAAAAAGGTTGTCTGGATGGGGGACTGCCAGTCAGCATCTCTGCTGATCAGCTGTGTGATGGAGCCCCGGGACCAGTACATCTTTGTCTACCTCCACAACATCTACGTAGTAGGTACAATATGGTGCTGGGTATTGCAGCATTGTTCTATTGAAGTAAATACCTTGTCTACCCTTAGTTTACGGTGTGGTACATGTTAAATGTTAACGATTTGGTGACTACAATCTATTAATCGATTTGGTGACAACACTGGCAAAAAAAGTCAACTGAACTGTGATCCAGTTGTCACTAAAGCTCCAAAGATGTTTGATATTTGGCTGCAGGTCACAAGTCACACGCAACTTTACTTCCATAGACGTCAATGTGGGTATGAGACTTGCATGTGACCTGTGTGCGTTTTGGCTTTTTATAAAGTCAAATTGCACCACTAAAGTAACAAGCTGCAAAAAAAAGTTGTCAAAATGTTTTTGACCTGTGGGGGACTTGCACTAAGTAGCCCTCAATTTGGCAGGACATTATTATGTTAAGGTGGATCCAAAGACAAAAAAGAACCCAAAATTCCATTTTTGATGAACATCAATGAGAAAGCACAGACCACAACATCCCTGCTTGGCATAGGATAAAGTCACTGTCATCCAATCAACATAAATAAAAAGTGTAAATGAAATAAAAGGAATCAATAAAGATTTTGTCCGGCAGATACAAAGGAGGAAAACAAGGAATGTAAGGTTGTACTCACCTACACATGTGTTGGAAACATTTGTGAATCCATCATCACACGTACAGTTATATGAGCCGTGTGTGTTGCGGCAGACAAAGTTAGATCCACAGATTCCTGGGAAATTCTTGCATTCATTTATATCTGTGGAAGGAGATAACAAGGCAGGGTCATACGTGGATATTTTGCTCTGGAAGTGATTGAAAAGTTGATGACAAACTAACATCAATTTACATTTGTTTTTACATTTCACACTGGATGACTCCCAATTAACTACAACTGGGCAACATAGCGCCAATGCCAGAAACATTATGGCAAAGTAACACATGCTCCTTGAATGGCGGACGTCCTTAGTTTGATTGTTCAAATTTTTTTTAAATAAAGTTAGAAAATCAGTTAGAAAGACACCGGTTCAACTATTACACTAGTTCCAGGACTCCGGACTGTTTATAGCCAAGTTCTTAAAAAACAGAAGTAATGGTAGCACTCAGTATTTTATTCCGTGTAGTTAAAATCAGCACAGACGGCAGCCTGGAATGTCTGGATACATAGACAGGAACAATAGACATTTCACCCCAGCAACGCGATTCTTCCTGGTACCTGAATACCACCCCAAAACACATCCACGTGTATGATTGGGGAAACTTTGCAAATGTCACATTATCTAGAATTGCACCAACTTGTAATCAGGAGATAAAGCAGGGTGAAATTCTGACTTACACTGGCCCCCTTGGATTTGGAGCTTGTGAGGAGCCACGTCCCTTGTATCGGTCGGCATGCTACTCAAGTCATGGACACCACTTAGAAGAGGTGCCAAATTCATTAAGTAGCATGCGCTGTGTACTCTGTGACGTCTGGGGTAGCACAAGATTGCGCTACTTCAGCCTTGATGAATCAGCCCCAATGTCTTAACAACAAGTGAAATATAGAAAGCTTATATCCATCTTCATTATAAAACCTACCATTCCATTCATGAAAGAGCATTGACCTATAGTCAGTTTCTTAGGGCTTTCTGTGGGATGTGGTGGATGAAAAAATTCCACATTTTTAGGTATTTTACAACTGCATTGCCAAAAAAATTGTTTTGTCATAGCTTAAAAATAAGCTATTGCATCGATGATTACTTAGTTATCATCAGCCTCATTTTTGGTGAAAATAAGGATATCCTTGATATTAAATGGAGTGAATTCCCCCTTTTTGTTAGTTAATTTTTTCATTCCCATCTTCCAAGAGCTATACGTTTAATATTTCTCTATGCATATAGTCATATGAGGACTTATTTTCTTGTGGAAGAGTTATAGTATTAAATGAAACTATTGATTTTACCAATCCAATTTACTGGAAAATGGGGAAAATATTTCAAGGGTGGTGAAATTTTGTCTTTTTATGTTCATTCTGCAGTGAAAAATGTTCTATCCTTTATAGGTGCTTAAAATGACACCTTGACACCCAGGTTCCTCGAAACCCAGTTTAGCTCCACTTGCTGCTGTTAATGGCAGATGATGGCACAGCCATCATCTGCCGGTAGTGATGCAAGATTAGCTTCTGAGCCTGCTTGAAAGACAGGAACTCGACATTTGAAGTAATAGTACATCATAGCTCTGAAAGGGCTTAACCCCTTAGTGACGGAGCCAATTTGGTACTTAATGACCGAGCCAATTTTTACAATTCTGACCACTGTCACTTTATGAGGTTATAACTCTGGAACGCTTCAACGGATCCCGCTGATTCTGAGAAAGTTTTTTCGTGACATATTGTACTTCATGTTAGTGGTAACATTTCTTCGATATTACTTGCGATTATTTATGAAAAAAACGGAAATATGTCAAAAATTTTTAAAATTTTGCAATTTTCAAACTTTGTATTTTTATGCCCTTAAATCAGAGAGATATGTCACGAAAAATAGTCAATAAATAACATTTCCCACATGTCTACTTTACATCAGCACAATTTTGGAAACAATTTTTTTTTGTTAGGGAGTTATAAGGGTTAAAAGTTGACCAGCAATTTCTCATTTTTACAACACCATTTTTTTTAGGGACCACATCACATTTGAAGTCATTTTGAGGGGTCTCTATGATAGAAAATAACAAAGTGGGGCACCATTCTAAAAACTACACCCCTCAAGGTTCTCAAAACCACATTCAAGAAGTTTATTAACCCTTTACGTGCTTCACAGGAACTGAAACAATGTGGAAGGAAAAAATGAACATTTAACTTTTTTTTGCAAACATTTTAATTCAGAACCATTTATTTTATTTTTACATGTGTAAAAACAGAAATGTAACCATAAATTTTGTTATGCAATTTCTCCTGAATACGTCAATACCCCATATGTGGGGGTAAACCACTTTTTGGGCGCACCGCAGAACTTAGAAGTGAAGGAGCGCCGTTTGACTTTTTCAATGCAGAATTGGCTGGAATTGAGATCGGACGCCATGTCACGTTTAGAGAGCCCCTGATGTGCCTAAACAGTGGAAACTCCCCACAAGTGACACCATTTTGGAAACTAGACCCCTTAAGGAACTTATCTAGATGTGTGGTGAGCACTTTGAACCCCCAAGTGCTTCACGGAAGTTTATAACGCAGAGCCGTGAAAATAAAAAATCGCTTTTGTTTACACAAAAATGATCTTTTCGCCCACAAATTCTTATTTTTACAAGGGTAACAGGAGAAATTAGACCACAAACGTTGTTGTGCGATTTCTCCTGAATACGTCGATACCCCATATGTGAGGGTAAACCACTGTTTGGGCGCACCGCAGAGCTTGGAAGGGAAGGAGTGCCGTTTTACTTTTTCAATGTAGAATTGTCTGGAATTGAGATTGGACGCCATGTCGCGTTTGGAGAGCTCCTGATGTGCCTAAAGAGTGGAAACCCCCCACAAGTGACACCATTTTGAAAACTAGACCCCTTAAGGAACTTATCTAGATGTGTGGTGAGCACTTTGAACCCCCATGAGCTTCACAGAAGTTTATAACGTAGAACCGTGAAAATAAAAAATCGCATTTTTCTACAAAAATGATCTTTTTGCCCCCAAATTTTTATTTTCACAAGGGTAACAGGAGAAATTAGACCACAAAAATTGTTGTGCAATTTCTCCTGAGTACGTCGATACCCAATATGTGGGGGTAAACCACTGTTTGGGCGCACCGCAGAGCTTGGAAGAGAAGGAGTGCCGTTTTACTTTTTCAATGTAAAATTGGCTGGAATTGAGATCGGACGCCATGTCACGTTTAGAGAGCCCCTGATGTGCCTAAACAGTGGAAACTCCCCACAAGTGACACCATTTTGGAAACTAGACCCCTTAAGGAACTTATCTAGATGTGTGGTGAGCACTTTGAACCCCCAAGTGCTTCACGGAAGTTTATAACGCAGAGCCGTGAAAATAAAAAATCGCTTTTGTTTACACAAAAATGATCTTTTCGCCCACAAATTCTTATTTTTACAAGGGTAACAGGAGAAATTAGACCACAAAAGTTGTTGTGCGATTTCTCCTGAATACGTCGATACCCCATATGTGAGGGTAAACCACTGTTTGGGCGCACCGCAGAGCTTGGAAGGGAAGGAGTGCCGTTTTACTTTTTCAATGTAGAATTGTCTGGAATTGAGATTGGACGCCATGTCGCGTTTGGAGAGCTCCTGATGTGCCTAAAGAGTGGAAACCCCCCACAAGTGACACCATTTTGAAAACTAGACCCCTTAAGGAACTTATCTAGATGTGTGGTGAGCACTTTGAACCCCCATGAGCTTCACAGAAGTTTATAACGTAGAACCGTGAAAATAAAAAATCGCATTTTTCTACAAAAATGATCTTTTTGCCCCCAAATTTTTATTTTCACAAGGGTAACAGGAGAAATTAGACCACAAAAATTGTTGTGCAATTTCTCCTGAGTACGTCGATACCCAATATGTGGGGGTAAACCACTGTTTGGGCGCACCGCAGAGCTTGGAAGAGAAGGAGTGCCGTTTTACTTTTTCAATGTAAAATTGGCTGGAATTGAGATTGGACGCCATGTCGCGTTTGGAGAGCCCCTGATGTGCCTAAACAGTGGAAACCCCCCACAAGTGACACCATTTTGGAAACTAGACCCCTTAAGGAACTTATCTAGATGTGTGGTGAGCACTTTGAACCCCCATGTGCTTCACAGACGTTTATAACGTAGAGCCGTGAAAAAAAAAATCGCATTTTTTCTACAGAAATGATCTTTTTGCCCCCAAATTTTTATTTTCACAAGGGTAACAGGAGAAATTAGACCACAAAAGTTGTTGTGCGATTTCTACTGAGTACGTCGATACCCAATATGTGGGGGTAAACCACTGTTTGGACGCACCGCAGAGCTTGGAAGAGAAGGAGTGCCGTTTTACTTTTTCAATGTAGAATTGTCTGGGATTGAGATCGGACGCCATGTCGCGTTTGGAGAGCCCCTGATGTGCCTAAACAGTAGAAATCCCCCACAAGTGACCACATTTTGGAAACTAGACCACCCCATGGAACTTATCTAGATGTGTGGTGAGAACTTTGAATGCCCAACTGCAATAGTTGTTGTCCAATTTATCCCGAGTACGCTGATGTGCCATATGTGGGGGTAAACCACTGTTTGGGCGCACGGCAGAGCTCGGAAGGGAAGGAGCGCCGTTTTGGAATGCAGACTTAGATAGAATGGCCTGTGGGCATTATGTTGCATTTGCAGAGCCCCTGATGTACCTAAACAGTAGTAACCCCCCACAAGTGACCCTGTTTTGGAAACTAGACCCCCCAAGGAACTTATCTAGATGTGTGGTGAGAACTTTGAATGCCCAAGTGCTTCACAGAAGTTTATAATGCAGAGTCATAAAAATAAAAAATATTTTTTTTCCACAAAAAAGATTTTGTAGCCCCCAAGTTCTTATTTTCCCAAGGGAAACAGGAGAAATTGGACCCCAGAAGTTTTTGTCCAATTTATCCCGAGTACGCTGATGCCCCATATGTTGGGGTAACCCACTGTTTGGGCGCACGGCAGAGCTCAGAAGGGAGGGAGCACCATTTGACTTTTTGAGCGCAAAATTGGCTGTCGTTTTTGGAGACCCCCTGATGTACCTAAACAGTGGAAACCCCCCAATTCTAGCTCCAACCCTAACCCCAACACACCCATAACCCTAATCCCAACCTGATCCATAATCCTAATCACTAACCCTAACGATAATCACAACCCTTACCCCAAAACAACCCTAATGTCAACCCTAACCATAACTCTAATCAAAACCCTAAATCCAACACACCCCTAATCCTAATCTCAACCCTAACCTCAAATCTAACCCTAATCCCAATATACCCCTAATCACAACCCTAACCTTAACCCTAATCCCAAACCTAACCCTAATCCCAAGCGTAACCCTAACGCCAACCCTAACCCTAATACCAACCCTAATCCAAACCCTAACCCTAATCCCAACTCTAACCCTAACCTTAGCCCCAACCCTAGCCCTAACTTTAGCCCCAACCCTAACCCTAGCCCTAAGGCTACTTTCACATCCGTCGCAATCCGTCGTTTTGGACAAGAAACGGATCCTGCAAATGTGCCCGCAGGATGCGTTTTTTGCCCATTGACTTGTATTGCTGACGGATCATGACGGATGGCCACACGTCGCGTCCGTCGTGCACTGGATCAGTGTTTTGGCGGACCGTCAGCACAAAAAAACATTCAATGTAACGTTTTTTGTAAGTCGCATCCGCCATTTCTGACCGCGCATGCGTGGCCGTAACTCCGCCCGCTCCTCCCCAGGACATAGATTGGGCAGCGGATGCGTTGAAAAACTACATCCGCTGCCCACGTTGTGCACAATTTTCACAACGTGCGTCGGTATGTCGGGCCGATGCATTGCGACGGCCCCGTACCGACGTAAGTGTGAAAGAAGCCTAACCCTAAATTTAGCACCATCCCTAACCCTAAATTTAGCCCCAACCCTAACCCTAAATTTAGCCCCAACCCTAACCCTAAATTTAGCCCTAACCCTAGCCCTAACCCTAACCCTAACCCTAGCCCTAACCCTAGCCCTAACCCTAACCCTAGCCCTAGCCCTAACCCTAGCCCTAGCCCTAACCCTAGCCCTAACCCTAGCCCTAACCCTAACCCTAGCCCTAACCCTAGCCCTAACCCTAACCCTAATTTTAGCCCCAACTGCTCTTCTCCTGCCGGCCGGCAGATGGAGACAGATGGCGGGCGCACTGCGCATGCGCCCGCCATTTTCTTTTCCCCAAAAGATGCCGGCGGCCAGGAGGAGCAGGAGGAGGACCCAGGGACACCGGTAAGTATAATAGGGTCCCCGAATCCCCCTATTTCTCTGTCCTCTGATGTGCGATCACGTACTTGTGAGGGCAAACAAAGTACTGCAGTGCGCAGGCGCCGGGCCTCTGACTTTTCCGGCACCTGCGCAGTGCAGTACTATCCTCTGCCCTCAACAGGGCAGAGCAAAGTACGCCTGCGCCGGAGCCGTGGCTGAAGATCAAAAGAGGACGTCTTGTAATGAAGATGGGAGGTGCCGCAGCGGACTAGAGACGCCCATCCGACCTGACCAGCAGCGGGACCGCCCCTGGGTGAGTATAATATAACGTCTTTTTCTCCTCTTTCAGGTAACATCGGGAGCTTATCTACAGCATTACAGAATGCTGTAGATAAGCCCCTGATGCCGGTGGGCTTACCTCACCCGCGATTTTTGGGGTGACAGGTTCCCTTTAAAAATACTGCTGCTCCTGTGTACTGACTTCTGGATATTTCTGACTACGCAACCTGCTTATCCTCCCAAATATACTGCTGATCTTGTTTACAGACTTCTGGCTATTTCTGACTACGCTACCTGCCGAGGCTGCTCCTAGTGGTTGCAATACCACTACTCCAACTCAGGTCAGTCCATAACACATGGATAGGAAACGTACCCATTAAAATCTATGCTGCTATTCATACAGTGAAGGAAATAATTATTTGATTCCTTGCTGGTTTTGTAAGTTTGCTGTTATGATGCGGTGGTTTAGGAGCAACATGGAACGAGCTCTGAAGGAAGTGGTAACTGTACTGACCGCAGTCCCTAAGCTCAACACAACACTAGAAGTAGCCGTGGAATGCTCCTAACTCTCCCTAGGCATCTCGTCACAGCCTAAGAGCTAACTAACCCTAAAGATAGAAGCAGGAAAACTATCTTGCCTCAGAGAAAATCCCCAAAGGATAGATTAGCCCCCCACAAATAATGACTGTGAGTGGAGAGGGAAAAGACATACACAGAATGAAACCAGAATGAGCACAGGAGGCCAGTCTAGCTTGATAGATAGGACAGGATGGAATACTGTGCGGTCAGTATAAAACACTACAAAAATCCACGCAGAGTTTACAAAAAATCTCCACACCTGACTAAAGGTGTGGAGGGCAAATCTGCTTCCCAGAGCTTCCAGCAAGACAGAATTAATTCATACTGATAAGCTGGACAAACATAGAAAGCACCGAACGGATAAGTCCACAATCTGTGAACAGAACAGAGCAAGTAAGAACTTAGCTTTGCTGAACTGGTCAGGAAAACAGGGAAATCCAAAGAGATGTGAATCCAACCAGAAGCCATTTACAAGTGGCACTGGCTGAAGAAGGAGCCAGACCTAAATAGCCGAGCAAAAGAGAAGATAAGTGGAGACAGCTGATGACAGCTAACTCCAAGGAGCAGCCATACCACTAGAAACCACAAGAGGGAGCCCAAGAGCAGAACTCACAAAAGTGCCACTTACAACCACCGGAGGGAGCCCAAGAGCGGAATTCACAACAGTACCCCCCCTTGAGGAGGGGTCACCGAACCCTCACCAGAGCCTCCAGGCCAACCAGGACGAGCCAAGTGAAAAGCACGAACCAAATCGGTGGCATGGACATCGGAGGCAACAACCCAAGAATTATCCTCCTGGCCATAGCCCTTCCACTTGACAAGATACTGAAGCCTCCGCCTCGAAAAACGAGAATCCAAAATCTTCTCAACCTCATATTCCAACTCTCCCTCAACCAACACCGGGGCAGGAGGGTCAACCGAGGGAACAACGGGCACCACATATCTCCGCAACAAAGATCTATAGAAAACATTATGAATGGCAAAAGAGGCAGGAAGAGCCAAACGAAAAGACACCGGATTAATAATTTCAGAAATTTTATAAGGACCAATAAACCGAGGCTTAAACTTAGGAGAAGAAACCTTCATAGGAACATGACGAGAAGACAACCAAACCAAATCCCCCACACGAAGCCGGGGACCAACACACCGACGGCGGTTAGCAAAACGTTGAGCCCTTTCCTTTGACAACGTCAAATTGTCCACCACATGAGTCCAAATCTGCTGCAGCCTGTCCACCACAGAATCAACACCAGGACAATCAGAAGGTTCAACCTGCCCAGAATAAAAACGAGGATGAAAACCAAAATTACAAAAGAAAGGTGAAACCAAAGTAGCCGAACTAGCCCGATTATTAAGGGCAAACTCGGCCAACGGCAAGAAAGACACCCAATCATCCTGATCAGCAGACAGAAAGCATCTCAAATAGGTCTCCAAGGTCTGATTAGTTCGCTCAGTTTGGCCATTAGTCTGAGGATGAAACGCCGAAGAAAAAGACAAATCAATGACCATCCTAGCACAAAAGGCCTGCCAAAATCTAGAGACAAACTGAGAACCTCTGTCAGACACAATATTCTCCGGAATGCCATGCAAACGAACCACATGCTGAAAAAACAATGGAACCAGATCTGAGGAGGAAGGCAATTTAGGCAAAGGTACCAGATGGACCATTTTAGAGAACCGGTCACAAACAACCCAGATAACAGACATCTTCTGGGAAACAGGAAGATCCGAAATAAAATCCATGGAAATATGCGTCCAGGGCCGCTCAGGGACCGGCAAAGGCAAAAGCAACCCACTAGCGCGGGAACAGCAAGGCTTGGCTCGGGCGCAAGTCCCACAGGATTGCACAAAAGCACGGACATCGCGCGACAAGGACGGCCACCAAAAGGACCTAGCAACCAAATCTCTGGTACCAAAAATCCCAGGATGACCAGCCAACACTGAACAATGAACCTCAGAAATCACCTTACTTGTCCATCTATCAGGAACAAACAGCTTCCCCACAGGACAGAGGTCAGGCCTATCAGCCTGAAATTCCTGAAGCACCCGCCGCAAATCAGGAGAGATGGCAGAAAGAATCACCCCTTCCTTAAGAATGCCAACCGGCTCAAGGACTCCAGGAGAATCAGGCGAAAAACTCCTAGAGAGGGCATCAGCCTTAACATTCTTAGATCCCGGAAGATACGAGACCACAAAATCAAAACGGGAGAAAAACAGGGACCATCGAGCCTGTCTAGGATTAAGCCGCTTAGCCGACTCGAGGTAAATCAAATTCTTATGATCGGTCAGGACCACAACGCGGTGCTTAGCTCCCTCAAGCCAATGTCGCCACTCCTCAAACGCCCACTTCATAGCCAACAACTCCCGATTGCCGACATCATAATTGCGTTCTGCAGGCGAAAACTTTCTGGAAAAAAAAGCACACGGTTTCATCAAAGAACCATCAGACTCCCTCTGAGACAAAACGGCCCCTGCCCCAATCTCAGAAGCGTCGACCTCAACCTGAAAAGGAAGAGAAACATCCGGCTGACGCAACACAGGGGCAGAAGTAAATCGGCGTTTAAGCTCCTGAAAGGCCTCAACAGCCGCAGAGGACCAATTCGTCACATCCGCGCCTTTCTTCGTCAAATCAGTAAGGGGCTTAACCACACTGGAAAAGTTGGCAATGAAACGGCGATAGAAATTAGCAAAGCCCAAATATTTTTGAAGGCCCTTCACAGATGTGGGTTGAATCCAGTCATGAATAGCTTGGACCTTAACAGGATCCATTTCTATAGACGAGGGAGAAAAAATAAAACCCAAAAAAGAGATCTTCTGAACTCCGAATAGGCACTTAGACCCCTTCACAAACAAAGCATTATCACAAAGGATCTGGAAC
This sequence comes from Ranitomeya imitator, assembly GCF_032444005.1. NCBI lineage: Eukaryota > Metazoa > Chordata > Amphibia > Anura > Dendrobatidae > Ranitomeya > Ranitomeya imitator. The sequence continues at coordinate 633,999,932 of NC_091285.1, forward strand.
ACCATCCTGACCTGCTTCACATGAGACTCCCAATCATCGGAAAAAATCAAAATATCATCCAAATATACGACCATGAATTTATCAAGATAATTGCGGAAAATATCATGCATGAAAGACTGGAACACAGATGGAGCATTAGAGAGCCCAAATGGCATCACAAGGTATTCAAAATGGCCTTCGGGCATATTAAATGCAGTTTTCCATTCATCACCCTGTTTAATACGAACAAGATTATATGCCCCTCAGAGGTCAATCTTAGTAAACCAACTAGCCCCCTTAATCTGAGCAAACAAATCAGTAAGCAAAGGCAAGTGGTATTGGAATTTGACCGTGATCTTATTAAGAAGACGATAATCAATACAGGGTCTCAAGGAGCCATCCTTCTTAGCAACAAAAAAGAAACCCGCTCCCAATGGTGACGGAGAGGGCCGAATATGCCCCTTCTCCTAAGACTCCTTAATATAACTCCGCATGGCGGCATGCTCTGGTACAGACAGATTGAAAAGTTGGCCTTTAGGGAACTTGCAACCATGAATCAAGTTAATAGCACAATCACAGTCCCTATGTGGAGGAAGGGAACTGGACTTGGGCTAATCAAATACATCCTGGAAATCCGACAAAAACTCAGGGACCTCAGAAGAGGGGGAAGAGGAAATTGACATCAAAGGAACGTCACTATGTACCCCTTGACAACCCCAACTAAACACAGACATAGTTTTCCAATCCAGCAACGGATTATGTTCCTGTAACCATGGAAAACCCAGTACAACAACATCATGCAGGTTATGCAACACCAGAAAACGGCAATCTTCCTGATGTGCTGGAGCCATGTACATAGTCATCTGCGTCCAGTACTGAGGTTTATGCTTGGCAAGGGTGTAGCATCAATACCCCTCAAAGGAATAGGGCTCTGCAAAGGCTGCAAGGAAAAACCACAGCGCCTGGCGAATTCTAAGTCCATTAAGTTCAGGGCAGCGCCTGAATCCACAAATGCCATGACAGAAAAGGACAACAATGAGCAAATCAGTGTCACAGATAAGAGAAATTTAGGCTGTATAGTACTAATGGTAACAGACCTAGCGACTCTCTTAGTACGCTTAGGGCAATCAGAGATAACATGAGCCGAATCACCACAGTAAAAACACAGCCTATTCTGACGTCTGAATTCCTGCCGTTCTGTTCTAGTCAAAATCCTATCACATTGCATAGGTTCTGGACTCTGCTCAGAGGATACTGCCATATGGTGCATAGCTTTGCGCTCGCGCAGACGCCGATCAATCTGAATGGCTAGAGACATAGATTCGCTCAAACCGGCAGGCGTAGGAAAGCCCACCATAACATCTTTAACCCCTTCCTGACCTTTGACGCAGCGTATGCGTCATGAAAACCCGTGCCAATCCAACCTGTGACGCAGCATATGCGTCATGGCCGGATTGGGCTCCTGCAGGCCGGGTGAAAGGGTTAACTCCAATTTCACCCGGCCTTCAGGGACAGGGGGAGTGGTAGTTTAGCCCAGGGGGGGGTGGCATCACCCCCCCGTGGCTACGATCGCTCTGATTGGCGGTTGAAAATGAAACTGCCAATCAGAGCGATTTGTAATATTTCACCTAAAAAACTGGTGAAATATTACAATCCAGCCATGGCCGATGCAGCAATATCATCGGCCATGGCTGGAAACACTAATGTGCCCCCACCCCACCCCACCGATCGCCCCCCCAGCCCTCCGATCTGTGGTCCCCTCCCCTCCGTCCTGTGCTCCGCTCCCCCGTCCTCCTGTCCGCTCCCCCCGTGCTCCAATCCCACCCCCGTGCTCCAATCCACCCCCCCGCACACCGATCCACCCCCCGCACACCGATCCACCCGCCCGCACACCGATCCACCCCCTTGCACACCGATCCACCCGCCCGCACACCGATCCACCCGCCCACACACCGATCCACCCGCCCGCACACCGATCCACCCCCCCATGCTCCGATCCACCCCCCCGTGCTCCGACGCCCCCCCCCCGTGCCCTGATCCCCCCCCCCTTATACTTACCGAGCCTCCCGGGGTCCGTCCGTCTTCTTTCCTGGGCGCCGCCATGTTCCAAAATGGCGGGCGCATGCGCTGTGCGCCCACCGAATCTGACGGCCGGCAGATTCGTTCCAATGTGAATTTTGATCACTGTGATAAAACCTATCGCAGTGATCAAAATAAAAAAAACAGTAAATGACCCCCCCCCCCCTATGTCCCCCATAGGTAGGGACAATAATAAAATAAAGAATTTTTTTTTCCACTAAGGTTGGAGTTAGAACTAGGGTTAGGGTTAGGGTTAGGGTTAGGGCTAGGGTTAGGGTTAGGGGTAGGGTCAGGGTTAGGGGTAGGGGTAGGGGTAGGGTTAGGGGTAGGGTTAGGGTACAGTATGTGCACACGTATTCTGGTCCTCTGCGGATTTTTCCGCAGCGGATTTGATAAATCCGCAGTGCTAAACCGCTGCAGATTTATGGCGGATTTACCGCGGTTTTTCTGCGCATTTCACTGCGGTTTTACAACTGCGATTTTCTATTGGAGCAGTTGTAAAACCGCTGTGGAATCCGCAGAAAGAAGTGACATGCTGCGGAATGTAAACCCCTGCGTTTCCGTGCAGTTTTTCCGCAGCATGTGTACAGCGATTTTTGTTTCCCATAGGTTTACATTGAACTGTAAACTCATGGGAAACTGCTGCGGATCTGCAGCGTTTTTCGCAGCGTGTGCACATACCTTTAGAATTAGGCTATGTGCACACGGTGCGGATTTGGCTGCGGATCCGCAGCGGATTGGCCGCTGCGGATCCGCAGCAGTGTTCCATCAGGTTTACAGTACCATGTAAACATATGGAAAACCAAATCCACTGTGCCCATGGTGCGGAAAATACCGCGCGGAAACGCTGCGTTGTATTTTCCGCAGCATGTCAATTCTTTGTGCGGATTCCGCAGCGTTTTACACCTGATCCTCAATAGGAATCCGCAGGTGAAATCCACACAAAAAACACTGGAAATCCGCGGTAAATCCGCAGGTAAAACGTAGTGCCTTTTACCCGCGGATTTTTCAAAAATAGTGCGGAAAAATCTCACACGAATCCGCAACGTGGGCACATAGCCTTAGGGTTAGGGTTGGAATTAGGGTTGTGGTTAGGGTTTTGATTAGGGTTATGGCTACAGTTGGGATTAGGGTTAGGGGTGTGGGGGGTTAGTGTTGGAGGTAGAATTGAGGGGTTTCCACTGTTACGGCACATCAGGGGGTCTCCAAACGCAACATGGCGCCACCATTGATTCCAGCCAATCTTTTATTCAAAAAGTCAAATGGTGCTCCCTCCCTTCCGAGCCCCGACGTGTGCCCAAACAGTGGTTTACCCCCACATATGGGGTACCAGCATAGTCAGGACAAACTGCGCAACAATTTCTGGGGTCCAATTTCTGCTGTTACCCTTGAGAAAATAAAAAATTGCTTGCTAAAACATCATTTTTGAGGAAAGAAAAATGATTTTTTATTTTCACGGCTCTGCGTTGTAAACGTCTGTGAAGCAGATATCTAGATAAGTGCTCACCACATATCTAGATAAGTTCCTTGGGGGGTCTACTTTCCAAAATGGGGTCACTTGTGGGGGGTTTCTACTGTTTAGGCACACCAGGGGCTCTGCAAATGCAACGTGATGCCCGCAGACCATTCCATCAAAGTCTGCATTTCAAAAGTCACTACTTCCCTTCTGAGCCCAGACGTGTGCCCAAACAGTGGTTTACCCCGACACATGGGGTATCAGCGTACTCAGGAGAAACTGGACAACAACTTTTGTGCTCCAATTTCTCCTGTAACCCTTGGGAAAATAAAAAATTCTGGGCTAAAAATTATTTTTGAGGAAAGAAAACGTATTTATTATTTTCACTGCTCTGTGTTATAAACTTCTGTGAAGCACTTGGTGGTTCAAAGTGCTCACCTCACATCTAGATAAGTTCCTTTCGGGGTCTAGTTTCCAAAATGGGGTCACTTGTGGGGGGTTTCTACTGTTTAGCCACATCAGGGGCTCTGCAAACGCAACGTGACGCCCGTAGAGCATTCCATCAAAGTCTGCATTTCAAAACTTCACTACTTCACTTCCGAGCATATGCCCAAACAGTAGTTTACCCCCACATATGGGGTATCACCGTACTCAGGAGAAACTGGACAACAAATATTGGGGTCAAATTTCTCCTTGGGAAAATAAAAAATTGCGGGCTAAAAAATAATTTTTGAGAAAATATTTTTTATTTTTTATTTTCATGGCTCTGCGTTATAAACTTCTGTGAAGCACTTGAGGGTTCAAAGTGCTCACCACACATCTAGATTAGTTCCTTTGGGGGTCTAGTTTCCAAAATGGGGTCATTTGTGGGGGATCTCCAATGTTTAGGCACACATGGGCTCTCCAAACGCGACATGGTGTCCGCTAATGATTGGAGCTAATTTTCCATTTAAAAAGCCAAATGGAGTGCCTTCCCTTCCGAGCCCTGCCGTGCGCCCAAACAGTGATATAGCCCCACATATGGGGTATCTGCGTACTCAAGACAAACTGGACAACAACATTTATGGTCCAATTTCTCCTATTACCATTGGCAAAATAGGAAATTCCAGGCTAAAAAATCATTTTTGAGGAAAGAAAAATTATTTTTTATTTTCATGGCTCTGCGTTATAAACTTCTGTGAAGCACCTGGGGGTTTAAAGTGCTCAGTATGCATCTAGATAAGTTCCTTGGGGGGTCTAGTTTCCAAAATGGGGTCACTTGTGGGGGAGCTCCAATGCATAGGCACACAGGGGCTCTCCAAACGCGACATGGTGTCCGCTATCAATTGGAGCTAATTTTCCATTCAAAAAGTCAAAAGGCGCGCCTTCCCTTCCGAGCCCTGCCGTGTGCCCAAACAGTGGTTTACCCCCACATATGAGGTATTGGCGTACTCGGGAGAAATTTCCCAACAAATTTTAGGATCCATTTTATCCTATTGCTCATGTGAAAATGAAAAAATTGAGGCGAAAAGAAATTTTTTTTTAAAAAAAAAAGGACTTTTTCATTTTTATGGATCAATTTGTGAAGCACCTGAGGGTTTAAAGTGCTCACTAGGCATCTAGATAAGTTCCTTGGGGGGTCCAGTTTCCAAAATGGGGTCACTTGTGGGGGAGCTCCAATGTTTAGGCACACACGGTCTCTCCAAACGCGACATGGTGTCCGCTAACGATGGAGATAATTTTTCATTCAAAAAGTCAAATGGCGCTCCTTCCCTTCCGAGCCTTACCATGTGCCCAAAGAGTGGTTTACCCCCACATGTGAGGTATCGGTGTACTCAGGAGAATTTGCCCAACAAATTTTAGGATCCATTTTATCCTGTTGCCCATGTGAAAATGAAAAAATTGAGGCTAAAAGAATTTTTTTGTGAAAAAAAAGTACTTTTTCATTTTTACGGATCAATTTGTGAAGCACCTGGGGCTTTAAAGTGCTCACTATGCATCTAGATAAGTTCCTTGGGGCGTCTAGTTTCCAAAATGGGGACACTTGTGGGGGAGCTCCAATTTTTAGGCACACGGGGGCTCTCCAAATGTGACATGGTGTCCGCTAAAGAGTGCAGCCAATTTTTCATTCAAAAAGTCAAATGGCGCTCCTTCCCTTCCAAGCCCTGCCGTGCGCCCAAATAGTTGTATACCCCCACATATGAAGTATCAGCGTACTCAGGACAAATTGGAAAACAACTTTCGTGGTTCAGTTTCTCCTTTTACCATTGGGAAAATAAAAAAATTGTTGCTGAAAAATCATTTTTGAAACCAAAAAGTTAAATGTTCATTTTTTTCCTTCCATGTTGCTTCTGCTGCTGTGAAGCACCTGAAGGGTTAATAAACTTCTTGAATGTGGTTTTGTGCACCTTGAGAGGTGCAGTTTTTAGAATGGTGTCACTTTTGGGTATTTTCAGCCAAATAGACCCCTCAATCTGACTTCAAATGTGAGGTGGTCCCTAAAAAAAATGGTTTTGTAAATTTCGTTGTAAAAATGAGAAATCGCTGGTCAAATTTTAACCCTTATAACTTCCTAGCAAAAAAAAATTTTGTTTCCGAAATTGTGCTGAGGTAAAGTATATATGTGGGAAATGTTATTTATTAACTATTTTGTGTCACATAACTCTCTGGTTTAACAGAATAAAAATTCAAAATTTGAAAATTGCGAAATTTTTGAAATTTTCGCCAAATTTCCGTTTTTATCACAAATAAACACAGAATTTATTGACCTAAATTTACCACTAACATGAAGCCCAATATGTCATGAAAAAACAATCTCAGAACCGCTAGGATCCATTGAAGCGTTCCTGAGTTATTACCTCATAAAGGGACACTGGTCAGAATTGCAAAAAACGGCAAGGTCTTTAAGGTCAAAATAGGCTGGGTCATGAAGGGGTTAGGGGCTTCAGAAAGACCCTTTCTGAAAATAGCAGCCAGAGCCTCCTCATTCCATTTAGTGAGCACAGACCATTTTCTAAATTTCTGGCAGTATAATTCTGCCGCTTCCTGACCTTGACACAAGGCCAACAGGGTTTTTTCCGCATGATCCACAGAATTAAGTGTTGGCATATGCAACAGATTAGGACTTATTATAAGTGAAAGGAGGACTTTATACTAACCAGACAGCACATGGCGATAGTGTGCAAAGTTATATACTTGCTGTAATGTGGGGAGGGAAGCTCTCAGTTGTTGGTTGTTTTCTTACTTCCTGTTTTTGCTTTTCTTCATGAATGTGTTGTGTTCAGTGCACGGACTGTGTGACACTGAATTGTATCTCATGTTTATCCAGTATGAAGTAAATACTGTTTACTCAAGATATCTTGCTGATTGAAGCTCTCCTAAGTACAGCGGTGACTATAAGAAGACGCACTCTGCAACATTAGGTTCGTCATACAATAATCCGAGCGCTTGAAAAAATGCATCTACATTCAATAATGTCGGATCCCCTGTTTCAAGAGAAAAAGCCCAGTCTTGAGAGTCACCACGCAGCAAGGATATGATGATTTTTACTTGCTGAATGGGATCACCAGAAGAACGGGGTTTCAAAGCAAAAACCAATTTGCAGTTATTTTTAAAGTTGAAAAACTTGGATCTGTCCCCAAAAAACAAATCAGGAGTAGGAATTCTAGGCTCTAAAGCCGGAGTCTGGACAACATAATCTTGGATATTCTGTACTCTTGCAGTAAGTTGATCCACACGAGAAAACAAACCCTGAACATCCATGCTAGAGCATATATCCTGAACCACCCAGATATCAAGAGGAAAAAAGAGACAAACTAGAGCACAGAAATAAAAATGGTTCAGAACTTTCTTTTCCTTCTTTTGAGCTGCATTTAATTCATTTTTGGCCACTTGTACTGTTATGATGCGGTGGTTTAGGAGCAACATGGGATGAGCTCTAAAGGAAGTGGTAACTGTACTGACCGCAGTCCCTAGGCTCAACACAACACTAGAAGTAGCCGTGGAATGCTCCTAACTCTCCCTAGGCATCTCGTCACAGCCTAAGAGCTAACTACCCCTAAAGATAGAAGCAGGAAAACTATCTTGCCTCAGAGAAAATCCCCAAAGGATAGATTAGCCCCCCACAAATAATGACTGTGAGTGGAGAGGGAAAAGACATACACAGAATGAAACCAGGATGAGCACAGGAGGCCAGTCTAGCTTGATAGATAGGACAGGATGGAATACTGTGCGGTCAGTATAAAACACTACAAAAATCCACGCAGAGTTTACAAAAAATCTCCACACCTGACTAAAGGTGTGGAGGGCAAATCTGCTTCCCAGAGCTTCCAGCAAGACAGAATTAATTCATACTGATAAGCTGGACAAACATAGAAAGCACCAAACGGATAAGTCCACAATCTGTGAACAGAACAGAGCAAGTAAGAACTTAGCTTTGCTGAACTGGTCAGGGAAACAGGGAAATCCAAAGAGATGTGAATCCAACCAGAAACCATTTACAAGTGGCACTGGCTGAAGAAAGAGCCAGACCTAAATAGCCGAGCAGAAGAGAAGATAAGTGGAGGCAGCTGATGACAGCTAACTCCAAGGAGCAGCCATACCACTAGAAACCACAAGAGGGAGCCCAAGAGCAGAACTCACAAAAGTGCCACTAACAACCACCGAAGGGAGCCCAAGAGCGGAATTCACAACAGTTTGCTGACTGACAAAGACATGAACAGTCTATAATTTTAAGGGTATGTTAATATTCAACATTGAGAGAATATCAAAAATAAAATCCAGAAAATAACACTGTCTAAATTACACTGCTCAATAAAATAAAGGGAACACTTAAACAACAGAATGTTAGGACTGGCGGAACGCACCAAGAGAGATGATATAGATGCGTTCGCAGTCCGGGGTCCACCGTGCAGGTGAAACCTGCTGCTAGGAAATGACAGACAATATGGCGGTATTCAAAAGTATACACGCGTGGGTAAAACCTCACCCAGTGTGAAGAAAGCGATCCTGTTGCGTCACAGGACTGCGGTACCGCACATAGAGCGCAAGCAAGTGGTCAGCGAACTAAACCCCAACAGGGATTGTAGTCCGATTAGACCCTTGCTGGCACTACACCGCTACAGGGTGTGAAAGGAATTATATAATTAAGGCACCGAAGTGCGAACTGTGCCGTGCTGGCAGGCACCACTAAGCACCCAGACGTGGGTCAGGAAGCGCACACTGGCACGTGGCATCGCACTGGCGGTCACAGCAGTAGACGCTGACACGTGTGTAACACGTTGAGTGATAAGTCGGGCGCTAGATAGCAGCCATACTCCATACGCGAACAATCATACAATAGGGTAGGGGTATTTAAAGAACGACTTGCACTCACAACAAACACACGTATTAAATTGTACACTAGCGCATGGCCGTGCGGTCATGCGCAGTTTATATAGTTGCAGGACAGGAAGCGGCCACAGAAACTTTGCCCTTCCAAGACCTGCCAAGAGGACCAATAGAATGCGCTGCAGAGTCTGAGCACATGACCCTCGATCTCCAACGGGAGATCTTGCCCTGGGCATGCTCAGTGTGCGCAGACAAGGACTTAGTCCCAGAGAAGTCCACTCGCTGCTGACCAGTATAGGCTTTACAGGCAGAAGCTGGAGAAGCAGCAGTAACTCTTCTCACAGAGTCAGACTGAGCGAGACGCTGGGATCGACGTCCCTGCTGAGCAGGCTCCACTGCGGCTGGAGGAGAATGGGAGACCGCAGCGAAGACGGATCGAGATTCCCCCTGTGCAGCAGAGGAAACTCGACTCCTAACATTACCCCCCCTCCTAGGCCCCCCCCCTCCTTGGGCCTCGCTACGTTCAAAGGCAGCAATGAGCTGTGGGGCCCGAATGTTTTCAGCAGGCTCCCATGACCTGTTCTCTGGACCATAACCCTTCCAATCCACCAGATAGAACTTTTTGCCGCGTACCACCTTACACCCCAAAATAGCGTTCACCTCGTAATCGTCCGTAGATGAACCCGATGTCCCGGCAGATGACTCGGAAAACCGGGACATGTATACAGGTTTCAAGAGGGACACATGAAAGGTGTCGGTGATACCCAAGCGTGGAGGAAGAGCCAGGCAGTAGACCACAGGATTAAACTGTTCAAGAACCTTGAAGGGACCCAAGTAGCGAGGCGCAAACTTAGTGGACTCAACTCACAGCCTGATGTTACGGGCGGAGAGCCACACCAAGTCGCCAGGAGCAAAGGTCGGAGCGGGGCGCCGATGAACATCGGCGGAGGACCTCATTCTCTCCTTGGAAGCCCGAATGGCATCCTGAGTGCGATCCCAAATGTCCCGTGCCTCCACAGCCCAGTCTGCCACCCTGGAATCGGCGGAAGACACGGGCATGGGCACAGGTACCCGCGGATGCTGACCATAGTTAAGGAGGAATGGGGTCTGTCCAGTGGAGTCAGCTACAGCATTGTTAAGAGCAAACTCCACCCACGGTAGCAAAGATACCCAGTCATCTTGTTTAGCAGAGACAAAATGTCGCAGATATGTGACCAAGGTCTGGTTGGCTCTCTCCACCAACCCATTCGTCTCGGGATGATATGCCGAAGAGAGATTCAACTCGATACTGAGAAGGCGACAAAGCTCTCTCCAGAACCGAGACGCAAACTGGGGACCCCGGTCACTGACAATTTTGTCTGGCATACCGTGAAGACGGAAGATGTGTTTAACAAACAATGCTGCCAAGGCCCGTGCAGAAGGTAGCCGGGGAAGCGGCACCAAATGCACCATTTTAGAAAAATGGTCGGTGATAACCCAAATGACAGTACAGCCACGTGACTTGGGCAAACCCACCACAAAGTCCATCCCGACCATCTCCCAGGGCCTGTCTGCCACCGGCAGAGGGTATAACAACCCAGCTGGCCGTTGACGGAGAGACTTATTTTTGGCACAAGAGACACATGCCCGAACGTAGTCTCCAACGTCACGAACCTTATGTGGCCACCAATACATTCTCGCCAACAACTCAGATGTCCTCTTTGCCCCAAAGTGTCCACCCACTCTGGACGAATGAGCCCACGAGAGAACCTCCGGACGCAAATTGATGGGGACAAAAGTCTTGCCCGGAGGCACAGACTCAAGCGAAACCGGAGCTACGGTTCTCAGACTCTCTGAAGGGACAATGAGCCGAGGCTCGTCCTCCTCCTCCACAGTTGACACCAGGGAGCGAGAGAGAGCGTCAGCACGAATGTTCTTCTCTCCGGCGAGATAATGTAGAGTGAAGTGGAACCGGGAGAAAAACAAGGACCATCTGGCCTGACGAGAATTCAGCCGCTGGGCTGTCTGTAAATAAACCAAATTCTTGTGGTCCGTGAAGACTTGGAATGGGAACCGAGCACCCTCCAAGAGATGTCTCCATTCCGAAAAGGCCAACTTCATTGCCAGCAACTCCCTATCCCCGATGGAGTAATTTCTCTCCGCTGGTGAGAAGGTTTTTGAGAAGAAGAAGCATGGATGCTTCCGACCTTGAGCATCCTTTTGATAGAGGACTGCTCCTGCACCAACGGAAGAGGCATCCACCTCCATTAGGAATGGCTTATCCACATCGGGACGATGTAAGATGGGAGCGCTAGCAAAGTGGGACTTAATAGAAGTGAAGGCCTTGGAGACCTCTTCGGACCACGATTTAGGATTTGCTCCCTTCTTGGTGAGGGATACCAAGGGAGCTACCAGGGTTGAGAAGTGGGGGATGAACTGACGATAGTAATTTATGAACCCCATAAAGCGCTGCACCGCTTTCAGAGAATGGGGTTCCTGCCAGTCCATCACTGCCTGTAGTTTGGCAGGATCCATAGCCAATCCCTGGGCCGACATGATGTAGCCCAGGAAAGGTAAAGACTCCTGCTCAAACATACACTTCTCCAATTTGGCATAGAGGAAGTTTGCCCGTAGGAGGTCGAAGACTTTGCAAACATCTCTCCGGTGGGAGTCAATATCTGGAGAGTAGATAAGAATATCATCCAGATAGACTACGACTGAGGTGGAAAGCATATCCCGGAAGATATCGTTCACAAAGTCTTGGAAAACGGCTGTGGCATTACAGAGCCCGAAGGGCATCACCAGATATTCATAGTGCCCATCCCTGGTGTTAAAGGCCGTCTTCCATTCGTCCCCCTCATGGATGCGAATCAGGTTGGTAGCACCCCGCAAATCTAATTTAGTAAATACCCTTGCTCCCCGAAGTCTATCGAATAACTCAGATATCAAGGGCAAAGGATACTTATTCTTAACGGTGATGGCGTTAAGACCCCTGTAGTCTATGCATGGGTGCAATTCCCCATTCCTCTTCTGCACGAAAAAGAACCCTGCCCCAGCAGGTGACACTGACTTCCTAATGAATCCTCTTGCCAGATTTTCCTGGATGTACTGTGACATTGCCTCCGTCTCCGGGAGAGATAGCGGATAAACTCGACCCCGGGGAGGCTCAGCACCAGGCAAGAGATCAATAGGACAGTCATAGGGGCGATGAGGCGGAAGGACCTCCGCCGCCTTTTTGGAGAACACGTCTGCATAAGACCAATACTGCTTGGGGAGAGAGGATAGATCTGCGGGTACCTCAGTAGTAGCAACCTGAACGCACTCCCTCTGACACCTACCCCCACAAGATTCACCCCATCCCAGAATTCTGCCTGAGGACCACTCGATATGAGGAGAGTGGTACCGTAGCCAAGGTATTCCCAACAGGACCTCATCAATTCCTTCCGGAATGACGAGCAGAGAAATTATCTCCTGATGAGATGGCGACATGGACAGAGTAAAAGGGATGGTCTGGTGTGTTATCTGTGAGGGCAATGTCGACCCATTCACCACTCGCACCGTTACTGGTTGAGCAAGCATAACCAGGGGTATTGCGTGACGTTGGGCAAAGGCAGAAGACATAAAATTGCCCTCCGCCCCAGAATCCACGCAGAGCTCTGCCGAATGGGAGAATGAGCCAATAGTAATTGTCCCCTTAATGGACAACTTAGAGGCAAACGTCGCCGTGTCTAGTGTACCTCCACCAACTACCACTAGACGCTGACGTTTCCTCGACCGCTGAGGACATCTGGTGGCTAGATGTCCTGACTGCTGGCAAACATGACAGACCCTGAGTGCACAAGCGGTCTTAGATCCTGCTTGTGACACTTCCCTGGCCTCATGTGACTCAGGAACCAGGACCGGAAATTCCAGAGGTTTGGCGAAAGTAGGAGCCAGCCGAAACCTCTGCCTACACTGGGCTCGCTCTAACCTCCGCTCGTTAAAACGGAGGTCAATTCGAGTGGAGACAGTTATTAATTCCTCCAGTGTGGCAGGAATCTCCCTAGTGGCCAGAGCGTCCTTTACGTGGTCAGCCAAGCCCTTCCAAAATATGGGGATAAGAGCTTTATCCGACCAATCCAGCTCAGATGCTAAGGTGCGGAATTGGACGGCAAAATGACTGACCAAGGACTCACCCTGAGTTAATGCCAGCAATTGGAGCGCAGTATCATGGGTGACTTGAGGTCCTAAAAAGACCTGTTTCAGAGCGCTCAGAAACAGCGGAGCACTCTGCACCACATGATCGCCACGCTCCCACAGCGGCGTAGCCCATTCCAACGCCCTGTCCGACAATAGAGACAGAATAAATCCCACCTTAGCCCGCTCTGTGGGAAAACGTGTAGCCAGGAGCTCGAGGTGAATAGAGCACTGACTCACAAATCCCCTACAAAACTTGCTATCACCAGAAAATTTTTCTGGCAGCGGGAGGCGAGATAATGTCGGAACAGGGGTGGCAATGGACATAGTAGCTGCAGCCACGCTGGCAGCCTGTACAGCTACTGCAGTAACATCCACAGCTGAGGTCGCGCTCTCGAGAGCCGCCAACCTACCCTCCAGCTGCTGGATATGCCGCAGAGATTGCTGTTTGTCTGTCATCACTAGCCAGACCCTGGCGCTAGTGTAATGTTAGGACTGGCGGAACGCACCAAGAGAGATGATATAGATGCGTTCGCAGTCCGGGGTCCACCGTGCAGGTGAAACCTGCTGCTAGGAAATGACAGACAATATGGCGGTATTCAAAAGTATACACGCGTGGGTAAAACCTCACCCAGCGTGAAGAAAGCGATCCTGTTGCATCACAGGACCGCGGTACCGCACATAGAGCGCGAGGAAGTGGTCAGCGAACTAAACCCCAACAGGGATTGTAGTCCGATTAGACCCTTGCTGGCACTACACCGCTACAGGGTGTGAAAGGAATTATATAATTAAGGCACCGAAGTGCGAACTGTGCCGTGCTGGCAGGCACCACTAAGCACCCAGACGTGGGTCAGGAAGCGCACACTGGCGCGTGGCACCGCACTGGCGGTCACAGCAGTAGACGCTGACACGTGTGTGACACGTTGAGTGATAAGTCGGGTGCTAGATAGCTGTTGTGGATTCTGTTTTTGGGCTCCCTCTGGTGGTTACAGATGGTACTGGGTGACTTGTGTTCTCTGCGGTCTCTGGTGTCCACCTGTTCTATCAGGATATGGGAGTTTCCTATTTAACCTGGCTTTCTTGTCATTTCCTCACCGGCGATCAATGTAATCAGTGTGTCTTGTTACCTCTGCTTTCCGCTTCTGTAATCATCAGGACAAGCTAAGTTTTTGATTTTCCTGTTCCACGTTTTGCTTTATTTTTGTTTTAGTCCAGCTTGCAGTTATGTGATTCCTTGTTGCTGGTTGCTCTAGTGGGCTGATATTACTCCTCATGTTCCATGAGTTGGCACATGAGTTCAGGTAATTTCAGGCAGGTTTTTTGTAGGGTTTTTCGCTGACCGCGCAGTTCACTTTTCTATCCTCTGCTATCTAGTTTTAGCGGGCCTCATTTTGCTGAATCTGTTTTCATTACTACGTATGTGCTTTCCTCTCATTTCACCGTCATTACATGTGGGGGCTGCTATTTCTGTGGGGTGTTTCTCTGGAGGCAAGAGAGGTCTTTGTTTCTTCTAATAGGGGAAGCTAGTCCTTCGGCTGGCGCGAGACGTCTAGAATCATCGTAGGCACGTTCCCCGGCTACTGCTAGTGTTGTGAATCAGGTTCAGGATCGCGGTCAGCTCAGTTTCCATCACCCTAGAGCTTGTTCTGTTTTTTGTGTGCTTGTCCTTTTGTCATCCCCTGCCATTGGGATCATGACAGTATCGCCGGCCTAAAAGTGGTAATCGTATTGGCTGAAGTAGGAGGAAAAGTAGTCTGAGGAAGTTTTTTTTTTTTTTTTCCTTCCCTCAGAGTTTGCTGCCTAGCCTTAATTGCAGCCTGACTGCGTCTTACCTCCTCTTAATCCTTGAATGGCTCTGACCTCAGCTGTTTATCATGGACGTCCAGAGTTTGGCTTCCAGCCTGAATAATCTTGCTGCTAAGGTTCAAAATATACAAGATTTTGTTGTACATGCTCCTATGTCCGAACCTAGAATTCCTATCCCAGAGTTATTTTCTGGAGATAGATCTAGTTTTCTGAATTTTAGGAACAATTGCAAGTTGTTTCTTTCTTTGAAATCTCGCTCCTCTGGAGACCCTGCTCAGCAAGTCAAAATTGTAATATCTTTCCTGCGGGGTGACCCTCAGAATTGGGCATTTGCATTGGCACCAGGGGATCCTGCGTTGCTCAATGTGGATGCGTTTTTTCTGGCATTGGGTTTGCTCTATGAGGAACCTAACCTAGAGATTCAGGCTGAAAAAGCTTTATTGGCTCTCTCTCAGGGGCAAGATGAAGCAGAAATGTATTGTCAGAAATTTCGGAAATGGTCGGTGCTTACTCAGTGGAATGAGTGCGCTCTGGCTGCAAAATTCAGAGATGGCCTTTCTGAGGCCATTAAAGATGTTATGGTGGGGTTCCCGGCGCCTACAGGTCTGAATGAGTCTATGACTATAGCTATTCAGATTGATCGGCGTTTACGGGAGCGCAAACCTGTGCACCATTTGGCGGTGTCTTCTGAACAGGCACCTGAGACAATGCAATGTGATAGAATTCAGTCCAGAAGTGAACGGCAAAACTATAGGTGGAAAAATGGGTTGTGTTTTTATTGTGGTGATTCAGCTCATGTTATATCAGCATGCTCTAAACGCACAAAAAAGGTTGATAAGTCTGTTGCCATTAGTACTTTACAGTCTAAGTTCATTCTGTCTGTGACTCTGATTTGTTCATTATCAGCCATTTCCGTCGATGCCTATGTGGATTCAGGCGCTGCCCTGAGTCTTATGGATTGGTCATTTGCCAACCGCTGTGGGTTTAGTCTGGAGCCTCTGGAAGTCCCTATTCCTTTGAAAGGAATTGACTCTACACCTTTGGCTATGAATAAACCTCAGTACTGGACACACGTGACCATGCGTATGACTCCCGTTCATCAGGAGGCGATGTCTGTGTTAAGCTGGGGATGTCAGGGGGTTCATGATGATGCACCTCCGATTTCTATCGCTTCATCTACTCCTTCTGAGGTTCCTGTATTTTTGTCTGATTATCGGGATGTTTTTGAGGAGCCTAAGCTCAATTCGCTTCCTCCTCACAGGGATTGCGATTGTGCTATAGATTTGATTCCTGGCAGTAAATTTCCTAAAGGTCGTTTGTTCAATCTGTCAGTGCCAGAGCATACTGCTATGCGGGATTATGTTAAGGAGTCCTTGGAAAAGGGACATATCCGTCCATCTTCATCTCCTTTGGGAGCAGGTTTTTTTTTCGTGGCCAAAAAAGATGGTTCCTTGAGGCCTTGTATAGATTACCGTCTTTTGAATAAGATTACGGTCAAATATAAGTATCCTTTGCCATTGTTGACTGATTTGTTCGCTCGCATTAAGGGGGCTAAATGGTTCACTAAGATTGATCTTCGGGGTGCGTATAATCTTGTGCGGATTAAGCAGGGTGATGAAGCCATGTGCGTTCTTTTCTAGAAAGTTTTCGCCCACTGAGCGGAATTATGATGTTGGTAATCGGGAGCTTTTGGCCATGAAGTGGTCATTTGATGAGTGGCGTCATTGGCTTGAGGGTGCTAGACATCGTGTGGTGGTCTTGACTGATCACAAAAATCTGATTTACCTTGAGTCTGCCAAGCGTCTGAATCCTAGACAGGCTCGTTGGTCACTGTTTTTCTCCCGTTTCGATTTTGTGGTTTCATACCTGCCAGGTTCAAAGAATGTGAAGGCGGATGCTCTTTCTAGGAGTTTTGTGCCTGATTCCCCTGGAAATTCTGAGCCCACTGGTATCCTTAGGGATGGGGTGATTTTGTCGGCTGTCTTCCCAGACTTGCGACGTGCTTTGCAGGAGTTTCAGGCGGATAAACCTGATCGTTGTCCGCCTGAAAGACTGTTTGTTCCGGATAATTGGACCAGTAGAGTCATCTCCGAGGTCCATTCTTCTGCGTTGGCAGGTCATCCTGGAATATTTGGTACTAGAGACTTGGTGCCCAGGTCTTTTTGGTGGCCTTCCTTGTCGAGGGATGTGCGTTCTTCTGTGCAGTCTTGTGAAGTTTGCGCTCAGGCTAAGCCTTGCTGTTCTCGGGCCAGTGGATTGTTGTCACCTTTGCCTATCCCGAAGAGGCCTTGGACGCACATTTCCATGGACTTTATTTCGGATCTCCCTGTCTCTCAAAAAATGTCCGTCATCTGGGTTGTGTGTGACCGCTTTTCTAAGATGGTTCATCTGGTACCCTTGCCTAAGTTACCTTCCTCCTCTGAGTTGGTCCCTCTGTTTTTTCAGAACGTGGTTCGTTTGCATGGGATTCCGGAGAACATTGTTTCTGACAGGGGATCCCAGTTTGTGTCTAGATTTTGGCGGACGTTCTGTGCTAAGATGGGCATTGATTTGTCCTTTTCGTCTGCATTCCATCCTCAGACGAATGGCCAGACGGAACGAACTAATCAGACCTTGGAAACTTATTTAAGGTGTTTTGTTTCTGCTGATCAAGATGACTGGGTTACCTTTTTGCCGCTTGCCGAATTTGCCCTTAATAATCGGGCTAGTTCTGCTACCTTGGTTTCTCCTTTCTTTTGTAATTCGGGGTTTCATCCTCGTTTTTCCTCTGGTCAGGTGGAGCCTTCTGATTGTCCTGGAGTGGACATGGTGGTGGATAGGTTGCATCAGATTTGGAGTCATGTGGTGGACAATTTGAAGTTGTCCCAGGAGAGGGCTCAGCAGTTTGCTAATCGCCGTCGCCGCGTGGGTCCTCGACTTCGTGTTGGGGACTTGGTGTGGTTGTCTTCTCGTTTTGTTCCTATGAAGGTCTCTTCTCCTAAGTTCAAGCCTCGGTTTATCGGTCCCTATAGGATCTTGGAAATTCTTAACCCTGTGTCGTTTCGTTTGGATCTCCCGGCATCGTTTGCTATTCATAATGTGTTCCATCGGTCGTTGTTGCGGAAGTATGAGGTACCTGTTGTTCCTTCGCTTGAGCCTCCTGCTCCGGTGCTGGTGGAGGGAGAATTGGAGTATGTTGTGGAGAAGATCTTGGATTCTCGTGTTTCCAGACGGAAACTTCAGTATTTGGTCAAGTGGAAGGGTTATGGTCAGGAGGATAATTCTTGGGTGGTTGCCTCTGATGTTCATGCTGCTGATTTGGTCCGTGCATTTCATAGGGCTCATCCTGGTCGCCCTGGTGGTTCTCGTGAGGGTTCGGTGACCCCTCCTCAAGGGGGGGGGTACTGTTGTGGATTCTGTTTTTGGGCTCCCTCTGGTGGTTACAGATGGTACTGGGTGACTTGTGTTCTCTGCGGTCTCTGGTGTCCACCTGTTCTATCAGGATATGGGAGTTTCCTATTTAACCTGGCTTTCTTGTCATTTCCTCGCCGGCGATCAATGTAATCAGTGTGTCTTGTTACCTCTGCTTTCCGCTTCTGTAATCATCAGGACAAGCTAAGTTTTTGATTTTCCTGTTCCACGTTTTGCTTTATTTTTGTTTTAGTCCAGCTTGCAGTTATGTGATTCCTTGTTGCTGGTTGCTCTAGTGGGCTGATATTACTCCTCATGTTCCATGAGTTGGCACATGAGTTCAGGTAATTTCAGGATGGTTTTTTGTAGGGTTTTTCGCTGACCGCGCAGTTCACTTTTCTATCCTCTGCTATCTAGTTTTAGCGGGCCTCATTTTGCTGAATCTGTTTTCATTACTACGTATGTGCTTTCCTCTCATTTCACCGTCATTACATGTGGGGGGCTGCTATTTCTGTGGGGTGTTTCTCTGGAGGCAAGAGAGGTCTTTGTTTCTTCTAATAGGGGAAGCTAGTCCTTTGGCTGGCGTGAGACGTCTAGAATCATTGTAGGCACGTTCCCCGGCTACTGCTAGTGTTGTGAATCAGGTTCAGGATCGCGGTCAGCTCAGTTTCCATCACCCTAGAGCTTGTTCTGTTTTTTGTGTGCTTGTCCTTTTGTGATCCCCTGCCATTGGGATCATGACAGATAGCAGCCATACTCCATACGCGAACAATCATACAATAGGGTAGGGGTATTTAAAGAACGACTTGCACTCACAACAAACACACGTATTAAATTGTACACTAGCGCATGGCCGTGCGGTCATGCGCAGTTTATATAGTTGCAGGACAGGAAGCGGCCACAGAAACTTTGCCCTTCCAAGACCTGCCAAGAGGACCAATAGAATGCGCTGCAGAGTCTGAGCACATGACCCTCGATCTCCAACGGGAGATCTTGCCCTGGGCATGCTCAGTGTGCGCAGACAAGGACTTAGTCCCAGAGAAGTCCACTCGCTGCTGACCAGTATAGGCTTTACAGGCAGAAGCTGGAGAAGCAGCAGTAACTCTTCTCACAGAGTCAGACTGAGCGAGACGCTAGGATCGACGTCCCTGCTGAGCAGGCTCCACTGTGGCTGGAGGAGAATGGGAGACCGCAGCGGAGACGGATCGAGATTCCCCCTGTGCAGCAGAGGAAACTCGACTCCTAACACAGAATATAACTCCAAGTAAATCAAACTTCTGTGAAATCAAACTATCCACTTAGGAAGCAACACTGATTGACAATCAATTTTACATGCTGCTGTGCAAATAGAATAGACAACAGATGGAAATTATTGGCAATTATCAAGACACCCTCAATAAAGGAGTGGTTTTGCAGGTGGGGACCACAGACCACATCTCAGTACCAATGCTTTCTGGCTGATGTTTTGGTCAGTTTTGAATGCTGTTTATGTTTTCACACTCGTGGTAGCATGAGATGGACTCTACAACCCACACAAGTGTCTCAGGTAGTGCAGCTCATCCAGGATGGCACATCAATGCTAGCTGTGGCAAGAAGGTTTGCTGTGTCTGTCAGCGTAGTGTCCAGAGGCTGGAGGCACTACCAGGAAACAGGCCAGTACACCAGGAGATGTGGAGGGGGCCATAGGAGGGCAACAACCCAGCAGCAGGACCGCTACCTCAGCCTTTGTGCAAGGAGGAACAGGAGGAGCACTGCTAGAGTCCTGCAAAATGACCTCCGGCAGACCAAAAATGTGCATGCGTCTGCACAAATGGTTAGAAACCGGCTCCATGAGGATGGTCTGAGTGCCCGATGTCCACAGATGGGGGTTGTGCTCACAGCCCAACACCATGCAGGACGCTTGGCATTTGCCACAGAACACCACTGGTGCCCTATGCTCTTCACAGATGAAAGCAGGTTCACACTGAGCACATGTGACAGACATGACAAAGTCTGGAGATGCTGTGGAGAGCGATCTGCTGCCTGAAACATCCTTCAGCATGACTGGTTTGGCAGTGGGTCAGTAATGGTGTGGGGTGGCATTTCTTTGCAGGGCCGCACAGCCCTCCATGTGCTCACTAGAGGTAGCCTGACTGCAATTAGGTAACGAGATGAGATCCTCAGACCCATTGTGAGACCATATGCTGGTGCGGTTGACCCTGCGTTTCTCCTAATGCAGGACAATGCCAGACCTCATGTGGCTGGAGTGTGTCAGCAGTTCCTGCAAGATGAAGGCATTGAAGCTATGGACTGGCCGGCCCACAGACCTGAATCCGATTGAACACATCTGTGTTATGTTTGCTAATGACAGGTGTTATGAAGGCAATCCAGAAACACAGTGTGCTTAGCGATCAGAGCGCACACAGTGATCTGACAAATACCCAAAAATACAAGAACGAGCTCTGAGACGTGGAAACTCTGTAGACTGCACACCTGATCCTATCCTAAACACAACTAAAAGCGGCTGTGGATTGCGCCTAACAACTACCTAGGCAACTCGGCACAGCCTAAGAAACTAGCTAGCCTGAAGATAGAAAAATAGGCCTGACTTGCCCCAGAGAAATTCCCCAAAGGAAAAGGCAGCCCCCCACATATAATGACTGTGAGTAAGATGAAAAGACAAAACGTAGGGATGAAATAGATTCAGCAAAGTGGGGCCCGATATTCTAGGACAGAGCGAGGACAGTAAAGCGAACTTTGCAGTCTACAAAAAACCCTAAAGCAAAACCACGCAAAGGGGGCAAAAAAAAACCACCGTGCCGAACTAACGGCACGGCGGTACACCCTTTGCGTCTCAGAGCTTCCAGCAAAACAAAAGACAAGCTGGACAGAAAAAAAGCAACAAAAAAGCAAAAAGCACTTAGCTATACAGAGCAGCAGGTCACAGGAACAATCAGGAGAAGCTCAGATCCAACACTGAAACATTGACAAGGAGCAAGGATAGCAGCATCAGGCGGAGTTAAGTAATGAAGCAGTTAACGAGCTCACCAGAACACCTGAGGGAGGAAGCTCAGAAGCTGCAGTACCACTTGTGACCACAGGAGTGAATTCAGCCACAGAATTCACAACAGTACCCCCCCCTTGAGGAGGGGTCACCGAACCCTCACCAGAGCCCCCAGGCCGACCAGGATGAGCCGCATGAAAGGCACGAACAAGATCGGAAGCATGAACATCAGAGGCAAAAACCCAGGAATTATCTTCCTGAGCATAACCCTTCCATTTAACCAGATACTGGAGTTTCCGTCTAGAAACACGAGAATCCAAAATCTTCTCCACAATATACTCCAATTCCCCCTCCACCAAAACCGGGGCAGGAGGCTCAACAGATGGAACCATAGGTGCCACGTATCTCCGCAACAACGACCTATGGAATACATTATGTATGGAAAAGGAGTCTGGGAGGGTCAAACGAAAAGACACAGGATTGAGAACCTCAGAAATCCTATACGGACCAATAAAACGAGGTTTAAATTTAGGAGAGGAAACCTTCATAGGAATATGACGAGAAGATAACCAAACCAGATCCCCAACACGAAGTCGGGGACCCACACGGCGTCTGCGATTAGCGAAAAGTTGAGCTTTCTCCTGGGACAAGATCAAATTGTCCACTACCTGAGTCCAGATCTGCTGCAACCTATCCACCACAGAATCCACACCAGGACAGTCCGAAGACTCAACCTGTCCTGAAGAGAAACGAGGATGGAACCCAGAATTGCAAAAAAATGGAGAAACCAAGGTAGCCGAGCTGGCCCGATTATTAAGGGCGAACTCAGCCAACGGCAAAAAGGACACCCAATCATCCTGGTCTGCAGAAACAAAACATCTCAGATATGTTTCCAAGGTCTGATTGGTTCGTTCGGTCTGGCCATTAGTCTGAGGATGGAAAGCCGAGGAAAAGGATAGGTCAATGCCCATCCTACCACAAAAGGCTCGCCAAAACCTTGAAACAAACTGGGAACCTCTGTCAGAAACAATATTCTCAGGAATGCCATGCAACCGAACCACATGCTGAAAGAACAAAGGTACCAAATCAGAGGAGGAAGGCAATTTAGCCAAGGGCACCAGATGGACCATTTTAGAAAAGCGATCACAGACCACCCAAATGACTGACATCTTTTGAGAAACGGGAAGGTCAGAAATGAAATCCATCGAAATATGTGTCCAAGGCCTCTTTGGGACCAGCAAGGGCAAAAGCAACCCACTGGCACGAGAACAGCAGGGCTTAGCCCTAGCACAAATCCCACAGGACTGCACAAAAGTACGTACATCCCGTGACAGAGATGGCCACCAGAAGGATCTAGCCACTAACTCTCTGGTACCAAAGATTCCAGGATGACCAGCCAACACCGAACAATGAAGTTCAGAGATAAGTTTATTAGTCCACCTATCAGGGACGAACAGTTTCTCTGCTGGACAACGATCAGGTTTATTCGCCTGAAATTTTTGCAGCACCCGCCGCAAATCAGGGGAGATGGCAGACACAATGACTCCTTCCTTGAGGATACCCGCTGGCTCAGATAAACCCGGAGAGTCGGGCACAAAACTCCTAGACAGAGCATCCGCCTTCACATTTTTAGAGCCCGGAAGATACGAAATCACAAAGTCGAAGCGGGCAAAAAATAACGACCAACGGGCCTATCTAGGATTCAAGCGCTTGGCAGACTCGAGATAAGTCAAGTTCTTATGATCAGTCAATACCACCACGCGATGCTTAGCTCCTTCAAGCCAATGACGCCACTCCTCGAATGCCCACTTCATGGCCAGCAACTCTCGATTGCCCACATCATAATTACGCTCAGCGGGCGAAAACTTCCTGGAAAAGAAAGCACATGGTTTCATCACTGAGCAATCAGAACCTCTCTGTGACAAAACCGCCCCTGCTCCAATCTCAGAAGCATCAACCTCGACCTGGAACGGAAGAGAAACATCTGGCTGACACAACACAGGGGCAGAACAAAAACGACGCTTCAACTCCTGAAAAGCTTCCACAGCAGCAGAAGACCAATTAACCAAATCAGCACCCTTCTTGGTCAAATCGGTCAATGGTTTGGCAATGCTAGAAAAATTACAGATGAAGCGACGATAAAAATTAGCAAAGCCCAGGAACTTTTGCAGACTTTTCAGAGATGTCGGCTGAATCCAATCCTGGATGGCTTGGACCTTAACTGGATCCATCTCGATAGTAGAAGGGGTAAAGATGAACCCCAAAAATGAAACTTTCTGCACACCGAAGAGACACTTTGATCCCTTCACAAACAAAGAGTTAGCACGCAGGACCTGAAAAACCATTCTGACCTGCTTCACATGAGACTCCCAATCATCTGAGAAGATCAAAATGTCATCCAAGTAAACAATCAGGAATTTATCCAGATACTCACGGAAGATGTCATGCATAAAAGACTGAAACACAGATGGAGCATTGGCAAGTCCGAACGGCATCACTAGATACTCAAAATGACCCTGGGCCGTATTGAATGCAGTTTTCCATTCATCTCCTTGCCTGATTCTCACCAGATTATACGCACCACGAAGATCTATCTTAGTGAACCAACTAGCCCCCTTAATCCGAGCAAACAAGTCAGATAACAATGGCAAGGGATACTGAAATTTAACAGTGATCTTATTAAGAAGGCGGTAATCAATACACGGTCTCAGCGAACCATCCTTCTTGGCTACAAAGAAGAACCGTGCTCCCAGTGGTGATGACGATAGGCGAATATGTCCCTTCTCCAGGGATTCCTTCACATAACTGCGCATAGCGGCGTGTTCGGGCACGGATAAATTAAATAATCGACCTTTAGGGAATTTACTACCAGGAATCAAATTGATAGCACAATCACAATCCCTATGCGGAGGTAGAGCATCGGACTTGGGCTCTTCAAATACATCCTGATAATCAGACAAGAACTCTGGGACCTCAGAAGGGGTGGATGACGAAATCGACAAAAATGGAACATCACCATGTACCCCCTGACAACCCCAGCTGGATACCGACATGGAATTCCAATCCAATACTGGATTATGGGTTTGTAGCCATGGCAACCCCAACACGACCACATCATGCAGATTATGCAACACCAGAAAGCGAATAACTTCCTGATGTGCAGGAGCCATGCACATGGTCAGCTGGGCCCAGTATTGAGGTTTATTCTTGGCCAAAGGTGTAGCATCAATTCCTCTCAATGGAATAGGACACCGCAAAGGCTCCAAGAAAAACCCACAACGTTTAGCATAATCCAAATCCATAAGATTCAGGGCAGCGCCCGAATCCACAAATGCCATGACAGAAAACGACGACAAAGAGCATATCAAGGTAATGGACAGAAGGAATTTGGACTGTACAGTACCAATGACGGCAGACCTAGCGGACCGCCTAGTGCGCTTAGGACAATCAGAAATAGCATGAGTGGAATCACCACAGTAGAAACACAGACCATTCAGACGTCTGTATTCCTGCCGTTCAACTCTAGTCATAGTCCTATCGCACTGCATAGGCTCAGGTTTAACCTCAGGCAGTACCGCCAAATGGTGCACAGATTTATGCTCGCGCAAGCGTCGACCGATCTGAATGGCCAAAGACAAAGACTCATTCAAACCAGCAGGCATAGGAAATCCCACCATGACATCCTTAAGAGCCTCAGAGAGACCCTTTCTGAACAAAGCTGCCAGCGCAGATTCATTCCACTGAGTGAGTACTGACCATTTCCTAAATTTCTGACAATATACTTCTATATCATCCTGACCCTGGCACAAAGCCAGCAAATTTTTCTCAGCCTGATCCACTGAATTAGGCTCATCGTACAGCAATCCGAGCGCCAGGAAAAACGCATCGACACTACTCAATGCAGGGTCTCCTGGCGCAAGAGAAAATGCCCAGTCTTGAGGGTCGCCGCGCAAAAAAGAAATAATAATCAAAACCTGTTGAAAAAGGATTACCAGAAGAATGAGGTTTCAAGGCCAGAAATAGCTTACAATTATTTTTGAAACTTAGAAACTTAGTTCTATCTCCAAAAAACAAATCAGGAATAGGAATTCTTGGTTCTAACATAGATTTCTGATCAATAGTATCTTGAATTTTTTGTACATTTATAACGAGATTATCCATTGAAGAGCACAGACCCTGAATCTCCATGTCCACACCTGTGTCCAGAATCACCCAAATGTCTAGGGGAAAAAAAAAAGTGAACACAGAGCAGAAAAAAAAAAAAAAAAATGATGTCAGAACTTTTTCTTTCCCTCTATTGAGAATCATTAGTTAGGCTCCTTGTACTGTTATGTTTGCTAATGACAGGTGTTATGAAGGCAATCCAGAAACACAGTGTGCTTAGCGATCAGAGCGCACACAGTGATCTGACAAATACCCAAAAATACAAGAACGAGCTCTGAGACGTGGAAACTCTGTAGACTGCACACCTGATCCTATCCTAAACACAACTAAAAGCGGCTGTGGATTGCGCCTAACAACTACCTAGGCAACTCGGCACAGCCTAAGAAACTAGCTAGCCTGAAGATAGAAAAATAGGCCTGACTTGCCCCAGAGAAATTCCCCAAAGGAAAAGGCAGCCCCCCACATATAATGACTGTGAGTAAGATGAAAAGACAAAACGTAGGGATGAAATAGATTCAGCAAAGTGGGGCCCGATATTCTAGGACAGAGCGAGGACAGTAAAGCGAACTTTGCAGTCTACAAAAAACCCTAAAGCAAAACCACGCAAAGGGGGCAAAAAAAACCCACCGTGCCGAACTAACGGCACGGCGGTACACCCTTTGCGTCTCAGAGCTTCCAGCAAAACAAAAGACAAGCTGGACAGAAAAAAAGCAACAAAAAAGCAAAAAGCACTTAGCTATACAGAGCAGCAGGTCACAGGAACAATCAGGAGAAGCTCAGATCCAACACTGAAACATTGACAAGGAGCAAGGATAGCTGCATCAGGCGGAGTTAAGTAATGAAGCAGTTAACGAGCTCACCAGAACACCTGAGGGAGGAAGCTCAGAAGCTGCAGTACCACTTGTGACCACAGGAGTGAATTCAGCCACAGAATTCACAACACATCTGGGACATCATGTCTCGCTCTATCCACCAAATTCACGTTGCACCACAGACTGTCCTAGTCCAGGTCAGGAAGGAGATCCCTCAGGAGACCATCCGTTGCCTCATCAGGAGCATGCCCAGGCATTGTGCAGTAGGGGGGTCATACAGGCACATGGAGGCCACACACAATACTGAGCATCTTTTCCTTGTCATGAGGCGTTTCCTCTGCTGCACAGGGGGAATCTCGATCCGTGTCTGCTGCGGTCTCCCATTCGGCATCGGCCGCAGTGGGGCCTGCTCAGCGGAGGCGTCGCTCCCAGCGTCTCGCTGGGACTGATTCTGTGCAGAGGGTTACTGCTGCCTTTTCTGGCTCTCCTGTTGTACCCTGCACTGATCTGCGGCGAGCGGGCTTCTCTGGGACTAAGTCCTTATTTGCACACACTGAGCATGCCCAGGGCAAGATCTCCCGTTGGAGATCGAGGGTCACATGCTCAGGTACTGCAGCACGTTCCATTGGTCCTCCAGGAAGGTCCTGAAAGGGCAAAACTTCGGTAACAGCTTCCTGTGCTGCAACTATATAAGCTGCGCATGACCGCACGGCCATGCGCTAGTATTGTCTTGAAAATATATGTGTGTGTGTAGATGGATGTATGTCGAAGGATGAAAGCTCCTAAGTATCCCTCCCTAGTGTTGTTGTCTGTTTGCGGATGATGGTAGCTATCTAGCGCCCGACTAGCCATCAGCACAAAACACACATAACAGCGTCTAGTTGCTGTGACCGCCTGTACGGCGCCGTGCGCTTTCCTTACCCAAGCCTGGGTGGTTAGCGGCGTCCGTTTGTGCGGCACCGCATGCACACTCGTGCCTTTATATTCTATTTATTAGTTTCCTTACACACCCAGTTGCGGTGTTGTGCCAGCAAGTGTCTAATCGGACTTCAATCCTGAGTAGGGGTTGAGTTCGCTGACTTCTTGCTCGCGCTCTATGTGCGGTACTGCGGTCCTGTGACGCAACAGGATCGCTTCCTTCACGCAGGGTGAAGTTAACCCATGTGTGTATATTTAGTACCGCCATATAGTCCGTCTTACTAGCAGCAGGGTCTTTACCTGCACGGTGGACCTCGGACTGCGAACGCACCTAGTTTCATATCATCTATACTTGGTGCGTTCCACCGGTCCTTAACAGAATACTAGCGCCAAGGTCTGGCTAGTAATGACGGACGATCAGCGTTCACAGCGGTACATCCAGCAGCTGGAGGGTAGGTTGGCGGCTCTAGAGCGTGCAACCTCAGCTGTGGACGTTACTGCTGTCGCTGTTCAGGCTGCAAGTGCAGTTGCAGCCAGTTTGTCCGCTGCCACCCCTGCTCCGACCTTATTCCGTCTCCCGCTTCCAGACAAGTTTGCTGGTGACAGTAAGCTATGTCGGGGATTCGTGAGCCAGTGCTCCATACATCTCGAGCTGAGGGCTGCACGTTTTCCTACGGAACGGGCGAGGGTGGGATTCATTTTGTCTCTTTTGTTGGGCAGGGCGTTGGAGTGGGCAACGCCGCTTTGGGAACGTGGTGATCGTGTGGTACAGAGTGCTCCTATCTTCCTGGACGCTCTGAGGCAGGTCTTTTTGGGACCCCGTGTCACCCACGATACCGCACTCCAATTGTTGGCAATTACTCAGGCTTCGTCCATGGTCAGCCAGTTCGCCATCCTATTCCGGACTCTAGCTTCTGAGCTGGAATGGCCGGATAAAGTCCTTATTCCGGTGTTCTGGAAAGGACTGGCAGATCATGTAAAGGACGCCTTGGCCACCAGGGAGATTCCCGCCACACTGGAGGAGCTTATTACTATAGCTACCCGCATCGATCTCCGTTTAAACGAGCGGAGGTTGGAGCGGACCCAATGTAGGCAGAGGTTTCGGCTGGCTCCCACCTTTGCCAAACCTCTAGAATCTCCTGTTATGGCGTCCGACTCCCATGAGGCCATGAAGGTTTCTCGAGCGGGACCTAGGTCTCAGACCGCTCGAGTACCTGTGGTGTGTAAAAATTGCCAGCAACCGGGACATTACGCTAATAAATGTCCACGGCGGTCGGGAAAACGATCGCGTCTAGTGACCATTGGAGGAGGTTCACTGGACACAGCGGCATTTTCCTCCAAATTGTCCTTTAAAGGGACAATCCTGTTAGGCACATCCACTCTTAGGGTACCGTCACACTATACGATTTACCTACGATCACGACCAGCGATATGACCTGGCCGTGATCGTAGGTAAATCGTAGTGTGGTCGCTGGGGAGCTGTCACACAGACAGCTCTCCAGCGACCAACGATGCCGAGGTCCCTGGGTAACCAGGGTAAACATCGGGTAACTAAGCGCAGGACCGCGCTTAGTTACCCGATGTTTACCCTGGTTACAAGCGTTAAACTAAAAAAAAACAAACAGCACATACTTACATTCTGGTGTCCGTCAGGTCCCTTGCCGTCTCTGCTTCCCGCACTCAGTGACTGCCGGCCGTAAAGTGAAAGTGAAAGCAGAGCCGCTGTGCTCTGCTTTCACTTTACGGCCGGCAGTCACAGTGCGGGAAGCAGAGACGGCAAGGGACCTGACGGACACCAGAATGTAAGTATGTGCTGTTTGTTTTTTTTTAGTTTAACGCTTGTAACCAGGGTAAACATCGGGTAACTAAGCGCGGTCCTGCGCTTAGTTACCCGATGTTTACCCTGGTTACAAGCGAACGCATCGCTGGATCGCATCGCTAGATCGCTAGATCGGTGTCACACACACCGATCTAGCGATGACAGCGGGAGATCCAGCGATGAAAGAAAGTTCCATACGATCTGCTACGACGTACGGTTCTCAGCAGGATCCCTGATCGCTGCTGCGTGTCAGACACAGCGATATCGTAACGATATCGCTGGAACGTCACGAATCGTACCGTCGTAGCGATCGAAATGTTATAGTGTGACGGTACCCTTACAGTAGAGCTTTGTGTGGATTCAGGAGCAGAAGGAAATTTTATGTCTTCTGCTTTTGCTCTGCTCCACGCAGTACCTCTGGTTATGCTTGCCAAACCAGTAACCGTTAGAGTGGTGAATGGGTCGACACTTCCGTTACAGATCACACATCAGACTGTCCCTTTCACGTTAGCCATGTCCCCATCCCACCAGGAGATTATTTCCCTTCTTGTCCTTCCCGAGGGAATGGATGAGATTCTGCTGGGAATGCCCTGGCTCCGTTTCCACTCCCCACATATTGAGTGGACCTCTGGGAGGATATTGGGTTGGAGTGAATCCTGTAAGGGCAGATGTGTGAAAGAGTGCGTTCAGGTTTCCACCACTGAGATACCCGCAGATCTCTCTACTCTCCCCAAATACTATTGGTCTTATGCAGACGTCTTCTCCAAAAAGGCCGCGGAGACCCTTCCGCCTCACCGTCCCTATGACTGTCCTATAGATCTCTTGCAAGGAGCAGAACCTCCTCGGGGACGTGCCTATACCCTCTCTCTCCCGGAAACGGAGGCTATGTCCAAATACATCCAGGAGAATTTGGCAAGAGGGTTTATTAGGAAGTCAGTGTCACCAGCAGGGGTAGGGTTCTTCTTCGTACAGAAGAAGAATGGAGAATTGCGTCCTTGCATAGACTACAGGGGTCTTAACGCCATCACCGTTAAGAATAAGTACCCGCTGCCCCTGATTTCTGAGCTTTTTGATAGGCTACGGGGAGCTAAGGTATTTACCACATTAGACCTGCGGGGAGCTTATAACCTGATTCGTATCCGTGAGGGGGACGAATGGAAGACGGCGTTTAACACCAGAGATGGGCACTATGAGTATCTGGTGATGCCCTTCGGGCTCTGTAATGCCCCAGCCGTTTTCCAAGACTTTGTCAACGACATCTTCCGGGATATGCTTTCCACCTCGGTCGTAGTCTATCTGGATGATATTCTCATCTTCTCTCCAGATATTGACTCCCACCGGAGAGATGTTGGCAGAGTCTTCGACCTCTTACGGGTAAACTCTCTTTACGCAAAGTTGGAGAAGTGTGTGTTTGAGCAGGAGTCTTTACCTTTCCTGGGCTATATCATCTCTGCCCAGGGATTGGCTATGGATCCTGCCAAACTACAGGCTGTGATGGACTGGCAAGAACCCCATTCACTTAAAGCGGTGCGGCGCTTTATGGGGTTCATTAATTATTACCGCAGGTTCATTCCCCATTTCTCAACTTTGGTAGCTCCCTTGGTAGCCCTCACCAAGAAGGGGGCAAATACCAAAGTGTGGTCTGAAGAGGTCTCCAGGGCCTTTTCTTCTACTAAGTCTCACTTTGCTAGCGCTCCCATCCTACATCGTCCCGATGTCGATAAGCCGTTTATAATGGAGGTGGATGCCTCTTCCGTTGGTGCTGGAGCAGTCCTCTTCCAAAAGGATGCTCAAGGTCGGAAGCATCCGTGCTTCTTCTTCTCCAAGACCTTCACACCAGCGGAGAGAAATTATTCCATCGGGGACAGGGAGTTGCTAGCGATGAAATTGACTTTCTCAGAGTGGAGACATCTCTTGGAGGGGGCTCGTTTTCCCTTTCAAGTTTTTACAGACCACAAAAATTTGCTATATTTGCAAACAGCCCAGCGGCTAAATTCTCGCCAGGCCAGATGGTCCTTATTCTTCTCCCGATTCCACTTCACCCTCCATTATCTCGCTGGGGAGAAGAATATTCGAGCTGATGCTCTTTCCCGCTCTGTTGTGTCATCTGAGGAGGAGGAAGGAGAGCCTCGGCTTATTGTTCCTTCTGAGAGCTTGAGAACCGTAGCTCCGGTGTCGCTTGAGTCTGTGCCTCCGGGCAAGACTTTTGTGCCCATAAATTTGCGACCGGAGGTTCTCTCTTGGGCTCATTCCTCCAGGGTGGGTGGACACTTTGGGACAAAAAGGACATCTGAGCTGCTGGCGAGGATGTACTGGTGGCCGCATATGCTCCGAGATGTCAGAGATTACATTCTGGCGTGTGTCTCATGCGCCAAAAATAAGTCTCCTCGACAACGGCCGTCTGGGTTACTCTATCCCTTGCCGGTGGCAGACAGGCCCTGGGAGATGGTCGGGATGGACTTTGTAGTGGGTTTGCCCAAGTCTCGCGGCTGTACCGTCATTTGGGTTATTACCGATCATTTCTCGAAAATGGTGCATTTGGTGCCGCTTCCACGGTTACCTTCTGCACGGGCCTTGGCAGCGTTGTTCATAAGGCACATCTTCCGCCTACACGGCATGCCAGACAAAATTGTCAGTGACCGGGGTCCCCAGTTTGCGTCTCGGTTCTGGAGAGAGCTTTTTCGTCTTCTCAGCATTGAGTTAAATCTCTCTTCCGCATATCATCCCGAGACGAATGGGTTGGTAGAGAGGGCCAATCAGACTCTGGTCACATATCTACGACATTTTGTTTCTGCCAGGCAGGATGACTGGGCATCTTTATTACCATGGGCAGAGTTCGCCCTTAATAATGCTGTAGCCGACTCCACCGGTCAGACCCCTTTCCTCCTTAATTACGGCCAGCATCCGCGGGTTCCTGTGCCTATGCCCGTGTCCTCTGCTGACTCCAGGGTGGCAGACTGGGCAGTGGAGGCACGGGACATTTGGGACCGCACTCAAGATGCCATTCGGGCCTCGAAGGAGAGAATGAGGTCCTCCGCCGATGCACATCGGCGCCCTGCCCCGACCTTTGCTCCTGGCGATTTAGTGTGGCTCTCCGCCCGTAACATCAGGCTGCGTGTAGAGTCCACTAAGTTTGCACCTCGCTACTTGGGTCCCTTCAAGGTCCTCGAACAGGTTAATCCTGTGGTCTACTGCCTGGCCCTTCCTCCACGCCTTGGTATCACCGACACCTTTCATGTGTCCCTCCTTAAGCCCGTATACATGTCTCGGTTTTCTGAGTCATCTGCCGAGACATCGGGTTCGTCTACGGACGATTTCGAGGTGAACGCTATTTTGGGGTGCAAGGTGGTACGTGGCAAAAAATTTTATTTGGTGGACTGGAAGGGTTATGGTCCTGAGGACAGGTCCTGGGAGCCTGCTGAGCACATTCGGGCTCCGATGCTCATTGCTGCCTTCGAGCGTAGCGAGGCCCAAGGAGGGGGTGCCCTAGGAGGGGGGAAAATGTTAGGAGTCGAGTTTCCTCTGCTGCACAGGGGGAATCTCGATCCGTGTCTGCTGCGGTCTCCCATTCGGCATCGGCCGCAGTGGGGCCTGCTCAGCGGAGGCGTCGCTCCCAGCGTCTCGCTGGGATTGATTCTGTGCAGAGGGTTACTGCTGCCTTTTCTGGCTCTCCTGTTGTACCCTGCACTGATCTGCGGCGAGCGGGCTTCTCTGGGACTAAGTCCTTATTTGCACACACTGAGCATGCCCAGGGCAAGATCTCCCGTTGGAGATCGAGGGTCACATGCTCAGGTACTGCAGCACGTCCCATTGGTCCTCCAGGAAGGTCCTGAAAGGGCAAAACTTCGGTAACAGCTTCCTGTGCTGCAACTATATAAGCTGCGCATGACCGCACGGCCATGCGCTAGTATTGTCTTGAAAATATATGTGTGTGTGTAGATGGATGTATGTCGAAGGATGAAAGCTCCTAAGTATCCCTCCCTAGTGTTGTTGTCTGTTTGCGGATGATGGTAGCTATCTAGCGCCCGACTAGCCATCAGCACAAAACACACATAACAGCGTCTAGTTGCTGTGACCGCCTGTACGGCGCCGTGCACTTTCCTTACCCAAGCCTGGGTGGTTAGCGGCGTCCGTTTGTGCGGCACCGCACGCACACTCGTGCCTTTATATTCTATTTATTAGTTTCCTTACACACCCAGTTGCGGTGTTGTGCCAGCAAGTGTCTAATCGGACTTCAATCCTGAGTAGGGGTTGAGTTCGCTGACTTCTTGCTCGCGCTCTATGTGCGGTACTGCGGTCCTGTGACGCAACAGGATCGCTTCCTTCACGCAGGGTGAAGTTAACCCATGTGTGTATATTTAGTACCGCCATATAGTCCGTCTTACTAGCAGCAGGGTCTTTACCTGCACGGTGGACCTCGGACTGCGAACGCACCTAGTTTCATATCATCTATACTTGGTGCGTTCCGCCGGTCCTTAACAGCCTGTAATTTGATTTTCCACTTTGATTTTGAGTATCATTCCAAATCCAGACCTCCATGGTATATTCATTTTGATTTACACTGATACAGTAATTGCTATGTTTTATTGTTCTGAACACATTCCACTATGCAATGAATAAAAATTTGCAACTGTAATATTTCATTCAGAGATATCTAGGATGTGGTATTTTAGTGTTCCCTTTATTTTTTTGAGCAGTGTATATTCATCTCTTTGCTTTTTGCAGTGAGCAATAAGTATTTGATCCCCTACCAACCATTAAGAGTTCTGGCTCCTAATCAACTTGTTACCTGTATTAAAGATAGCTGTGTTATATAGTCACCTTTATAAAAGACTCCTGTCGACAGACTCAATTAATCAGTCAGACTCTGGCCTCTACAACATGGACAAGCCCAAAGAGCTTTATAAGGATGTCAGGGACAAGATCACAGACCTGCACAAAGCTGTAATGGGCTACAAAACCATAAGTAAGATGCTGGGTGAGGAGGAGACGACGGTTGGTGCTATAGTAAGAAAATGAAAGAAATACAAAGTGACTGTCAATCGACATCGATCTGGGGCACCATGTAAAATATCACCTCATGGGGTATCATAGATCATGAGGAAGGTAAGAGATCATCCTATAACTACATGAGGGGAACTTGTTGATGATCTCAAGGCAGCTGGGACAACAGTACACACTGCAGATTTTACCACAGTACTCTCACAGACAGGTTTGCAGAGTACACACTGCGGCTTAAAGTAATCCCATAGGAGGGGGGTGCAGAGTACCCACAGTGGCCTAAAAGACAGTACTCCCACAGGCATTTGGCTTACAAATGGCAACTAGATGGCTGATGCGTTAGATTTGCTAAATTACAAGAAAACA
Source organism: Ranitomeya imitator (assembly GCF_032444005.1). Lineage (NCBI taxonomy): Eukaryota > Metazoa > Chordata > Amphibia > Anura > Dendrobatidae > Ranitomeya > Ranitomeya imitator. The sequence continues at coordinate 634,034,167 of NC_091285.1, forward strand.
CACAGCGGTCCTGAAAAATTATTTATTTGGCCTAGAAATGGCAACTAGAAGGCTGCTGCCAATTATTTATTTCACAGACTACTAAAAACACACACCAGTCCAGAAAAAGTTATTTATTTAAACCGCCCCTGCTCCAATCTCAGAAGCATCAACCTCGACCTGGAACGGAAGAGAAACATCTGGCTGACACAACACAGGGGCAGAACAAAAACGACGCTTCAACTCCTGAAAAGCTTCCACAGCAGCAGAAGACCAATTAACCAAATCAGCACCCTTCTTGGTCAAATCGGTCAATGGTTTGGCAATGCTAGAAAAATTACAGATGAAGCGACGATAAAAATTAGCAAAGCCCAGGAACTTTTGCAGACTTTTCAGAGATGTCGGCTGAATCCAATCCTGGATGGCTTGGACCTTAACTGGATCCATCTCGATAGTAGAAGGGGTAAAGATGAACCCCAAAAATGAAACTTTCTGCACACCGAAGAGACACTTTGATCCCTTCACAAACAAAGAGTTAGCACGCAGGACCTGAAAAACCATTCTGACCTGCTTCACATGAGACTCCCAATCATCTGAGAAGATCAAAATGTCATCCAAGTAAACAATCAGGAATTTATCCAGATACTCACGGAAGATGTCATGCATAAAAGACTGAAACACAGATGGAGCATTGGCAAGTCCGAACGGCATCACTAGATACTCAAAATGACCCTGGGCCGTATTGAATGCAGTTTTCCATTCATCTCCTTGCCTGATTCTCACCAGATTATATAATAATATAGGGCACGGCACTCTTGGCTTCTAGGAGGTGCACAAGTTGGGTTTCCAACCCGTCAAATCAATGCAATAAATACTTGGCACTCAGGAGATGATAGAAAGTGAACAATTCGTTTATTGGGTGCATCCACAGTTTAAACGTTTTCGGTCTATTAAACAGACCTTCATCAGAAAATAGGTGCTGGATTACTGGAAGCCACGAGTAGAGTGGGCCCACAGGGGTGCTACTTATAGGGCAAGTCCAGGAGAACTGGGCGCCTAGGAGAGACTGGAGCTGCAGGAGTGGAGCGCTATAAGGAGGCGAGACACTCGCAAGGGAAGTAGCGCTGAGGACTCCAGAGAGACAGGCACCGGACCGCTGTGGTAGCGTCACACCTGTGGAATGCATTCCACAGGTGTGACGCTACCACAGCGGTCCGGTGCCTGTCTCTCTGGAGTCCTCAGCGCTACTTCCCTTGCGAGTGTCTCGCCTCCTTATAGCGCTCCACTCCTGCAGCTCCAGTCTCTCCTAGGCGCCCAGTTCTCCTGGACTTGCCCTATAAGTAGCACCCCTGTGGGCCCACTCTACTCGTGGCTTCCAGTAATCCAGCACCTATTTTCTGATGAAGGTCTGTTTAATAGACCGAAAACGTTTAAACTGTGGATGCACCCAATAAACGAATTGTTCACTTTCTATCATCTCACCAGATTATACGCACCACGAAGATCTATCTTAGTGAACCAACTAGCCCCCTTAATCCGAGCAAACAAGTCAGATAACAATGGCAAGGGATACTGAAATTTAACAGTGATCTTATTAAGAAGGCGGTAATCAATACACGGTCTCAGCGAACCATCCTTCTTGGCTACAAAGAAGAACCGTGCTCCCAGTGGTGATGACGATAGGCGAATATGTCCCTTCTCCAGGGATTCCTTCACATAACTGCGCATAGCGGCGTGTTCGGGCACGGATAAATTAAATAATCGACCTTTAGGGAATTTACTACCAGGAATCAAATTGATAGCACAATCACAATCCCTATGCGGAGGTAGAGCATCGGACTTGGGCTCTTCAAATACATCCTGATAATCAGACAAGAACTCTGGGACCTCAGAAGGGGTGGATGACGAAATCGACAAAAATGGAACATCACCATGTACCCCCTGACAACCCCAGCTGGATACCGACATGGAATTCCAATCCAATACTGGATTATGGGTTTGTAGCCATGGCAACCCCAACACGACCACATCATGCAGATTATGCAACACCAGAAAGCGAATAACTTCCTGATGTGCAGGAGCCATGCACATGGTCAGCTGGGCCCAGTATTGAGGTTTATTCTTGGCCAAAGGTGTAGCATCAATTCCTCTCAATGGAATAGGACACCGCAAAGGCTCCAAGAAAAACCCACAACGTTTAGCATAATCCAAATCCATAAGATTCAGGGCAGCGCCCGAATCCACAAATGCCATGACAGAAAACGACGACAAAGAGCATATCAAGGTAATGGACAGAAGGAATTTGGACTGTACAGTACCAATGACGGCAGACCTAGCGGACCGCCTAGTGCGCTTAGGACAATCAGAAATAGCATGAGTGGAATCACCACAGTAGAAACACAGACCATTCAGACGTCTGTATTCCTGCCGTTCAACTCTAGTCATAGTCCTATCGCACTGCATAGGCTCAGGTTTAACCTCAGGCAGTACCGCCAAATGGTGCACAGATTTATGCTCGCGCAAGCGTCGACCGATCTGAATGGCCAAAGACAAAGACTCATTCAAACCAGCAGGCATAGGAAATCCCACCATGACATCCTTAAGAGCCTCAGAGAGACCCTTTCTGAACAAAGCTGCCAGCGCAGATTCATTCCACTGAGTGAGTACTGACCATTTCCTAAATTTCTGACAATATACTTCTATATCATCCTGACCCTGGCACAAAGCCAGCAAATTTTTCTCAGCCTGATCCACTGAATTAGGCTCATCGTACAGCAATCCGAGCGCCAGGAAAAACGCATCGACACTACTCAATGCAGGGTCTCCTGGCGCAAGAGAAAATGCCCAGTCTTGAGGGTCGCCGCGCAAAAAAGAAATAATAATCAAAACCTGTTGAAAAAGGATTACCAGAAGAATGAGGTTTCAAGGCCAGAAATAGCTTACAATTATTTTTGAAACTTAGAAACTTAGTTCTATCTCCAAAAAACAAATCAGGAATAGGAATTCTTGGTTCTAACATAGATTTCTGATCAATAGTATCTTGAATTTTTTGTACATTTATAACGAGATTATCCATTGAAGAGCACAGACCCTGAATCTCCATGTCCACACCTGTGTCCAGAATCACCCAAATGTCTAGGGGAAAAAAAAAAGTGAACACAGAGCAGAAAAAAAAAAAAAAAAATGATGTCAGAACTTTTTCTTTCCCTCTATTGAGAATCATTAGTTAGGCTCCTTGTACTGTTATGTTTGCTAATGACAGGTGTTATGAAGGCAATCCAGAAACACAGTGTGCTTAGCGATCAGAGCGCACACAGTGATCTGACAAATACCCAAAAATACAAGAACGAGCTCTGAGACGTGGAAACTCTGTAGACTGCACACCTGATCCTATCCTAAACACAACTAAAAGCGGCTGTGGATTGCGCCTAACAACTACCTAGGCAACTCGGCACAGCCTAAGAAACTAGCTAGCCTGAAGATAGAAAAATAGGCCTGACTTGCCCCAGAGAAATTCCCCAAAGGAAAAGGCAGCCCCCCACATATAATGACTGTGAGTAAGATGAAAAGACAAAACGTAGGGATGAAATAGATTCAGCAAAGTGGGGCCCGATATTCTAGGACAGAGCGAGGACAGTAAAGCGAACTTTGCAGTCTACAAAAAACCCTAAAGCAAAACCACGCAAAGGGGGCAAAAAAAACCCACCGTGCCGAACTAACGGCACGGCGGTACACCCTTTGCGTCTCAGAGCTTCCAGCAAAACAAAAGACAAGCTGGACAGAAAAAAAGCAACAAAAAAGCAAAAAGCACTTAGCTATACAGAGCAGCAGGTCACAGGAACAATCAGGAGAAGCTCAGATCCAACACTGAAACATTGACAAGGAGCAAGGATAGCTGCATCAGGCGGAGTTAAGTAATGAAGCAGTTAACGAGCTCACCAGAACACCTGAGGGAGGAAGCTCAGAAGCTGCAGTACCACTTGTGACCACAGGAGTGAATTCAGCCACAGAATTCACAACACATCTGGGACATCATGTCTCGCTCTATCCACCAAATTCACGTTGCACCACAGACTGTCCTAGTCCAGGTCAGGAAGGAGATCCCTCAGGAGACCATCCGTTGCCTCATCAGGAGCATGCCCAGGCATTGTGCAGTAGGGGGGTCATACAGGCACATGGAGGCCACACACAATACTGAGCATCTTTTCCTTGTCATGAGGCGTTTCCTCTGCTGCACAGGGGGAATCTCGATCCGTGTCTGCTGCGGTCTCCCATTCGGCATCGGCCGCAGTGGGGCCTGCTCAGCGGAGGCGTCGCTCCCAGCGTCTCGCTGGGACTGATTCTGTGCAGAGGGTTACTGCTGCCTTTTCTGGCTCTCCTGTTGTACCCTGCACTGATCTGCGGCGAGCGGGCTTCTCTGGGACTAAGTCCTTATTTGCACACACTGAGCATGCCCAGGGCAAGATCTCCCGTTGGAGATCGAGGGTCACATGCTCAGGTACTGCAGCACGTTCCATTGGTCCTCCAGGAAGGTCCTGAAAGGGCAAAACTTCGGTAACAGCTTCCTGTGCTGCAACTATATAAGCTGCGCATGACCGCACGGCCATGCGCTAGTATTGTCTTGAAAATATATGTGTGTGTGTAGATGGATGTATGTCGAAGGATGAAAGCTCCTAAGTATCCCTCCCTAGTGTTGTTGTCTGTTTGCGGATGATGGTAGCTATCTAGCGCCCGACTAGCCATCAGCACAAAACACACATAACAGCGTCTAGTTGCTGTGACCGCCTGTACGGCGCCGTGCGCTTTCCTTACCCAAGCCTGGGTGGTTAGCGGCGTCCGTTTGTGCGGCACCGCATGCACACTCGTGCCTTTATATTCTATTTATTAGTTTCCTTACACACCCAGTTGCGGTGTTGTGCCAGCAAGTGTCTAATCGGACTTCAATCCTGAGTAGGGGTTGAGTTCGCTGACTTCTTGCTCGCGCTCTATGTGCGGTACTGCGGTCCTGTGACGCAACAGGATCGCTTCCTTCACGCAGGGTGAAGTTAACCCATGTGTGTATATTTAGTACCGCCATATAGTCCGTCTTACTAGCAGCAGGGTCTTTACCTGCACGGTGGACCTCGGACTGCGAACGCACCTAGTTTCATATCATCTATACTTGGTGCGTTCCACCGGTCCTTAACAGAATACTAGCGCCAAGGTCTGGCTAGTAATGACGGACGATCAGCGTTCACAGCGGTACATCCAGCAGCTGGAGGGTAGGTTGGCGGCTCTAGAGCGTGCAACCTCAGCTGTGGACGTTACTGCTGTCGCTGTTCAGGCTGCAAGTGCAGTTGCAGCCAGTTTGTCCGCTGCCACCCCTGCTCCGACCTTATTCCGTCTCCCGCTTCCAGACAAGTTTGCTGGTGACAGTAAGCTATGTCGGGGATTCGTGAGCCAGTGCTCCATACATCTCGAGCTGAGGGCTGCACGTTTTCCTACGGAACGGGCGAGGGTGGGATTCATTTTGTCTCTTTTGTTGGGCAGGGCGTTGGAGTGGGCAACGCCGCTTTGGGAACGTGGTGATCGTGTGGTACAGAGTGCTCCTATCTTCCTGGACGCTCTGAGGCAGGTCTTTTTGGGACCCCGTGTCACCCACGATACCGCACTCCAATTGTTGGCAATTACTCAGGCTTCGTCCATGGTCAGCCAGTTCGCCATCCTATTCCGGACTCTAGCTTCTGAGCTGGAATGGCCGGATAAAGTCCTTATTCCGGTGTTCTGGAAAGGACTGGCAGATCATGTAAAGGACGCCTTGGCCACCAGGGAGATTCCCGCCACACTGGAGGAGCTTATTACTATAGCTACCCGCATCGATCTCCGTTTAAACGAGCGGAGGTTGGAGCGGACCCAATGTAGGCAGAGGTTTCGGCTGGCTCCCACCTTTGCCAAACCTCTAGAATCTCCTGTTATGGCGTCCGACTCCCATGAGGCCATGAAGGTTTCTCGAGCGGGACCTAGGTCTCAGACCGCTCGAGTACCTGTGGTGTGTAAAAATTGCCAGCAACCGGGACATTACGCTAATAAATGTCCACGGCGGTCGGGAAAACGATCGCGTCTAGTGACCATTGGAGGAGGTTCACTGGACACAGCGGCATTTTCCTCCAAATTGTCCTTTAAAGGGACAATCCTGTTAGGCACATCCACTCTTAGGGTACCGTCACACTATACGATTTACCTACGATCACGACCAGCGATATGACCTGGCCGTGATCGTAGGTAAATCGTAGTGTGGTCGCTGGGGAGCTGTCACACAGACAGCTCTCCAGCGACCAACGATGCCGAGGTCCCTGGGTAACCAGGGTAAACATCGGGTAACTAAGCGCAGGACCGCGCTTAGTTACCCGATGTTTACCCTGGTTACAAGCGTTAAACTAAAAAAAAACAAACAGCACATACTTACATTCTGGTGTCCGTCAGGTCCCTTGCCGTCTCTGCTTCCCGCACTCAGTGACTGCCGGCCGTAAAGTGAAAGTGAAAGCAGAGCCGCTGTGCTCTGCTTTCACTTTACGGCCGGCAGTCACAGTGCGGGAAGCAGAGACGGCAAGGGACCTGACGGACACCAGAATGTAAGTATGTGCTGTTTGTTTTTTTTTAGTTTAACGCTTGTAACCAGGGTAAACATCGGGTAACTAAGCGCGGTCCTGCACTTAGTTACCCGATGTTTACCCTGGTTACAAGCGAACGCATCGCTGGATCGCATCACTAGATCGCTAGATCGGTGTCACACACACCGATCTAGCGATGACAGCGGGAGATCCAGCGATGAAAGAAAGTTCCATACGATCTGCTACGACGTACGGTTCTCAGCAGGATCCCTGATCGCTGCTGCGTGTCAGACACAGCGATATCGTAACGATATCGCTGGAACGTCACGAATCGTACCGTCGTAGCGATCGAAATGTTATAGTGTGACGGTACCCTTACAGTAGAGCTTTGTGTGGATTCAGGAGCAGAAGGAAATTTTATGTCTTCTGCTTTTGCTCTGCTCCACGCAGTACCTCTGGTTATGCTTGCCAAACCAGTAACCGTTAGAGTGGTGAATGGGTCGACACTTCCGTTACAGATCACACATCAGACTGTCCCTTTCACGTTAGCCATGTCCCCATCCCACCAGGAGATTATTTCCCTTCTTGTCCTTCCCGAGGGAATGGATGAGATTCTGCTGGGAATGCCCTGGCTCCGTTTCCACTCCCCACATATTGAGTGGACCTCTGGGAGGATATTGGGTTGGAGTGAATCCTGTAAGGGCAGATGTGTGAAAGAGTGCGTTCAGGTTTCCACCACTGAGATACCCGCAGATCTCTCTACTCTCCCCAAATACTATTGGTCTTATGCAGACGTCTTCTCCAAAAAGGCCGCGGAGACCCTTCCGCCTCACCGTCCCTATGACTGTCCTATAGATCTCTTGCAAGGAGCAGAACCTCCTCGGGGACGTGCCTATACCCTCTCTCTCCCGGAAACGGAGGCTATGTCCAAATACATCCAGGAGAATTTGGCAAGAGGGTTTATTAGGAAGTCAGTGTCACCAGCAGGGGTAGGGTTCTTCTTCGTACAGAAGAAGAATGGAGAATTGCGTCCTTGCATAGACTACAGGGGTCTTAACGCCATCACCGTTAAGAATAAGTACCCGCTGCCCCTGATTTCTGAGCTTTTTGATAGGCTACGGGGAGCTAAGGTATTTACCAAATTAGACCTGCGGGGAGCTTATAACCTGATTCGTATCCGTGAGGGGGACGAATGGAAGACGGCGTTTAACACCAGAGATGGGCACTATGAGTATCTGGTGATGCCCTTCGGGCTCTGTAATGCCCCAGCCGTTTTCCAAGACTTTGTCAACGACATCTTCCGGGATATGCTTTCCACCTCGGTCGTAGTCTATCTGGATGATATTCTCATCTTCTCTCCAGATATTGACTCCCACCGGAGAGATGTTGGCAGAGTCTTCGACCTCTTACGGGTAAACTCTCTTTACGCAAAGTTGGAGAAGTGTGTGTTTGAGCAGGAGTCTTTACCTTTCCTGGGCTATATCATCTCTGCCCAGGGATTGGCTATGGATCCTGCCAAACTACAGGCTGTGATGGACTGGCAAGAACCCCATTCACTTAAAGCGGTGCGGCGCTTTATGGGGTTCATTAATTATTACCGCAGGTTCATTCCCCATTTCTCAACTTTGGTAGCTCCCTTGGTAGCCCTCACCAAGAAGGGGGCAAATACCAAAGTGTGGTCTGAAGAGGTCTCCAGGGCCTTTTCTTCTACTAAGTCTCACTTTGCTAGCGCTCCCATCCTACATCGTCCCGATGTCGATAAGCCGTTTATAATGGAGGTGGATGCCTCTTCCGTTGGTGCTGGAGCAGTCCTCTTCCAAAAGGATGCTCAAGGTCGGAAGCATCCGTGCTTCTTCTTCTCCAAGACCTTCACACCAGCGGAGAGAAATTATTCCATCGGGGACAGGGAGTTGCTAGCGATGAAATTGACTTTCTCAGAGTGGAGACATCTCTTGGAGGGGGCTCGTTTTCCCTTTCAAGTTTTTACAGACCACAAAAATTTGCTATATTTGCAAACAGCCCAGCGGCTAAATTCTCGCCAGGCCAGATGGTCCTTATTCTTCTCCCGATTCCACTTCACCCTCCATTATCTCGCTGGGGAGAAGAATATTCGAGCTGATGCTCTTTCCCGCTCTGTTGTGTCATCTGAGGAGGAGGAAGGAGAGCCTCGGCTTATTGTTCCTTCTGAGAGCTTGAGAACCGTAGCTCCGGTGTCGCTTGAGTCTGTGCCTCCGGGCAAGACTTTTGTGCCCATAAATTTGCGACCGGAGGTTCTCTCTTGGGCTCATTCCTCCAGGGTGGGTGGACACTTTGGGACAAAAAGGACATCTGAGCTGCTGGCGAGGATGTACTGGTGGCCGCATATGCTCCGAGATGTCAGAGATTACATTCTGGCGTGTGTCTCATGCGCCAAAAATAAGTCTCCTCGACAACGGCCGTCTGGGTTACTCTATCCCTTGCCGGTGGCAGACAGGCCCTGGGAGATGGTCGGGATGGACTTTGTAGTGGGTTTGCCCAAGTCTCGCGGCTGTACCGTCATTTGGGTTATTACCGATCATTTCTCGAAAATGGTGCATTTGGTGCCGCTTCCACGGTTACCTTCTGCACGGGCCTTGGCAGCGTTGTTCATAAGGCACATCTTCCGCCTACACGGCATGCCAGACAAAATTGTCAGTGACCGGGGTCCCCAGTTTGCGTCTCGGTTCTGGAGAGAGCTTTTTCGTCTTCTCAGCATTGAGTTAAATCTCTCTTCCGCATATCATCCCGAGACGAATGGGTTGGTAGAGAGGGCCAATCAGACTCTGGTCACATATCTACGACATTTTGTTTCTGCCAGGCAGGATGACTGGGCATCTTTATTACCATGGGCAGAGTTCGCCCTTAATAACGCTGTAGCCGACTCCACCGGTCAGACCCCTTTCCTCCTTAATTACGGCCAGCATCCGCGGGTTCCTGTGCCTATGCCCGTGTCCTCTGCTGACTCCAGGGTGGCAGACTGGGCAGTGGAGGCACGGGACATTTGGGACCGCACTCAAGATGCCATTCGGGCCTCGAAGGAGAGAATGAGGTCCTCCGCCGATGCACATCGGCGCCCTGCCCCGACCTTTGCTCCTGGCGATTTAGTGTGGCTCTCCGCCCGTAACATCAGGCTGCGTGTAGAGTCCACTAAGTTTGCACCTCGCTACTTGGGTCCCTTCAAGGTCCTCGAACAGGTTAATCCTGTGGTCTACTGCCTGGCCCTTCCTCCACGCCTTGGTATCACCGACACCTTTCATGTGTCCCTCCTTAAGCCCGTATACATGTCTCGGTTTTCTGAGTCATCTGCCGAGACATCGGGTTCGTCTACGGACGATTTCGAGGTGAACGCTATTTTGGGGTGCAAGGTGGTACGTGGCAAAAAATTTTATTTGGTGGACTGGAAGGGTTATGGTCCTGAGGACAGGTCCTGGGAGCCTGCTGAGCACATTCGGGCTCCGCTGCTCATTGCTGCCTTCGAGCGTAGCGAGGCCCAAGGAGGGGGTGCCCTAGGAGGGGGGAAAATGTTAGGAGTCGAGTTTCCTCTGCTGCACAGGGGGAATCTCGATCCGTGTCTGCTGCGGTCTCCCATTCGGCATCGGCCGCAGTGGGGCCTGCTCAGCGGAGGCGTCGCTCCCAGCGTCTCGCTGGGATTGATTCTGTGCAGAGGGTTACTGCTGCCTTTTCTGGCTCTCCTGTTGTACCCTGCACTGATCTGCGGCGAGCGGGCTTCTCTGGGACTAAGTCCTTATTTGCACACACTGAGCATGCCCAGGGCAAGATCTCCCGTTGGAGATCGAGGGTCACATGCTCAGGTACTGCAGCACGTCCCATTGGTCCTCCAGGAAGGTCCTGAAAGGGCAAAACTTCGGTAACAGCTTCCTGTGCTGCAACTATATAAGCTGCGCATGACCGCACGGCCATGCGCTAGTATTGTCTTGAAAATATATGTGTGTGTGTAGATGGATGTATGTCGAAGGATGAAAGCTCCTAAGTATCCCTCCCTAGTGTTGTTGTCTGTTTGCGGATGATGGTAGCTATCTAGCGCCCGACTAGCCATCAGCACAAAACACACATAACAGCGTCTAGTTGCTGTGACCGCCTGTACGGCGCCGTGCACTTTCCTTACCCAAGCCTGGGTGGTTAGCGGCGTCCGTTTGTGCGGCACCGCACGCACACTCGTGCCTTTATATTCTATTTATTAGTTTCCTTACACACCCAGTTGCGGTGTTGTGCCAGCAAGTGTCTAATCGGACTTCAATCCTGAGTAGGGGTTGAGTTCGCTGACTTCTTGCTCGCGCTCTATGTGCGGTACTGCGGTCCTGTGACGCAACAGGATCGCTTCCTTCACGCAGGGTGAAGTTAACCCATGTGTGTATATTTAGTACCGCCATATAGTCCGTCTTACTAGCAGCAGGGTCTTTACCTGCACGGTGGACCTCGGACTGCGAACGCACCTAGTTTCATATCATCTATACTTGGTGCGTTCCGCCGGTCCTTAACAGCCTGTAATTTGATTTTCCACTTTGATTTTGAGTATCATTCCAAATCCAGACCTCCATGGTATATTCATTTTGATTTACACTGATACAGTAATTGCTATGTTTTATTGTTCTGAACACATTCCACTATGCAATGAATAAAAATTTGCAACTGTAATATTTCATTCAGAGATATCTAGGATGTGGTATTTTAGTGTTCCCTTTATTTTTTTGAGCAGTGTATATTCATCTCTTTGCTTTTTGCAGTGAGCAATAAGTATTTGATCCCCTACCAACCATTAAGAGTTCTGGCTCCTAATCAACTTGTTACCTGTATTAAAGATAGCTGTGTTATATAGTCACCTTTATAAAAGACTCCTGTCGACAGACTCAATTAATCAGTCAGACTCTGGCCTCTACAACATGGACAAGCCCAAAGAGCTTTATAAGGATGTCAGGGACAAGATCACAGACCTGCACAAAGCTGTAATGGGCTACAAAACCATAAGTAAGATGCTGGGTGAGGAGGAGACGACGGTTGGTGCTATAGTAAGAAAATGAAAGAAATACAAAGTGACTGTCAATCGACATCGATCTGGGGCACCATGTAAAATATCACCTCATGGGGTATCATAGATCATGAGGAAGGTAAGAGATCATCCTATAACTACATGAGGGGAACTTGTTGATGATCTCAAGGCAGCTGGGACAACAGTACACACTGCAGATTTTACCACAGTACTCTCACAGACAGGTTTGCAGAGTACACACTGCGGCTTAAAGTAATCCCATAGGAGGGGGGTGCAGAGTACCCACAGTGGCCTAAAAGACAGTACTCCCACAGGCATTTGGCTTACAAATGGCAACTAGATGGCTGATGCGTTAGATTTGCTAAATTACAAGAAAACACACAGCGGTCCTGAAAAATTATTTATTTGGCCTAGAAATGGCAACTAGAAGGCTGCTGCCAATTATTTATTTCACAGACTACTAAAAACACACACCAGTCCAGAAAAAGTTATTTCTTTGGCCTACGAATGGCAATGCAATGGCTGATGCAAATTATTTATTTCCACACTACTAGAAAATACATAGTAGTCTTGAAAAAAATGTTTTTGGCCTCCAAATGACAATAAGACGGCTGATGCAAATTATTTATTTGCCACACTTACTAGAAAACACACAAAGGAACTGAAAAAATATTTCTTTGGCCTTCAAATGATAATGAGATGGCTGATGCGGTATATTTATTTGTACACACAGAAGTTTAAAGGGCTGTACTACCACGGGTAGAGGGATGGAGAGAACACACTGCAGATTTTAGCACAGTACTCTCACAGACGGGTTTACAGAGTACACACAGCAGCTTACAGGGCAGTAATCCCACAGGCAGGGGGTGCAGAGTACCCACAGCGGCCTAAAGGGCAGTAATCCCGCAGGAAGGGGGTGCAGAGTACCCACAGCGGCCTAAAGGGCAGTAATCCCACAGGAAGGGGATGTGGCTGTGATGGCTCCGGAAGTGCCCACGGTCTAAAAGCTTGTTGATTGACTGCACTTCAGCCTTCCAATAAGCTTTATTAGACTGGCGAACCTAATCAGGAAAACGGACAAGTCTGTGTTTGGGGTTCGACAACAAACACTAGGTGTTCGGTATGAACCCTGAACTTTCCCGCTCGAGTTAACTTATCCCTATTCTCAATGTGAATTTACTGTATTTAGCTGATGAAATTTCATGATTACTTTGGGATATATGCGTAAAAATCGCATGGCATATGCATGGTCCGTGTGCGCCTTCCAATTTTTTTCTCTCATCCATTGACACGCATTGGCAAGTCTCGTCCGAGATATGAGTGCAATGGAAAAACTAGCAGAGGAAAAACTAGCAGATGAGCGCTGACTGACTGAATAACAATGGTCAGAGTGCAATGTAATGTTTTCTCACATTGCACTTCTCTGTTTTATATGCTAGTGTGAGCGAAACGTTAGTAAGCCAAAACCAGGAGTCGGTGATAAATGCAGAAGTGGTGACGTGTTCCTATTATACTTTTCCTCTGATTGTTCCACTTTTGATTTTGGCTTAGAAACACTGATGTGAAATACTGACCAAATACTGAAAGTGGTGGGAACGTGGCCTTAGGGTCTGTGAAAATCATGGACAGCACAAGGATGACATCGGTTTACAATACTTGCGTTGTGCTGTGAGTTTAACATTGCAAAGTATACAAGAAGCTTTGTAATTTATTTATTTATCCATCCTTGAAAAACACTGATGAAACTCTGACCAAATACAGATGATACTCAGATCCAAAACACTAACGCACTTATCATTTTTTCTGAATGAGACCTTATGCAAACAGTCATTCATGCCGCTCACCTTTGTGAGTCAATGGTTGGTGTTGATTATCCATGAATTTTAACTTTTGCAATTATACAAGGATAACAAAAGACCACAAAAGAAAGAAATGCCTCCTCAGGTTCTTCACTAGGAATAGTGGGGCATCAATCACCTGGATCCATACTTTATATGTAACATTTCTAGAAGATTTTATTCAGAATGGAACCAGTTTTGGACTACACACCTCATTACTCTTAATTATTTCATTTTTCCGCTTATCACTTACCTGTACACTTGTTGAGTTTTTTGTCTTCGGAAGGACAGAATTCGGTTACATTTTCTCGCTGAAAGCCTTTTTTACATTCACAGTAATAACCACTTTGGATGTTTTTACACTCAGCGTAGGCATCACACTGGTGCGTGCCATCTCTGCACTCGTTTACTTCTGTAAAACACAGAAAACTTGTGAGAAAAATTTTCCCCTTGGTTACCAATTTTTCAAGGATCTTAGAATGGTTAAACGTTTAGCAGCAATTTTTCTTTAACTTTTTTTTCAATAAAATTGACACATTTTAAAAACCTACTCAGTTCTGATGTGACTAGTTATACTAGTTATACTAGTTTAAAAACTGCACCTGTCGAACTATTCAAAATCGAATTCAATACATTTTTTTTTTAACTCTTAGGTGCCTCACGGGAAATAATGCAATAAGAAATGGAAAAAGTACATTCTTTCAATTAAAATTAACTTTTAGCCCCAATTTATTCACTTTGACAAAGAGTAATAACACAAAAATGCTATTAAAAAATTGTTACGCAATTGCTATTGATCCCGGGCAATACTCTACATGTGGAGAATTTACTGTTTGAGTACTCAGCGGGGCTCAGGAGGGGAGTATCGCTTCCTGACTTTTGGAGCCCAAATTTCACTCGAATACATTGTTCCATTTGCTGAACCCCAGGGGTGCCGAAACAGCAGAAACCACCATCTCCCATGAATGACATAATTTTGGAATCTGCACTTTGTATTTCATGCCAAACCAGCACATACTTATTGTAGCAGAACTGAAAGTGCTTCTGTTGGGTGTATATGTGGTATATGTGAGACAGCGGCCGCAGTCTGAATGTATGCCCTGCTACAGTATATTACTTATTTTACTTATTTTTTGCGATGTCCCACTGTATAGAAAAGAGCGCACACATCACTTACCTACACAGACTCCATTATCATTCGTATACCCTGGTATACAGGGAAGTGACTTGTCCCAGGACTGGCCTTCTGGGCAGATATGGTTATTACAGTTGGTTGTAGCTAAAGGATATTAAGAGGTCTGTTCAGTTTTTATTGAATATATCTGCATTTTAACTCTTCATGATTTTAGGAAAGCGAACCTAAAAGGAGATTCATGTTCCCCAAACTGTGGACAACCTGAATCAGTTGCTGGACGCGTGATTGCAGTGTTTGTTTTAGGCCTGAGCCACACCACCGTACAATATGGCCAAGTGCTATGCGAAAAAACATCACATAGCACTCGGCCCAGTGTTACTCTATGGGGCAATCCAAATCGGCAGCATGCTGCGATTGTACGCGTATATTGTCCGAGACTCTTCAATCAAAGCCTGAGGGTGCAAGAAACAGTGGAACGCCAAACGGACCATCCGTATAGAAAACAACAAATACGCACACATTTTCCTGAAGCCAGGAAATTGCATCAGCCAAGAACAGGACACTTGGAATTCAGTTTGTCCTGGCAACCTATATAAAGGGCAGGAACACACGTCCACAGACACCAGCAACATGGCCACACGTATTCATGTGAACATGCTGATTGTTCTGGTGCAGGAGAGGCCTGAGATCCGGGACCAACGCGACGCCAACTATGCAGACCGCAAAAAAAAAAGAATGCAGCTTGGAGACACATATGCTGCCATATGTTCCTCAATTATGAGGAAAGTCCACGAGAAGTGCAGCAGGACATTAGTAAGTAAAAACTAAATAAATAAATAAAGTGTAAATTCATTATTCCTCATGACGTTATTTAGAATATCCGGCATGTTTGGTAATACACACTCGGCAAACTGAATGCAAGTTTACGCTGTAGCCTATCAATACAAACAACGCAAGCAACGTGATCATACTTATTGTGTCACTTTGCAGTCACTGATGTCACACGATGGTCGCACAGCTGCCGGGATCAATTCCGCCATGAGAGTTAAAAAGAGGCGCTGGGGAATAAGGCCCCTTAACCGTCGCCGTTAAAAGGCGTATCGGCGGTCGTTAAGGGGTTAATGGGACAGTACATAAGGTAAATCAGTGAGAAATGTAAAGTCATATTGATGTCATATGGGTAAATGGCTGAGAGAACATCACATCATTGCATTGCAAACGCATTACACAAGGACTACCATATTGAGAACACTTGTGTGACTCTCGGCAGAGAGACTCGGACTGATTTTTTTTTTATACGTTTAGTGAGATGCCGGCCTTACTCTGAAATGCTGCAAGGTGTCAGAAAAAGACATAGGGACCATGGCTCCAATTCATCAAAACCACTGAGAGAATTGCTGATCTTGGTGGTGGTGTGTTGGAGTGAATGCTTCTGATTCATTAAGAGTTGCACACCTCATCATGAATTAGGCGAGGCACATAGTGGCATGCACTTTAGTGGGCACCTCAACAACAAATCTTACTCCAGCCCCAGCTGGAGTAAGATTTTTCGCGTAGTGAACGCCACAGCTCATAATAAATTTTACAAGTGGGGGTCCCATGCCCCATCATATGCCCATCCCAGCTCCACCCATCTTATTAGAGCTGTGGCGAGAATGGCGTGAAATTCAATAGGGTGAAACCAATTGGTGTGAAATGTTGGGCTGTCTAGGGATCCAGAAAACAAGTGTGGAAACTAGTATTCTCATGTGAGATGATACGCCATGGTACATAGAGCAGTGGAAATAGAAGAATGCCATGCTCAACTAACCATCTAATGTCATATATAATAGACCTGGCCTATTTAATTGACTCTTCCCATAAATACAGACAAAACCAAAAAGAGAATCTAGGAAGCACATGTCATAGGTATCTAAAACCAATAATTTTTATTAAGTAAACGCATTTTTGCGTTTACTTAATAAAAATTATTGGTTTTAGATACCTATGACATGTGCTTCCTAGATTCTCTTTTTGGTTTTAACCATCTAATGTGTTTGGGACCCTTCCACTTCTTCATTGTCAACAAAGGTTGATGGCAGATAAAGATGAGTAAGTTGGATTTCAATAATCTAATCATTACATTCTTCTTATAAAAAAAAACAATGACAGAAGTTCTGGCAGAGACTTATTCTCCTCTTACTACTAAGAACATATAAACTCTTGGCCAAGCCCAAAATGTAAACTTGTGTGTTGCAGGACGGGAGGAATAGCTGTTAAACTATAAAAAAAATGTCTTAAACACACAACGTGTTTCTACAGCACCCTTTTAGGCTACTTTCACACTAGCGTCGGATTCGGCCCGTCGCATTGCGTGGGCCGAGATTGCGACGCTAGCGTTTGATGAGCCGCACAACGGGTGCAGCGGATGCATTTCTCCGGCGCATCCGCTGCCCCATTGTGAGGTGCGGGGAGGTGGGGGAGGAAAAAGCGGTCCGTCGGCAGCAAAAAACGTTACATTTAACGTTTTTTGCTCCCGGCGGTCCACCACAATACGGCGCAACCGTCGCATGACGGTTGCGATGTGTGAAAATACGTCGCAATGCGTCGGTAATGTTACTCTATGGGGCAAAAACGCATCCTGCAAACAACTTTGCAGGATGCGTTTTTTTCCCCTAAACGACGCATTGCGACGTATTAAAAAAAATGCCAGTGTGAAAGTAGCCTTAACTGGCCTATGCCAACATTAAGAAACGAATGTGTGTGGACCCCCAGGACACAGCTCATGTGTCCACATCATGCTCTTGCATTGACCGTGTACTGTTGCGGCTTCCAATAGTCTTTTCAGAACCTAAACAATTTCGAAATAATTTTTAATACTGTACTGTTTATAGGATTACACAACGTTTTGCCCAAAATATTCTGAGAACAATGGAGATTACATTTTTGACTCATTGATTTGTTCCATTTAAATAGTGTTAGAGTCAATCTAAGCCCCCAGCTGAAATGCAGTATATAGCATGGAGTAGGAAAAGCAGTCTATATGTTTGATGGGGCACAAGGAGGATTTCAGACTACATGAGACTGCTGATAGTTTGTGCAGATCATCTAGAAAATAAAACCGCGTGCAAACACCATCCATAGGTAGCATCCTACATAGGACAGCCCGTGATACTTACTTGGAGGTAAAGTCGACTTAGGACAGGTCAACCTCATTGGTTTCTTTTGAACATCTATGAAAAAAATAACGTGTCAGTGTCCCCACATAATATGATATAGAGAAATGCTGTGATGTACATAAAGGCACAAATCAGTCAAGTTTTGCAAAAATTCTGATGAAAAACTGCTTAAAATGTTGCATAATTTTGCAATATTTTAAGTTTTTATGCCAATTCGGCCATCTCTGACAACTTTTTTGAAAAGGGAAAGTGGATGACAATTTCATTATAATTTATGCCCCTTTGACTGGAATACTATGGATATAAATAGTCTACACGCCCCTGTAGAAACAGTAGGTTTTTAGTAACATGAAAAAATTCATACAAAGAAGAATAATTTCAGAACTTTTCACACCTTTAATGTCACCCATAATCTGTACAATTCAGTTGAAAAATAAGCTGAAATCTTTTTTGGGTCGAAAAAGAAAGAATTGAAATAATGTAGTTGGATAAATATGCACATCATTAAACTCGTACTTTGTTGAAGTGCTCTTTGAATTTATGATAGCATTCAGCCTTTTTAGGTAGGAGTCTATCAGCATAGCACATCTAGAATTGGCAATTTTTGTTAACTCTTCCTTGCAGTAGCATTCGAAATCTCAGATTTCACGGGCATCTCCTGTGTACAGTGCTCTATCTGGGGTATTCCAAAACTTTGTCTCATGGAAAATCCATTCTCTTCTTGATTTTGAGGAATGCTAAGGGTCATTGTCATGCTGAAAGGTAAAATTTATGTTCATAGTAAGCTTTTAAACAGAGTCCTGGAGGTTTAGTTGCAAAATTGACTGATATTTGTAACTATTCATAATCATCTGCACCTTGAAACAAGGCCAAGTTTTAGCTGCTGAAAAACAGCCCTAAAGCATAATGCTGCCTCCACCATGCTTCACTGTGTGTATCGTGTTCATTTTGATGATGCGCAGTGATAGCTTTGGGCCAAATATACTCTTTGGAATTATGGCTAAAATGTTCAACCTTGGGTTCATCAGACCATAACATGGTTTCCCACATGCTATTGATGTAGATCTTGGCAAAACATAGCTGGTTTTGGATGTTTTTCTTTGTAAGAAAAGGCTTCTGTTTTGACAACCTACGCTACATGCCAGACATATGAAGAATATGGGAGATAGTTGCCACATGCAGTACACAACGTGTACTTTCCAGAAATTTTTGTAGCGCCCAGATTAATTTTCTTCTCTTTTCATCAAATTTTGAGGCACATCAAGTTCTACATAATATCTCGGTAGTGTCACATTTATATCACTTATTGATTACTCTTTTCGCAGCGTACCATGGTATTTCTAATGCCTTGGAAATGTTTTTATACACCTCTCCTGACTGATAAGCTTCAATAATGAGATCCCTTTGCTGTGTTGTAAGCCGTTTAGGGACCATGGCTTTTTCTGTAAAGTGCAACTATGAAAATGTCAGAAAAATCCTACTAGAATAGCAAAACTTTATGTGGGGTTAATCAGAATCACTGTAAATCATGGCAGATGTGTACTGACTCCTGTGTAACATAAGTTTAAATGTTATTGGCTAATTTAGAACACAACCACCTCCCCAATTATAAAAGGGCATTCACACTTATGCAACTACATTATTTTAGTTTTGTTATTTTTATTTCCCCTCTCAAAATGATTACATTTAGTTACTGAATCATGATTATGATGACATTAAAGGTGGAAAAAGTTCTAAAATGATTCTTCTTGGTATTATTTTCTATGACAATTTTAGCAGAGGTATGTAGACTTTTTATATATACTGTACATTTACTGCGGTGGCACATGACTGTGCCAAAAGGTGAAGGAAATAAAATTAAAGCTACTAAGTCAAATTTATTTCACAAATGTAGGTATGTGATGTGTCCTCCTTTTGTAGTGATTAGTCGCTTCACCCTCTTGGTCTTCTGCACATCAGCTTCACTTCTTGATCCTACGACCTCACATTGGTCGCACTTGGAATTATCTTTGTTTTTGTTTTCAAAATCCAAGTTTCCTATTCATAACTGTGCGCTGGTCCACAACTTTTCTGTCAGGTAAGTTTAGTTGACAGTCCAACAATGGGTTGTGTTGACCCAAAAACTACTTGGAGTGCCTGGAATTGGGGGAGGGTGGTAGGTCTTGCTGAAATGTAACAACACAACTTAAAAACCAGTTCTACAATGGTGGTATCAGTTTCATCTTCAGGGAGTAAACGCAGGGGTGAACCTTGCCTCTCTGCTGCCTGAGGCGAACTGCAAAACGGCGCCCCCCCACGTAGTAAAATCAGTACAAATAAGTCTTAGCAGGACCATATCTGACAACCTCAGCTCATCCACATAGGGTAACACACCAACTCTGCTATATCCCACTAGTGTCAGAGCAGGGATTACAGGGAGAGTCGGCACCAGGTGTTCTGACTGCCGCTCTGCTGCCCCCTGTCTTTAAGGATGCTCCGCCGCCTGAGGCAAAGTATTCAACTTGCCTCATGATAGCAGCACTCCTGAGTAAATGCCTCATTGGACTAGTCCTGGTCCATAAGCTTACAGCGAGGTGCTGTATATCACTTCGTTTTGCTCCAATATGTGCAGTTTCATAAGGAGTTTGTGTAATTTGACGAAAAGTATGGTCAAATGTTTATATGTTACAATCAATGTAGTGAAGTTATGGCTGGTAGAAGTCTTCATGGCGGCCTGGGCTGGGTGGAGAATATGGATTTATCTGTACTGTGGTTTCTTATATGGTCTACAGAAATTACAGAGATCTCTATTTCATCACAGCATAGTGGTATTATCATATTTTGGTCTTTTCTAGAGGGTTTTTGTTTTTAATATCCTGAGCAGCATTTTCATCCGCTTAGGTCCCCTCTGGGATGTCTATAACCAGCATGAGCATGATGAGACTCTACATTAGGAGCATTGAGAAGAAATCCACTCACCTCTGCAAACTCTGACGCCCTTTTTTTTACATTGGTAGTAATCTTTTATGCAGCGGCATGCAGTTTTCTTTTCGCAGCTTACATTCGAGGGGCAGATCCAGTTGTCTGGGCACAGTTTTTCACCTGACGGTAACATTGTTTGACATAATTACACAATTAGTCAGTTTTTTTGCATATTATTATTATGGTTGTTCCATTTTGCGTTGCATATTGCACATAAATCAATTATTGATAACGGTATCGAGGCAGATATGTGACACAACAAAGTATAAACCAATAAATATCCAACGTAATATAACACAACCATAATAGTAATATAAAAAAAAATGAACAAACAAATGAAATTCAATAAATATAAAACAAATATTTTTTATAATTCATCCCATATGGAAATTCTGTATTTAAACTCAAAATCCAATATGCCCCTCGCAATGCTAGCTGTCTTTGCCAATTGCCTCCTCTGAAAGGACAGAAATTGTGACATGTCAGCTTTATGAATGGTGGTGAAGTGTTGTATGGCTCCAGAGTACGTACTATTGTTATTGTGAATATTATCTATGCGCTCTGCTATGTTTTTTCAACTTGTCCAATATAACACATATTACATGAGTGACGCTCTATACAGTAAACCACATCATGTGGATCGTAACTGATGAAAGATTTTTTTTGTACGTTACTATTATGGATGTTTTATATTGCGTTGGATATTTATTGGTTTATATTTTGTTGTGTCATATATCGGCCTCGATACCGTTGTCATCAATTGCATTATGTGCATCTAGCCCAACCTGACCGTAGCTCACACCTGCATTAAGGTTTTCTGAATGTCAGTATTTTTGTTTCGTGTTCTGATTGCTTTTGGACCTATTCAAATTGTCTCAGATATAGAAAAGAATGTTCTTCAGTGTAAAAGGTAAAACTTCAAATTTATTTAGTACTTGATAAAAAAGGACAACACAAAAGAAATCCCAGGGGGTGCAAGACCGACGCGTTTCGACTAGGTAGTCTTACTCATGGTCTCATATTGTCTACCCATGATTCTGCTTTATATCCTATGACTAAGGGCGTGCGCCAGAAATGCGTCAGGTTTTAACATGTGAATCGCATTCCAAGTTTTTATGTTTTTCCGATATTCCAATAAAGTTTTAATTTTATATGAATGGTTGGAAGGAAGTGCCGAATTTCTCCTAGTTAATTTGATTGATTTTATTTTACCTCCCACAGCCCTACTTAATGGCTCAGTGAGGTATGTTTGCTCACAGTGCTACCCCTCTGACAACTGAGACAAGTCTCATGCAGTGTTTCTTCTCTCTGCAACCCATCATGACAAATGACTTGGATGGGATGCAGTTTGAAATATGTAAGAAAGGCAATTTTTTTTTTTTACATTTTTGGAGAAGCCCTTCCTGCCGATGTCAACTTTTTTGTGCTTTTTATTTCCTCCTCTCCTTCTAAGGCTGCCGTCACACGGTCAGTATTTGGTCAGTATTTTACATCAGTATTTGTAGCCAAAACCAGGAGTGGAACAGATAGAGGAAAAGTATAATAGAAACATATGCACCACTTCTGTATATCACCCACTCCTGGTTTTGGCTACAAATACTGATGTAAAATACTGACCAAATACAGCTAGTGTGACGGCAGCCTAAGAGGCATAACTTTTTTATTTTTCTGTCATCATAGCTATATGAGGACTTGTTTCTTTTACCATACTATGTATGGGAAAGCATTAAAAAAAATTTAAGTGAAATGGTGAAGAAAAAACAAATTGGCATGGTTTTGGGGGCTTTGTTTTTATGTCATTCATTATTTGATTAAATTACGGTAACCTGAAAATATGATTCCTCGGGTCAGTATTACAGTGATAGCAAACTTAGTTTTTTCTTTACTTAAGTGGTGAAACAAAATAAAAATTTGGAAAAAAGAAATTGGATTGTGTCACCATTTCAAGTAAACTTGTTACTTTTTAACTTTTTTTGTCAATGAAGCTGTATGTAGGCTTGATTTTTGCATAGTGATCTGACGTGCTTATTGATATAATTTTGGGCACATATGACATTTTGATAGCTTCTTATTGCATTTTTTGGCGCAACTGTAGCATCCAAAGATGCTAAATGCTAGCATTTTGCTTTCTCTTTCTCTATCTTTAAAGGGAACCTGTCACCTGAATTTGGCGGGACAGGTTTGCGGTCATATGGGCGGGGTTTTCAGGTGTTTGATTCACCCTTTCCTTATCCGCTGGCTGCATGCTGGCCGCAGTATTGGGTTGAAGTTCATGCTGTGTCCTCCGTAGTACATGCCTGCACAAGGCAATCTTGCCTTGCGCAGGCGTGTACTACAGGAGACACAGCATGAACTTCAACCCAATATTGCAGCCAGCATGCAGCCAGCGGGTAAGGAAAGGGTGAATCAAACACCTGAAAACCCCGCCCATATGACCGCAAACCTATCCCGCCAAATTCAGGTGACAGGTTCCCTTTAAGACTCTTATCAATCTAGCTAATCAATGGGGGAAAATGGGTGTGATTCATTTTTTTATATTTTTTAATTCATTTTTTCCATTTTTTAATTATTTTGTAAACTTTGGGGACTTTAAAAAAATTATGTCCAAAAATAGGCTGGGAAATCGGCTCCTGGCATAGTGCGTCCATCAAACTGCATGCCATAGATGTTGCAGTCAGAAACTGACAATAGCATTTAAGGGGTGAAGATCATTGATCCGAGTACTACTCCGATTGCTTCTATTAAGCTCATGTTCACATGTTCAGTATTTGATAAGTATTTTACATCAATATTTGTAAGTCAGGAGTGGAAGAAATATACAGAAGTGGTGACGTGTTTCTATTTGCTTTCCTCAGATTGTTCCTCTCCAGATTTTGGCTTAGAAATACTGAGGTAAATTATTGACCAATTACTTAACTTGTGAATGTGGCACCCCTAGGGGTATTTGCCACAAAAATAGTTACTGACACTAAACACAAATACTAAAATAGCAAAACTGCACTACCACCTCCGGCCAGAAGGGGGAGCTCCAGAGACTCCCCTTAATCCATTCTGGTCTGAGAGAAGAAATGGCAGTTGGGCTAAGGAGCTGATAGTGAGAGGTCATACAGCTGAATTTCTAACAGCCCTATGACGGTTTCCAGGCCCAAATCACCGGCCTGAGGAGAAGAGGGATAGAGAAAAGGGACATTGTGAGAACCGGGTAGCATTAATCACTACCCAGAACAGGCGCAAAGACGGATACCGGATCCGTGGCTGTATTCATTTTATATAATACATCAACCGGAAAAACGTGAGGTGATATCAGCTTCACTAGGGCCGGACGCAGCAACAGACACAGAGTTCAGCGGTACTCCCGGAGGGGGTAAGCCGATAAAAGGACTCGGGTTGCCCGTCGAACCAGGACCCGGAGGGGACAGATTGGGCCGGCAGCCAGTTCACATACAGCAGCAGGGCCACACAGAAATTGCGCACAATAAGAGGCGAAGACCCCGGCAGGGTCAAAGTAACTCAGAGTTCCCATACAGACTCCGGTGACAGGACTGGTTGTAAATCCTTTTATGTTAAAGTAAACTGGTTAAACGTTTCAGTGCCTCAGTCTTTCATTTGGACAATAGCCCTCTATCCAGGATCGGGATCGTCACCGCTGGGAGAACCTGCTGCTGATCAAGTAAGTGCCTGTCCCCTCACGATACCCCTTACACTGTGCATCGCCTGAGGCCACAGCACCGGGTCAAGCCACCTGTGACATCCCCCTCAAGAGACAGACCCCATTGGTCCGGTGCTGGGTATCCCGGTCTCCTGGGCGTCACATTTGGCGTCACGAACAGGATCTAGCCAGCCCGTATACCGGGTATTGTGTGCCGTGATTGGAGCCCAAAACTGTGAAAACTTGGATGAAAAACCTTGAAAATTTACTTTATTAAAGAAAATTCCATTCCCCATTGAAAACTATTAAAAGTGACTTTTCCCCATTGGTTATAATGAAGTAAAGATGGCCGCCATCCCCTGAGGTCATCACCTCATGACAGTTGGGCACGAGACTGTTGGTTGAGCTGCGCCATCACCTGAGCCCCAGTCTGACTGAAAAACTTCAGAATCCGCCATTACAGTGCGTGCGGCGGGCGGGAGCAGCAGGGGGCGTGTCATTGTGGGCGGCACCAAGCCGAGCGCTCTGACGTCAGAGCAAGGGGAAAACCGATCCTGCTGCACAGCGGAACGAATCTACACTATCCCGACGGAAGCGGAGGACCGGAAGGGTCCGGATTAACTAAGGGGGCACAGTATGTCGCAGCACGGAGACGCCGCAGCACCCGGCGACGCTAATGCAGCTGAAAGACAGAGTGTTGATAGAGAGTCCGGTAGCGCAGCGGTGCTAGGAGTGGTGCCCATCATGCCGGTGCTGATGCCATATACCCCGGGTGGCCCGTGGCTTCCAATGTATGAAGGTGAGCCTAATACCCTTGATGATTTCAGAGAAAAGATGTTGGCCCATTTTGACATGTTCCCCGTGGGTGAAGCTCAGCGTGTTAGTCTCCTGATGATGCAGTTAAGTGGCCATGCTAAGCGAGAAGTCACAGCATGGGCAGCTGATCTAAAAGGCACTGTTGAACGCATATTTGCTGGATTAAAAGCTACATTTGAAACCACTGCCAGCAGCAAAGCTAAAGTACGATTCTTTAATTGCAAACAAAAAGCTAATGAGGGCGTGAGAGACTTTGCCTTAAACCTGCAGGAAGCCCTTAAATCACTTACACTGGCTGAACCCATTTTTAACACCGGAGCGGATAAACTGCTAAGAGATCAATTTATTGAGGGACTCTTCACCCCTTCTCACCGGGGGCATGTGAGCATGCTTGTTTTTAAGAACCCTGAATTGACATTTGCCCAATTAAAGGAGAGCGCTATACGTCTCCAGCTGGCAGAGGCACCTCGGGATCAGGATCCTGCGCAACCCATGGCAGAGGCTCCTCAACAACAGGGAGTGCCAGTGACATCAGCTATGTCCGGGGCCATTGCTAAGCCCCTGGGGCCCAGTACTAATGAGGCTCTTCAACAAAAGCTTGACTCTTTAACTGATGTTGTTGCTTCAATGGCTAAAACCATGCAGGAGATGAGAGGACCCAAGATGGAGTTGTCAAACCGTAGAGAAGGTGTTCCATGGATGAGACCCCGGAGATACCCGACATGGAGAGGATGACCCCGCGACCGCTACCAACCGGATGGACAGCCCATTTGCCGCCGTTGCCAGCAGCCAGGCCACTTTGCACGAGATTGTGATTTAAACGGGAATCCCCTGGGAATGCGGGCCGCTTCGCAGGAATGAACTTTCAAGGCCCAACACCCTGGCACGACAGGTACATCGGAGGACGACCCATTATCCCTATCGTGCTGGACGGAATGCCCCTCAACGCTTTGCTGGACACAGGTTCCCAGATTTCATCTATACCGTATATCCTTTATAAGAGGTACTGGGCTGATGCAGATATTGATAAAGGGCCCTCTGATGTTGAACTAGATATATGGGCCAGTAATGGTAAGTTGGTACCGAAACTAGGATTCAGGGAGATGACCATAAAGATTGGTAAAGTAGAATTGAAGAAACAGGGTATAATTGTTATTGATGTTGACCGGCGGAACTGTGAACCAACTGTATTGATAGGAATGAATGTATTGGAGAACTGCTTTTCCGAAGTCATTTCTGTCTTACAGCAAATTGCTGAAACTGCCCAATCCTGCCAGCAGAGAGTTCTCCGGAGGGAAATAAAAGTATTGATGTTAAGGCAACAGGTAGAAGTTGCAGGTGGAGAAATCGGCAGTGTGAGGGTAAGTGATCCAACGTCTATTGTAATCCCACCAAAAACAGAAATGCTGGTATGGTGTAGAGCAGCCATTGGTACTAAGGGACGAGATTATCAAGCCTTAATAGAACCAGTGTACACCGACAGCAGGCCCACTATACTCACAGCACGAGGGATAGTCGAGGTACACCGGGGACGAGTGCCGGTACGACTTTTGAACTGTGGAGAGGAAGAGGTCACTTTGCCAAGGTATGCTACAATGGCAAAGCTATATACTGTTGACAACAATGCCATCACAACCATTGAGCCCTTAGAACCAACCTGTCAGGTGGAAGGCAATGGCTCAGATGGAGAAATGGAGGATTGGTGCCAACAGCTACACGTGGGCATAAATTCAACACCTACCCATCAAAAACAAGGGGTGTATAGGCTAGTGACGGAATATGAACAAGTCTTCAGTAAACACCCATTGGACTTCGGACGGATAGAAGGGGTAGAACACACAATCCCCACAGGTGACCATCCCCCAATAAAAGAAAGATATAGACCCATACCGCCCGCTCACTATCAATGTGCAAAAGATATGCTGAGGGAAATGAAACAGGCCGGGGTAATAAGAGACAGCTGTAGCCCCTGGGCGGCCCCTCTAGTGATTGTCAAAAAAAAAGATGGAACTATGAGAATGTGCGTAGACTACCGGCAGATTAATAACATCACCCATAAAGATGCCTACCCCTTGCCTAGGATAGAAGAGTCCTTGACTGCTTTGAAATCTGCTAATTATTTTTCCACCTTAGACTTAACAAGCGGGTATTGGCAAGTCCCTGTGGCTGAGAGAGATAAGGAAAAGGCGGCATTCACCACACCAATGAGTCTAAGTGAATTTAATCGCATGCCGTTCGGACTCTGCAATGCATCCGGTACCTTCCAGCGGCTGATGGAATGCTGCCTCGGACACAAGAACTTCGAGACCGTCCTCCTGTACCTAGATGATGTGATCGTCTACTCAAAGACTTACGAACAACACTTAAAAG
Source organism: Ranitomeya imitator (assembly GCF_032444005.1). NCBI lineage: Eukaryota > Metazoa > Chordata > Amphibia > Anura > Dendrobatidae > Ranitomeya > Ranitomeya imitator. Next base: position 634,061,689 of record NC_091285.1, read on the forward strand.
ACTTGGCAGAAGTGTTCGAAGCCTTATCCAGGTATGGCATGAAAATCAAGCCATCCAAATGTCACCTTCTCAAGCCAAAGGTACAGTACCTGGGACACATCGTGAGTTCGGAGGGAGTAGCACCGGATCCCGAGAAAATAACCGCCATAAGGGATTGGCCGAGACCTACCAGCGCAAAAGAAGTGAGGCAATTCCTGGGATTGGTGGGTTACTATCGCAGATTTATAAAAGGATTTACCAAGTTGGCAGCACCCTTGCAAGACGCCTTGGTAGGGCAGTCGAAGAAACCTTCAAACCGAAACCCTCCTTTCCAGTGGAACGACGAAAGGGAAGACTCCTTTGAACAACTAAAGAAGGCACTAACCGGAGAAGAGGTTCTGGCATACCCAGATTACCATCAACCTTTCATCCTATACACCGATGCCAGTAATGTGGGACTAGGAGCGGTGCTGTCACAAAAGCAAGAAGGTCGGGAGAAAGTCATCGCCTTTGCAAGTAGAAAGCTCCAGCCTACTGAAAGAAATCCAGAAAATTATAGCTCCTTCAAATTGGAACTACTGGCAGTAGTTTGGGCTGTGACGGAACGTTTCAAACACTATCTGGCCGCTGCAGAATTTATTGTCTATACTGACAACAATCCGTTGACCCACCTGGACACAGCCAAATTAGGTGCGTTAGAACAGTGATGGATAGCCCGGTTATCTAATTACAACTTCAAGATCAAGTATCGAGCAGGTTGCAAGAATGGAAATGCCGATGCCCTATCCCGGATGCCACACTTGAGAGATGTAGAAGAAGAAACGGGGGAGCTTGAAGAAATTGAACTACCAGCCTTCCATCATCCCAAGGCAAAACATCATCAGTCAAGTACCTATCAGAAACAACAAGAGGTGAATTTTAATCCGTTAGCACACCATAGATGGGCTGACACCCAAGACAGCAATCCGGCTGTGAAGTTGGTGAAAGAACTGTTAACTGAGCAAAGTGCATATCCCGATGAGGATGCCCCAGAAGAGACGCATCAACTCTGGAAAGAGAGAGGCAAAATGTTCCTGTATCAAGGGAAGCTCTGTAGAAGGTACACCAATCCGAAAACACATGAATTGGTTTGGCAGATTATCGTGCCTAAACAAGATGTCAAGATGGTCCTCGAAGCTTACCATAATGGTGCTGGTCACTTTGGTTGGAAAAAGTTAGAAGTACTTCTAAGAGAAAGATTTTATTGGGTCGGGATGAGAAAATCAATCGAACAGTGGTGCAGAAATTGTGGCCCGTGCAACCTCAGAAGAAACGATCAAAAGAACCAAAGAGCACCACTGCAGCCCATAATCACCAAACAACCACTTGAACTTGTAGCCATAGACCACGTGAAGTTAATACCAAGCCGGTCCGGCTATGTCTATGCCTTGACCATCGTGGACCATTATTCACGCTTCTTGGTAGTAGTACCCGTAAAAGATCTGACAGCAAAAACAGCAGCCAAAGCGTTCCAAACGTACTTTTGTAGACCCCATGGATATCCGGAACAGGTTCTCACCGACCAAGGTACAGCCTTTGAATCAGAGATCTTCAGAGAATTCTATAATATGTATGGTTGCAAAAAGATCAGGACGACGGCCTATCATCCACAAACAAACAGCTTATGCGAGAAGATGAACCATATTGTAATAGACCTACTAAAGACTTTACCTGAGACAGAAAGGAATCAATGGCCAGAGAAATTGCCTGACTTGGTGGATCTGTATAATCATGTCCCGGTGAGCTCCACCAACTGCACCCCAGCTTATCTTATGCGTGCAAGACCCGGCCAATTACCAATCGATCTAGAAATGGGAATTCTGAAACCAGACGCAGAAGTTCAAGACTCCAATTGGGATATCATACGGCAAAAGCAGTATCGCCAAGTGCAAGAGAGTGTGGAAAGAAGCCTTCAGCAAACTAGAGAAAGACAAGAGCGAACTTTCAACCAGAATGCTCTAGCGACCCCATTAAGACCGAGTGACCAAGTGCTCAAGAGAAATCATCGAACGAATAAACTGGACAATCAGTGGGAAGCCGTACCCTACACAGTTTTACCAACAAGAGTGGATAATCCTAAAATGTGTCTCATTAGCAAAAACGGAGGCTTAACATCTGTACTAGTGTCAAGAGACAATCTTAAATTATGTCCGGAAGCATTGAAAGAGCCAGACGTTGTCCAGCCAGAACCAGAAGTTATTCAACCCATACAGGTTCAACCAGTAAAGGAAAAAGAAGAGGAAGTGTATCACACCTGTATAGGAGACTTTCCCAAAACCCTACTAACATACCATGGTGCAGTAGTGGTTCCCATGGTGGCCTTTTATCCAACACCGAACCCAATACCAGAAGTCCCAAGACAGGAAGAGGCTGACCCCGTACTACAGGAGGTTCCAGGCCAGGAAGAACAGATTCCTGAAAAGAGTAATCCCATTCACGGTGGACTTGCCAACTCCATAGTTATGGGATTATCTTTAGCAGAGCGGGCAGATACTACATCCGCAGTAGACAGTAGTACACCACATGAAGAGATACCGCTATTACGTAGATCACAGCGTAGTACCCAGGGTCAATTACCGGCCAGATATGCAGATTACCAACTATAAAGCTCATAATGTGAATTGTATATATGTTATGCCGTATATAGTTAAACAGAAAATGTAGTATAGTCATTGTTATCAGTCTGCAACGTTTAAGCCCAGTACCTACAGAGACTTGTCTGTATGAACTTCTTGCATATTCTTGAACTTGTTATCAGCCCGGAGGCACTAAATCAAAGCTCCGGAAAGACTGCTTTTTGAACTTTGCTTTTTGCTCTTTTTGAACTTTCTTTAGACTTTATATTGAGTACCTTCAAGGGTAGAACTGTATTAATGGACGCTATTTGAAGTGACTTTTTACAGAACTCTATTTTTGTTTCCTTGAGTGGTTTTTGTAACTTTTCATTTTTAAGACTCTGTACATATTAATTGTTATTTCAAAATGTTATCGTCCCACAGTCCCGGAGTACTGTTCTTAACTAAGGGGGAATGTGGCACCCCTAGGGGTATTTGCCACAAAAATAGCAAAACTGCACTACCACCTCCGGCCAGAAGGGGGAGCTCCAGAGACTCCCCTTAATCCATTCTGGTCTGAGAGAAGAAATGGCAGTTGGGCTAAGGAGCTGATAGTGAGAGGTCATACAGCTGAATTTCTAACAGCCCTATGACGGTTTCCAGGCCCAAATCACCGGCCTGAGGAGAAGAGGGATAGAGAAAAGGGACATTGTGAGAACCGGGTAGCATTAATCACTACCCAGAACAGGCGCAAAGATGGATACCGGATCCGTGGCTGTATTCATTTTATATAATACATCAACCGGAAAAACGTGAGGTGATATCAGCTTCACTAGGGCCGGACGCAGCAACAGACACAGAGTTCAGCGGTACTCCCGGAGGGGGTAAGCCGATAAAAGGACTCGGGTTGCCCGTCGAACCAGAACCCGGAGGGGACAGATTGGGCCGGCAGCCAGTTCACATACAGCAGCAGGGCCACACAGAAATTGCGCACAATAAGAGGCGAAGACCCCGGCAGGGTCAAAGTAACTCAGAGTTCCCATACAGACTCCGGTGACAGGACTGGTTGTAAATCCTTTTATGTTAAAGTAAACTGGTTAAACGTTTCAGTGCCTCAGTCTTTCATTTGGACAATAGCCATCTATCCAGGATCGGGATCGTCACCGCTGGGAGAACCTGCTGCTGATCAAGTAAGTGCCTGTCCCCTCACGATACCCCTTACACTGTGCATCGCCTGAGGCCACAGCACCGGGTCAAGCCACCCGTGACATCCCCCTCAAGAGACAGACCCCATTGGTCCGGTGCTGGGTATCCCGGTCTCCTGGGCGTCACATGAACATGGTCATAGTGAAGATACTTGCTGTGTAACAAGGCATCTGTTGGTTATGGTGTGGGATTAGCTCATCAGCCAACTCCATACATAGGGACCTGACGCTGGACATACCAGTCTAAATAACAAAAGACTGACTGACACATCTGCGTTAGTGTGAATAGGTGCATACCAGGAGCAGCTACCCCCGTATACAATATACAAAAAAAGGTTGCACTCTATCGTGCTAAAGCATGCCAATGTGAAATATATGAAATATGAATAGCAATACGGCTTTTGAACATTAGGGAAAAAAAAGAAACGCTTTGTACATAATTTGGCCAAATCATGCCTGCCCATCAACCAACATCAAGGTGGTCTCAAAAACCTGATGTATGGGTAGATAGGAAAGTGCTGTAAATAAAATCACCACATGTTGAAGGGCGGAGGACTCGGTCAGTAAGCTATTTTTATTAATGGCCTAACCTTATGATAGGCCATCAATATCTGATCTGTGTGGGTGCGACACCTAGCTCCCTGTTGATAAGCTGTTACAAGCTCTGGAAGTTCTCGGATGCTGCCAGAACACAGCAGCTCCACAATTTCTATAGTAACCGGGTTCTACAGATCCATCCACTATTCACTTCCACTATAATTTAGCTGGAGCTGCTTTGTTCTGAAAGCATCCAAAAACTTCTCGCCATGGACAGGAAACAGCTAATTCTTGTCATGATTGCAACAATCTGTGATTCTACAATTTGTCTGATGAGCTAAAGATAGGCGGTCAAATATTTTCTGACCTTTAAGAAGTTCATCATCTTGTTGCATGGTGGTTACGGTATGCTGCGTGGTAGTTGCAACTTGCATGGTGGGTACAGCTGTGAATAAAAACATAGAATCAGCAGTGATTTAAGTAAATGATTTCCAAACTTTTTAGCCCATGGAACTATAAGTCAGTTGCAGAAATGACTCCAAAAACACTGGCCTATCTGTAAGCATTAGAGATGAAAGGATTAATCAGCGTGAAATTTACTGAAATTTGTGATTTAATGCAAAATCGAACAACTTGAGATTCAAATTGTGGTTCACAAAAATTAAAAACCTGCCTGACCCCATTTCAGACACTGCTGAGGCATCCGAGAGCAGGCCAATGTCTTTTTGCAAGGCTGATCGAGATTCCTCATAACGCCCTGCAGCTGTGACATCTTACAGATGTCATCTTACATATTTCCATGCCTGGTATAGTGGTGGTGACTGGTTCCCAGCAGAGAACAGTTTGTACAGCACAGTCTGTTTCATCTCTAGAATAACTGGGTAAGTCTCTCCCTCCTCTTATGGTCAGCAGGGTCCTCTCTCATCTGTACAGTGTAAGTTCTTGTGATCAACGGGTCGTCTCTCTGTAACACCGTAGGTAACCGGTTGTTACAGTGATGTTGCCTTCCTTTCGGGGAGGGCGGCATCATGCTTGGAGGCAAGGAGGATTTCCTTTACCAGGTAGGCACCTACATTCAACTCATTCTGAATCCAGGTCAGAAGGGGGAGCTCTGAACCCGGATTCAGGGGAGCTTCCCCAGCTTTAGGTGTTCTGGTCTGGAGGAGGAGTTAGATTAGTCTGGAGCAGACAGTGAGGAGAGAGAAAGGAGAGCAGAGAGTGGAGCCGTGCAGCCAGGACTATGCTGCTGCTCCAGGAAAGGAAGAAAACCCGAGGGGTTGAATGCAGTGAAGCATCAGAGGAAAGAAGCACAGAGGAAGGAAAGGGGCTCAGAGGGGAACTTTGACCAGGCACCCTCAGAGCCGAAGTGTAAGAACCGGGGGCCTGAGGTTGTGTTGCACTCTAACTCACACAGCAGAACTGGAGGGCATAGGACTTTATGTAATTTGCTCGAACCTGGAGGTGAAGCAGTACCTGAAGAGCCCGGGTTGTGATAGAGACCCTATAAAAAGACTCATACTGCCCACCATACGGGTAGCTGTCCCAGGACAGGAGAGAGAGGACTACTTTGCCAGCAAGCTACAGGCAGCAGGGACCTCGCATACGAGCGTGAGTAGGAGGGCTTACGGACCTCACCTGGGAGAGGGGACCACCTTTGCCTCCAGGCCAGCCAGACCATACCACCATCTGTTCCTGGTACCCTGGACTGTGGCCTGCTACAATCAGTAAACCAGGTAAAGACATTACAAATCTGTGTGTCCTCCTTTTATTTGCTGGCATACACCATCCTTGCCCAGCACACCGGGAGCCCCGGGGACCCCGCTTCTCCTGTGGGAAGTATCACTATCTATGCTGCAGTAACATCACCCCAGAGGACCCCTTTAAGCAGCGTCGATCCCTACTGACCGAATACCACAGGTGGCGTCACAAACACAAACTTTATTCAAAATTCCCTTTTTACTTGAGAGCCCAGGGCCACAGACCGGGTCGCTGCCACCGTGAACATCCCTTTAACTGCGACCAGACCCGGTACCGAGTATCCCCATGGTCAACAAAGTCCTCTCTCTCCTGTACAGTGTAAGCTCTTATGGTCAATGAGGTCCTCTCTCTCCTGTCGAGGTCCTCTCTCTCTCTATCCTATAGAGTGTAAGCTCTTATGGTCAGTGGGGTCCTGTCTTTCTCTCCTCTCCCCCATGTGTATTTTCTGAGCAATTACAAACTTTCCTATATTGAGATACTCGCATATTTTTTTTAGTGCTAAACACATTTTTTGGGAAAATTCTGCAAATCCAGCAAATTAGAATTGATCTACTCATCTCTAGTAAACATAATATATAACGATAATAACCAAACACAGCATATTGGTCTTTGGGGTTGGAAAATTACATAAAAAAACAGGGGTTTTAAGAAACGATTATCATAAATCTCATCAGTCATGCACCAATCTGTCAAGCCCAGAACTAGACAAGGGGTTTATCTTGACATTTCTTAATTCTCTGTATGTTTGTATGTTTGTGGTTTTACAATAATATTTTCAACTCATATGACTTGGCAGTTATCTCTTGAATCATCTTCACACAAAAAAGATTTTAAAGGTTATTAATAATTGTTTTTTAAAGTTATTAAAGGTATTTGTAGCATAAAAATAACTTTTTCATCTTTTTTTGCTTCCCTCTATCGCTTCAGCGCTGCTACTATCCTTTGCTGCGTGGATGAGCTCTGGAGACAATCAATATTCTTCCCCCTCTGGCAGCTGACAGTATAGTCCCTTCTTATTTTCCCTACAGAAAAATTTTTCTCAGCTAGTCAGCCATCCTACTGCTGAGAATTTGCTCCTTTCCCGACAAGCAGGGCAGAAAGCTATTTTTTTAGGCTACTCTGCAATAAATAGAGGATCAGTGTGCAGAGACCTTGCTGTGAGCTGAGTGACTGAGCATGTGCAAACACCAGCACTTGGCTTATTAGGTGGCCGTGCATATAACAATAAGGACCTGCTTCCTCCATTTAGTAAAAAAACTTTTAGAAAGATTGGAGAGTTTCATCAGTGATGATGTTTCTATCTGAACTTGGGCAATGCAAATGAAAAACATGGAGGGATTAAAAGATTTTCCTGCTGAAAAACTTCTGATGAGGCATAACCAGGGATTTCTATGTCTAAACACAGTCATTCAAATGTCACATTTTTGTAATGAAAACATTCTAAGGCTATGTTCACACATTGCGCTTTTGTTGCGTTTTTAATGCAAATTTTGTCTGTCTTAAAGTACTTGGAAAAGCTATGAGATTTCAGAAATCTCATGCACACATTGCTTTTTTTCCCTGACTGATTTGGAAAACTGCTGCATTTTTGCAAACTGCAGCATATCGCTTCTTTGAGCGTTCTTGCAGCGTTTTTTCAAGCGCAAACATGCAGCAAAAAAATGCAGATATCAGGTTTTGCTGCCTTGACAATTCAAGTGTATTGAGCGAGGCCATGTCCACTAGACGGGTTCTGCCAGGGGATATGCTTAATGTACACCTGACTGGGGCAGAGAGTGGCGAATCCTCACAGCGCAAGAATCTCTTCATCTGGCATAGTGTAGAAGTCAGGGAAAAAGTAGGGAATGTGCTCTGGAAGAGATCAGCTATAAATGACTGTTAAGGTTTCTGGGTTAGGCTGGGTTTCACACGTCCTGATATTTCCGGTAGCGGTAAACACAGTACCAGAGATATCCATGTCCGTGTGTGTCCTACATGCGGCACACGTGTGCCGCATCAGTACCACATGGATGACCACCGGGGAAGAAGCACTACAGTAAGCGCTGTTCCCCTGCGTGTGGTGCTGAAGCCGGCTGTCATCCGTTCTCCCCTGCTCGGCCAGCGAGCAGGGGAGAATGAATGAAAGTAAAAACTGATGTGGGGTCCCATATTTTAAAACCAACCTGGCAAAACTCACAGGTACGCTCTGCTATTCTCAGGCTGGTAAGGGGCCATAGATATGGCCCCCCAACCTAAAAACAGCAGCCCACAACTGCCCAGAAAAGGCGCATCTATTAGATGTGCCAATTCACTAGCTTTGCCCGTTTCTTCCCACTTGCCCTGTAGCAGTGGCAAGTGAGATAATGAGGGGTTAATGTCAGCTTCCTATTGTAAGGTGACATTATGCCGACTTAGTAATGGAGAGGTGTCAATAAGACACCTCTCCATTACTAATCCTATAGTTGTTAAAGGGTTAATCAAACACCACACAGTAAGAAAAAAGTATTTTAATGAAATAAAACAATATACACAGTTTTTCCATCCTTATTAGTCTGCCATTCGAAGCAAAGCCCTTGATCTCCTGTAAAAAATGTCAAAATAAAAAAACAAAAATCCGGCGTACAGTCAGTCCCATGCAGTAATCCATATCTAGGGGAATGTACAGTTTACAACCGGGAGCGCTGCTAATGCGGCCGCTCCTGGCTGTAAACTACTGGGGAATGAATGAAATGCTGGGAGCGGAGCTTCAGTGACTAGTGGTGACATCATCGAAGCTGAGATCCCTGCCGGCCTGAACTAAGATGAACTCTTCAGCGTGGGAAAATCAGCTGGCATTTTCTCACGTTCAAGAGTTCATTTGAGTTCTTATTGACACCTCTCCATTACTAAGCCAGCTTATTGTCACCTTACAATAGGAAGGTAACATAGTTACATAGTTAGCAAGGCCAAAAAAAGATATTTGTCCATCCAGTTCATCCTATATTCCATCAGAATAAATCCCCAGATCTACGTCCTTCTAAAGAACCTAATAACTGTAAGATACAATATTGTTACGCTCCAGGAAGACATCCAGGCCTCTCTTCAACCCCTCGACTGAGTTCGCCATCACCACCTCCTCAGGCAAGGAATTTCAGATTCTCACTGCCCTAACAGTAAAGAATCCTCTTTTATGTTGGTGGAAAAACCTTCTCTCCTCCAGACGCAGAGAATGCCCCCTTGTGACCATCACATTCCTTGGTATAAACAAATCCTCGGAGAGATATTTGTATTGTCCCCTTATATACTTATACATGGTTATTAGATCGCCCCTCAGTCATCTTTTTTCTAGACTAAATAATCCTAATTTTGCTCATCTCTCTGGGTATTGTAGTTCCCCATCCCCTTTATTAATTTTGTTGCCCTCCTTTGTACTCGCTCTAGTTCCATTATATCCTTCCTGAGCACCAGTGCCCAAAACTGGACACAGTACTCCATGTGCGGTCTAACTAGGGATTTGTACAGAGGCAGTATAATGCTCTCATCATGTGTATCCAGACCTCTTTTAATGCACCCCATGATCCTGTTTGCCTTGGCAGCTGCTGCCTGGCACTGGCTGCTCCAGGTAAGTTTATCATTAACTAGGATCCCCAAGTCCTTCTCCCTGTCAGATTAACCCAGTGGTTTCCCATTCAGTGTGTAATGGTGATATTGATTCCTTCTTCCCATGTGTATAACCTTACATTTATCATTGTTAAACCTCATCTGCCACCTTTCAGCCCAAGTTTCCAACTTATCCAGATCCATCTGTAGCAGAATACTATTTTCTATTGTATTGACTGCTTTACATAGTTTTGTATCATCTGAAAATATCGATATTTTACTGTGTAAACCTTTTACCATAATGTTAATAAATATGTTGAAGAGAATAGGTCCCAACACCGACCCCTGCGGTACCCCACTGGTCACAGTGACCCAGTTAGAGAATATACCATTTATAACCACCCTCTGCTTTCTATCACTAAGCCAGTTACTTACCCATTTACACACATTTTCCCCCAGACCAAGCATTCTCATTTTGTGCACCAACCTCTTGTGTGGCACAGTATCAAACGCTTTGGAAAAATCGAGATATACCACGTCCAATGACTCACCGTGGTCCAGCCTATAGCTTACCTCTTCATAAAAACTGATTAGATTGGTTTGACAGGAGCGATTTCTCATAAACCCATGCTGATATGGAGTTAAACAGTTATTCTCATTGAGATAATCCAGAATAACATCCTTGAGAAACCCTTCAAATATTTGACCAACAATAGAGGTTAGACTTACTTTCCTATAGTTTCCAGCTTCACATTTAGAGCCCTTTTTGAATATTGGTACCACATTTGCTGTGCGCCAGTCCTGTGGAACAGACCCCGTCGCTATAGAGTCCCTAAATATAAGAAATAATGGCTTGTCTATTACATTACTTAGTTCTCTTAGTACTCGTGGGTGTATGCCATCCGGACCCAGAGATTTATCAATTTTAATCTTATTTAGCCGGTTTTGCACCTCTTCTTGGGTTAAATTGGTGACCCTTAAGATAGGGTTTTCTTTGTCTCGGAATTTCACCTAGAATTTCATTTTCCTCCATGAATAAAGTGAAGAAGAAGGTGTTTAATATATTTTTCTCGTCATCTACAACCATTCTTTTTTAAGGTGCCTACACGTTTACTTATGATTTTTTTTTTTACCATTGATATAGTTGAAGAACAGTTTGGGATTAGTTTTACTCTCCTTAGCAATGTGCTTCTCTGTTTCCTTTTTGGCAGCTTTAATTAGTTTTTTAGATAAAGTATTTTTCTCGCTATAGTTTTTTAGAGCTTCAATGGTGCCATCCTGCTTTAGTAGTGCAAATGCTTTCTTTTTACTGTTAATTGCCTGTCTTACTTCTTTGTTTAGCCACATTGGGTGTTTCCTATTTCTTGTCCTTTTATTCCCACAAGGGATAAACCACTTACAGTACCTATTTAAGATGTTCTTAAACATTTCCCGTTTATTATCTGTAATCTTATTTCTGAGGGCATTGTCCCAGTCAACCAGATAAGGGCATCTCTAAGCTGCTCAGACTTTACCTTCCTAAAGTTCAGTGTTTTTGTGACTCCCTGACAAGTCCCCCTGGCGAAAGACAAGTGAAATTGTACAATATTTTGGTCTCTATTTCCTAGATGCCCGACGACCTGCAGATTTGTTATTCTGTCAGGTCTATTAGATAGTATTAGGTCTAAAAGTGCTGCTCCTCTGGTTGCATTCTGCACCAATTGTGAAAGATAATTTTTCTTGATTATTAGCACGAAACCTATTGCATTTATGGGTTTCGCGGGTCTCTGTTTTCCAGTTAATATCTGGGTAGTTAAAGTCCCCCCATAACAAGGACCTCATTATGGATTGCAGCTTCATCTATCTGCCATAGTAGTAGACTTTCCATGATTTCTGTTATATTTGGGGGTTTCTAACAGACCCCAATGAGAATTTTGTTACTATTTTTCTCCCTCCATGTATTTAGACCCATATGGACTCGACATCCTCATTCCCTTCGCTAATATCATCCCTTAAAGTGGACTTTAGACAAGACTTTACATAAAGACAAATCCCTCCTCCTCTCTGATTTTTACGATCCTATCTAAACAGGCTGTAACCCTGTAACTTAACTGCCCAGTCATAGCTTTCATCTAACCATGTCTCGGTTATTCCCACTATGTCATAGTTACCTGTAGATATTTCTGCTTCTAGTTCTTCCATCTTGTTTGTCAGGCTTCTGGCGTTTGCGAGCATGAAGCTTAGAGGATCTTGTTGTGTTCCAATCTCCTCCCAGTGGATTGTTTTGGCAATTTTCTTACCTCCCTTCCGAGTATGTTGTCTTGGGTCTTCTTTGCCGCACCTCATATCCTTCAACAGTATGTTTTCTGACTTCATGCTCAAGTCTAATGTTTTTCTTCCTGTCCCCTCTTCTTCTAGTTTAATGCCCTCCTGATGAGTGTATCAAGTCTTCTGGTGAATGTGTGTTTATCAGGTTTGTTGAGGTGTTGGAGGAGTCCGTCGTACAGGTAGTTCACACCGTGGTCCAGGAATCCAAATCCTTGTTGACTGCACCATCATCTTAGCCAGTTGTTCGCATCAAGAATCCTGTTCCATCTCCTGATGCCATGCCCGTCTACTGGAAGGATAGAAGAAAAAACTACCTGTGCATACAGTTCCTTTACTTTCTTCTCAAACTCTTCAAAGTCCTTGCAGATTGTCGGTAGGTCCTTCCTTGCCTTGTCATTATTTCCAACATGTATCAGAAGAAATGGGTGAACGTCCTTGGAACTGAAGAGCTTTGGTATCCTATCAGTCACATCCTTGATTTTCGCTCCTGGAAGGCAGCATACTTCTCTTGCATTTATGTCCGTTCTGCAGATGGCTGCTTCTGTGCCTCTCAATAATGAGTCTCCCACCACTACCACTCTTCTTCGCTTCTTGGCTGTACTTTTTGGTGTCACTTCTGGGTGTTGCTGTATGCCCTTTTCTTCTTTGCTTGTTGGTAGTGCCTCATCCTTAGGTGTGCCATCTTCGTCCTCCACAAGGCATTGGTATCGGTTTCTCAGTTGTGTGGTTGGTGATGTCTCCATAGTCTTCTTTCTTCTTTTTGTCACATTCTGCCACTCATCTGCTTTTGGAGGTTCTCTGACAGTTTCTTCACCTTCTATAACCAGTAGAGATGCATCTGTTCTGTCTAGGAAATCTTCATTTTCTTTGATGAGTTTCAAAGTTGCAATTTTATCTTCCAGACCCCGCACCTTTTCTTCTAAAAGGGCCAGTAGTCTACACTTCTGGCAGGTGAAGTTGGATTCTTCTTCTGGTCGATCTATGAACATGTAGCACATGTTGCAGCTCATCATGTTGGTTGTCACATCTGCCAAGTTGCTCATAGATTCTGCTAACTTGCTGTGTGTCTTCTCTTTGCTTTTCCCAGAAAGCACCTGGACTATGCAAATTGTCCTCTTCAAGCTTGAATCCCTGGTTTGGCAATGCTTTCCAAGCAGTTGGTCCTGGCTGTACCCAACGATCTTCTTGCTGAGGGAGACTGTCTTTGCTTTTCCCAGAAAGCACACGGAATATGCAAAATGTCCTTTTTAAGCTTCAATCCCTGGTTTGGTGATGCTTTCCAAGCAGCTGGTCCTGGCTGTACCCCATCTTCTTGCTGAGAGAGACATTAACCCCTCATTACCCCACTTGTCCCCCGCTACGGGGCAAGTGGGAAGAACCAGGCAAAGCTCCAGAATTGGCGCATCTAATAGATGCACCTTTCCTGGGCAGCTGCGGGCTGCACTTTTTGGGCTGGGGGGCCGATATCCTTGGCCCCTTACCAGCCTGAGAAAAGAAGCCCGCACCTGTGAGTTTTGCCAGGTTGGTTTTAAAATATAGGGGGGACCACACGTCTTTTTTTTCTTTCATTCAGTGTCCCCTGCTCGCCAGCAGAGAAGGGGACAATGGATGAAAGCCGCATTCAACACCACAAGCAGGGGAACAGAGCTTACAGTAGCGCTGCTTCCCCGTGGCCATCCGTGCACATGGAGGACAGTTTACACTGTTCTCTTTGTGCATGTGTGTGGCACATTTGGTGTGTGGCACATTTGTGTCCGGGTAAAAACAGACATGTCTGCATGTTTTGCACATGGGCATATGGTCCGTCAAAACACGCTGACATGTGCATAGACCCATTCACGTGTGTCGGTGTCTCCAGTACGTGAGAAAACTGTCACTAGATGTACCGGAGGCACAGACGTGTGAAACAGGCCTTACAGGCAGTTAATTTCAGTTCAGTCAGTCAGAGTCCAGGACTCAGTCAAGTGTAAGTTCAGAGAGAGGGTGGAGTGGAAAGTACAAGCTCGACAAGACAGTGCTAGCAGGAGCAAGAAGAGTCCGATGCCAAAGAGCTAATCTGGTGCTGTCAGTTCAAGTTTCCACACAGCATGAGGACACATTCTGAGGTTTGTCTGGATGCTGGGGCAGTCCTGGCCTTGAGGTCCGGAAAGGGTATTGAGAGCCATACCCTTGTCTCCTCTGTGAGGAAAATGTCAGCCGGGTCACAGAAAAAGGAAAGGATGTGATCCTCAGAGAAGCTGTTATGCCAGGAGGAGAGTCCCTAGGCCGGCTAGGGCAGTTGGGCTAGGGACAAGTCAGGTAAGAAGAAGATGAAGACTGACAGGCTAGGAAGCAAAGTAAACATTGCTAAAATGGGACTATATATTATTCTGTATGCTGCAGATGTGTGTAACCAAATTGCACAGCAAAGTTGAACCTGTTAACCTGGACTTACAGTCTCTTGTCTTGTCTGAAGCTACAGCTGGACACGATCCCATGGATGGAGAGGCAGAAGGTAGTCCTGAAGGAAGAGTGAGTAAAGAACCAACTTCACTGCACCACACACACATTACTGACTCCTGTTTAGAAGAAGGGTTTCAGGGTAACGAAACTCAGTTCCGGCTCACAGCAAACTGGCCCTTTGCCTCCCTTCAGATGCACACGTCTTGCAACAAAGCAACAGAAAAGTACAGTGTTTGCCATTACTGAGGGTCAACTTGACTGTTCATATTAGATGTTGATGATATATGTATATATTACTCATGTCTTATTTCTATATTTATGGCATTTGCATATAAAACAGTTTTTTTGTGTGTCCTTAATGAAGTCCTTTAGTCATTTTTTTGCATTTCAAGGTGGCCACCTCATGGAATAGTGACTGTAGAGATTAATATAATTGATTTTCTATTTTTTATGTATCTTCTCCATTGCAGAGACATTAGCATGTAAAGCTTAAATTATAATTTATGATAATTTCAAGAGGGCGTTACCAGAGGTTTGACAGACTAGAAGGAAAGAAGACCATATATTCTCCTTTCAGAAATAATGATAGACAGCCCTATTTTCAGACCTGATTTTTGTACGTATTGTGGAGTATAGGACAGGGATGTGTTTGATTACAAACACTTCATGCTTTCATCTCATGGTAGTCAGTGTGGGGGAGAGAGTGGAATGAGAACTCAGCTGAGTGTGATTGCAAACACATCTGCAGCAGCTGCTCTCCTCTCACAATTCTGTCTGACATCGAAAGTGTTCTGCTCTGTACTATCTGTCATTATGTGTCTCACAGGAGAATGTATGTTCCTCTGACCTGGGACTGTGTTCTTTATTACCCTGCCTTCTGCTTAACATTGGTTAATGACATGCAGGGGAAAAAGTACATGCTCCCAGAGAAGAATCTCTGATAATGCCCGCTTGGATTTATCATAAATTATAATCTAAACTTTGCAAGCTAATATCTCTGCAACGGAGAAAAGAAATGAAAAAGTAAAAAAAGACATTTCATTCAGCTCTGGAGCCGTAATCTTTTGGCGTGGCCAGATTAACATGCTAATAGCAACTAGCACAAAGAGTGATTATAAACCACGGAATAACATGGAAGTTTGTCATATGTATTGCATAATTGCTTGTTTTGGGATCTTACTTAATTCATGAAAAAATGTAGTCACTGTGGTCATTGTCACTTCCACTTCAGGGTCATGCTGCGCTGTGCAAGACCCAGCGACTATGAAGAGAGGTGATGTCACTGAGTTTCTGACATCATCGCTCTTTAGGTCCGCCGGGTCCCAGAAGTGGCTGTTTGCAAAGCTTATGAAGTGACAGAACGAGGCTCCATAGGCTTTGTACTTCGGATTCAGTGGACTATGTCAGACCTGCGTGGGAATTTTTTTTTGTAATAAAGTGGTGAACGAGGGACCGTGTCTTTGCTTTATTTCTGTGTTTTCTGTGTATATTCTTTTCAGATTTCCATTTGCTGGACTACGTTGGATTTGGTGAACTACGTCGTAGCTGTGTTTGATTTTTTTTCTCAGGTATCAGGGAGTGTTTATTTAAATAAAGTGTTTTTTTGCTTGTGTGTGTGCTTTTTATTGCTTGGTTAGTAATGGGAGTGTCTAAGAGACATCTCTCCACTACAAACACCAGGGCTTTATGTTAGCTGTGGTTTTTGGACATTGCAAGGCTGACATCAACCCAGCTAACACTACCCCAATTGCCAATGCACAAGGGTAATCGGGAAAAGCCAAGGCAAAGCGATAGAATTGGAGCATCTCATGTGGGGTGGCTGTGGGTTGGTATTTTAAGGCTGGGAAGAGCCCAAGAACCGTGGACCTTCCCTGCTTGATAATATAAGCCTACAGCTGTCTTCTTTACCTTTGCTCGTTTCAAAAACTGTGGGGGGGGGTCACACTTTTTTTCATTTATTTATTAGGTTAATGGGGTTGAGAAATTATATATCTACCAGATATCTAGCTATTATCTATCTATCTATCTATCTAAAGTGTAAATTGTTCTTTTAGTCTATAAACTAAGCTCTGACAGCATGTCTCCGAATTTCCAAGCAATACATTTCTTAGTTTTTTCTGACAAAGAAAAATCGTCAAAATGAAAAAACAAAACAGTGCTTTCAGACCTCAAATAATGTAAAGAAACAAGTTCATAATCATTTAGAAACAACAATACTAATGTTTTAACTCAGGAAGAGTTCAGAAATCAATATTTTGTGGAATAACCATGATTTTTAATCACAGCTTTCATGCGTCTTGGCATGCTTTCCACCAGTCTTTCACACTGCTTCTGGCGCAAAAATGTAAGCAGTTCTTCTTTGTTTGATGGCTTGTAACTATCCATCATCCTCTTGATTACATTCCAGAGGTTTTCAATGGGGTTCAGGTCCGGAAATTGGGCTGCCCATGACAGGATTTTGATGTGGTGGTCTCTTAATTTTTGCCAGAGCTGTATCTATCTATCTGTATCTTTATAAAAGCTTACTTTCTTTTATTTTAACTAGCTTTATAAACTACAAAAAGCCATCATTGCTGAACAAAAACACATAAAAAATGAGTGAACAACGCATATATTTTCAGCTGTGTTTTGCCTGCCAAGAGAAATTGTGCAGAAACTTCTGCATCCAAATAATCAATGCATGAATATAGCTTAAGATGCTGATGATTTGGGTTTTTTGCTCAGTGAAAATATGCAACATCAAAAACTCACCAAAAAGTCATGGTGGGAACTTAAAGCAAACGCGTCAACAGGATTTTGCTCAGTATAGTACAGACACTGTCAGATTGGCGCTGTTATACTGATTAAAATGATACCTGGGTTGATGAAATCCGTCTTGTTGTTGTTGTTTAATCTGTATTTGTAGTTTTCAATTAGTGAGATTCTGGTGCTCCGAAGCTGTGGGGGTCTGTGGGCAGAGCTGTGGGCAGCCTGTGGGCAGGGCTTTATGTGGTGCTCTGCTTACATATTCATCTGTATTGGCTTTTGACAGGTCACTGATCCCTCGCTGATCTGCCAAATATTTTACATACTAAATATACTATTGTGGTGTTACAAAAATATCAGGCCCCATCCACAGCCCGGCCATCAGCCCCACCCACAGCCTCGCCCACAGCCCCTTCCCAAAGCAAGAGAATCTCATTAACTGAAAACTGCAAATAAAGATGAAAGAACAACCACAAGATGGATTTCATCATTCCAGGTATCATTTTAATCAGTATAACTGTCACGACAGAGCTGTCGGGTGATCCGGGACTGAGGGCGCCTTTCCTGACCCTAACACTAGGGGGCACCCTAACTCGTGCTGTCCCCTGGGATACTTCAGATGGAGAAGATGCTGGGACCTACGCCCTTGCCTTATGTCCTTAGTTAGCCCTCCATCTGTTCTCTTCCGCCACCCAGGGAAAAGGGGGCAGTACTCTGCCCCTCAGTACATCAACTCGACAAACAGAGCAACAAAGACAAGGGGTAACTGAAAATTATACACACACACACACACAAAATATTCACTGAAATTTAACAGAGGAATCCACCGGGGTGTGTAGGAAGGGGAAGAAACCAAAATAGGGAAGAATAAGGAATTATCAGGAGTACCAACCAAGCAGCAGTCACTTATAACTCCTCCAGCTTTCCTCATACCAACTTCTCCCCCTCCTTTAGCCATGCAGCAAAAGCTAACTCTGAAGAGGATTAGTAATAGAGCCCAGATTATATACGGAAAAGGAGTGGCTAGCCAAGCACAACTGTGAGCACAGGGATTTCCAACATGGCCGATTAACCTCCATTCTGCCGGAAAAAATAAACATGTTTAAGAAGACAGAGAAGTGCTTCTTCTCAGTGCTGGAGTAGGAGTAACCAGACGCTGCGGTCTTCTGGCTCCGCTCCATCGCTGTAACCAAGTGACAATAACGGCACCAACCTGACAGTGTTTAAAGGGTGGTGAGCACAATCCTGCTGACAGGTTCCCTTTAACCTTAGGAGCCTTGGTTTATATAACCATTTATAGGGTATAAATGGCTGATACAATATGTTGAATTTGCTGTGACTACTGTGGGCGATTCTGTAATCATTTATAAAATTACTAGATGGCAGCCCGATTCTAAAGAATCGGGAGTCTAGAATCCATATATACTTTATTTATTCAAATGTAAGAATAATACAATTAATAAATAATAGTAAGAAAGAACAAAAATAATAGGCAGTATATGGAGAAACCACCAAACAAAAGTTCAAAATTGGTGTGAAAATGTCACTGAACCACTTCACAACTAAATATATATAGTTTTGGTAAATGGTATTATCATTTTTTTGACGAAATTCGGCAGGAGCTTGAAGAGCAACGTCACTGGGCCCGCCTCCACGCAGTAGAAACTTGCTGTGAGGTAAAAATTCAAAAATCACACCAAAATGGCGGGCGGAGTGTGTCACAGTACGGCACGTTTCTGATTGGTCGCTCGCAGCAGGCGGCAACCAATCAGACACTGGACACTGTTGACGTCACTTATCTCCGGACATTAGCTCCGGACATTAGCTCCGGACATTAGCTCCGGACATTATCTCCGCACATTAGCTCCGGACATTAGCTCCGGACATTAGCTCCGGACAAAGCCACGGAAGTTGGCACAAATTGCAGGAAGTAGTATTCTAGGCAATTATATATTAGATTTCTGAATCCTGTAGCAGCCAAAAAAAAAATATTTTCATAATTTACCAATATAGAAAAAGGGAAAAATAATGAGAACAGAAACTGCCAAATTGACAGATGAAATCTTCCTAAAATAGCTTAACCGCATGCCAATTCCCTGAACCATATTTAACCCCTTAATCCCATATGACGTACTATCCCATCAAGGTGACCTGGAACTTAATTCCCCGTGACGGGATAGTACATCATATGCGATGTGAGTGCGGCCGATGACTATCGCAGCTGACATCCGGCACTATGTGCCAGGAGCGGTCATGGACCCGACACATTAACCCCCGGCACACTGCGATCAAACATGATCGCAGTGTTCCGGGGGCATAAGGAAGATGATCGGTACAAGAAGATGTGCTCACCTTGTACCGAGCGTCTCCTCCCTGCAGGCCCCGGATCCAAAATGGCCGCGGGGCTACTTCCGGGCCCTGCAGGGAGGTGGCTTACCATGTGCCTGCCCAGAGCCACTGCTGGTAAGCCAGGAGCAGGGCACGTCTCATCGCTGATCTGACACAGCTCTGCAAAGTGTCACATCAGCGATCTGTCACTATACAGTGATGTCCCCCCTGGGACAAAAATTTATTTCCATTTTCCCAGTTAGGGCTAAAGTTAGGGTTAGAGCTAGGGCTAGGGTAAGGGTTAGGGATAAGGCAAGGGTTAGGGCTAGGATTAGGGTTGGGGTTAGGGTTAGGGCTAGGGTTAGGGCTTGGGTTAGGGTTAGGGCTAGGGTTAGGGTTGGGGCTAGGGTTGGGGCTAGGGTTTGGATTGGGGCTACAGTTACGGTTGGGGCTAAAGTTAGGGTTAGGGCTGGGGCTAAAGTTAGGGCTGGGGCTAAAGTTAAGGTTAGGGCTACAGTTAGGGTTGGGGCTAAAGTTAGGGTTGGGGCTAAAGTTAGGGTTAGGGTTGGGGCTAAAGTTAGGGTTGGGATTGGGGCTAGAGTTAGGGGTAGGGTTGGGGCTAAAGTTAGAGTTAGGGTTGGGGCTGAAGTTAGAGTTAGGGTTGGGGCTAAAGTTAGAGTTAGGGTTGGGGCTAAAGTTAGGGTTAGGGTTGGGGCTAAAGTTAGGGTTAGGGTTGGGGCTAAAGTTAGGGTTGGGGCTAAAGTTAGGGTCAGGCTACTTTCACACTAGCATCGGCCCGACGTACCGACGCAAACTGCAAAAAAAATGAACAACGGGGGCAGAGGATGCAATTTTACAACGCATCCGCTGCCCCATTGTAAGGTCCGGGGAGGAAGGGGCGGAGTTCCAATCGCGCATGCGCGGTCGGAAATGGCAGACACAACGCACAAAAAAATGTTACATGCAACGTTTTTTGTGCCGACGGTCTGCTAAAACACCACGCATCCGTCGCACGACGGACGCGACATGTGGCCATACTTCGCAATGCGTCGCTAATGCAAGTCTATGGAGAAAAAACGCATCCTGCGGGCAACTTTTCAGGATGCGTTTTTTCTCCAAAACAACGCATTGCGACGTACGTCACACGACGCTAGTGTGAAAGTAGCCTCAGGGTTTGGATTACATTTACGGTTGGGATTAGGGTTAGGGGTGTGTCAGGGTTAGGGGTGTAGTTATGGTTATGGTTGGGATTAGGGTTAGGGGTGTGTTTGGGATAGGGTTTCAGTTAGAATTGGGGGTTTCCACTGTTTAGGCACATCAGGGCTCTCCAAATGCGACATGGCGTCCGATCTCAATTCCAGCCAATTCTGCGTTGAAAAAGTAAACAGTGCTCCTTCCCTTCCGAGCTCTCCCGTGCGCCCAAACAGGGGTTTACCCCAACATATGAGGTATCAGCATACTCAGGACAAATTGGACAACAAGTATTGGGGTCCAATTTCTCTTGTTACCCTTGATAAAATAAAAATTTGGGGGCTAAAAAAACATTTTTGTGGGAAAATAATTAATTTTTATTTTCACGACTCTGGGTTATAAACTGTTGTGAAACACTTGGGGGTTAAAAGCTGTCAAAACAAATCGAGATAAGTTCCTTGGGGGTGTAGTTTCCAAAATGGTGTCACTTGTGGGGGGTTTCTACTGTTTAGGTGCATCAGGGGCTCTGCAAATGCAATGTGACGCCTGCAGACTAATCCATCTAAGTCTGCATTCCAAAAGGCACTCCTTCCCTTCCAAGCTCTGCCATGCGCCCAAACGGTGGTTCCCCCCCACATATGGGGTATCAGCATACTCAGGACAAATTGAACAACAACTTTTGGGGTCCAATTTCTCCTGTTACCCTTGGAAAAATACAAAACTGGGGGCTAAAAAATAATTTTTGTGGAAAAAAAATGATTTTTTTATTTTCACGGCTCTGAGTTATAAACTGTAGTGAAACACTTGGGGGGTCAAAGTTCTCACAACACATCTAGATACGTTCCTTGGGGGGTCTAGTTTCCAAAATGGTGTCACTTCTGGGGGCTTTCTACTGTTTAGGTGCATCAGGGGCTCTGCAAATGCAACGTGATGCCTGCAGACCAATCCATCTAAGTCTGCATTCCAAATGGCGCTCCTTCCCTTCCAAGCACTGCCATGCGCCCAAACGGTGGTTCCCCCCACATATAGGGTTTCAGCGTACTCAGGACAAATTGGACAACAACTTTTGGGGTCGAATTTCTCCTGTTACCCTTGGGAAAATACAAAACTGGGGGCTAAAAAAGAATTTTTGTGAAAAAAAAAGAATTTGTATTTTCACGGCTCTGCATTATAAACTGTAGTGAAACACTTGGGGGTTCAAAGCTGTCAAAACATATCTATATAAGTTCCTTAGGGGGTCTACTTTCCAAAATGGTGTCACTTGTGGGGGTTTCAATGTTTAGGCACATCAGGGGCTCTCCAAACGCAACATGGAGTCCCATCTCAATTCCAGTCAATTTTGCATTGAAAGTCAAACGGCGCTCCTTCCTTTCCGAGCTCTGCCATGCGCCCAAACAGTGGTTTATCCCCACATGTCGGGTATCGGCATACTCAGAACAAATGGCACAACAACGTTTGGGGTCCAATTTTTTCTCTTACCTTTGGGAAGATAAAAAATTTGGGGCGAAAAAATCATATTTGTGAAAAAATATGATTTTTTATTTTTATGGCTCTGCACTATAAACTTCTGTAAAGCACTTGGTGGGTTAAAGTGCTCACCACACATCTAGATATGTTCCTTAGGGGGTCTACTTTCCAAAATGTTGTCACTTGTGGGGGGTTTCAATGTTTAGGCACATCAGGGGCTCTCCAAACGCAACATGGCGTCCCATCTCAAATCCAGTCAATTTTGCATTGAAAAGTCAAATGGCGCTCCTTCACTTCCAAGCTCTGCCATGCACCCAAACAGTGGTTTACCCCCACATATGGGGTATCAGCGTACTCAGAACAAATTGTTTAACAACATTTGGGGTCCATTTTCTCCTGTTACCCTTGGTAACATAAAACAAATTGGAGCTAAAATAAATTTTTTGTGAAAGTTAAATGTAAATTTTTTTTAAACATTCCAAAAATTCCTGTAAAACACCTGAAGGGTTAATAACATAGTAACATAGTAACATAGTAACATAGTAACATAGTTAGTAAGGCCGAAAAAAGACATTTGTCCATCCAGTTCAGCCTATATTCCATCATAATAAATACCCAGATCTACGTCCTTCTACAGAACCTAATAATTGTATGATACAATATTGTTCTGCTCCAGGAAGACATCCAGGCCTCTCTTGAACCCCTCGACTGAGTTCGCCATCACCACCTCCTCAGGCAAGCAATTCCAGATTCTCACTGCCCTAACAGTAAAGAATCCTCTTCTATGTTGGTGGAAAAACCTTCTCTCCTCCAGACGCAAAGAATGCCCCCTTGTGCCCGTCACCTTCCTTGGTATAAACAGATCCTCAGCGAGATATTTGTATTGTCCCCTTATATACTTATACATGGTTATTAGATCGCCCCTCAGTCGTCTTTTTTCTAGACTAAATAATCCTAATTTCGCTAATCTATCTGGGTATTGTAGTTCTCCCATCCCCTTTATTAATTTTGTTGCCCTCCTTTGTACTCTCTCTAGTTCCATTATATCCTTCTTGAATGTGGTTTTGAGCACCTTGAGGGGTGCAGTTTTTAGAATGGTGTCAGACTTGGTTATTTTCTATCATATAGACCCCTCAAAATGACTTCAAATGTGATGTGGTCCCTAAAAAATATTGGTGTTGTAAAAATGAGAAACTGCTGGTCAAATTTTAACCCTTATAACTCCCTAACAGTTACCTCGAGTTGCGGTGATGCGCCCTCTGCTGGATGTCCTCATATGAACTCGAGCCTGGGAACTTTTCAGAATATTTTCCCACGCTCGAGTTCATATGAGGACATCCAGCAGAGGGCGCATCACCGCGACTGAAGGTAACTACAGGTCATTGACCTACATTCTATTCATTCCCCTGGGGTTTTACTGGCAGGAGTACAGCTGCATTAGCAGGCTTCTGCTTGTAAAATTAGTTAACCCTTTCAAATGGATTTACAGCGTGGGACGAGACAGATCATCGGAAGGTATGGAATATTGTTGTTTGATTTTTTTACATTTGTTACAGGTGACAAGGGTCTTCAGGTGGATTACCAGTATAATAAAATATTACAACAACCTGTGTATTTATTTCATTAAAATACTTTGTAATAATGTGTGTGTTTTTTTTAACCATTTCATACTATTGGATTAATAATGGATAGGTGTCATAATTGACGCCTCTCCATTATTAACCTGGCTTAATGTCACCTTACAATAGAAAGGTGACATTAACCCATTATTACCCCATATCCCACAGCTACACGGGAATGGGAAGAGAGTGGCCAAGTGCCGGAATAGGCGCATCTTCCAGATGTCCCTTTTCTGGGGTGGCTGGGGCAGATGTTTTTAGCCAGGGGGGGCAATAACCAAGGACCCTCTCCAGGCTATTAATATCTGCCCTCAGTCACTGGCTTTACCATTCTGGCAGAGAAAATTGCGCCGGAGCCCCTGCCAATTTTTTCCGCGATTTAACCCTTTAATTCAATAGCTAGAGCGCCCAAATTTTGCACATACAGACTACTAACATTAGTAGTGTGGAATATGCAAAAAAAAAGGGATATGAGATGGTTTACTGTATGTAAACCATGTTTCATATCATGTCGGGTTTGGAAAGGAGATAGCAAAAGCCGGCAATTGAATTACCGGCTTTTAAGCTATCTAGCGCTGTATGAAATAATATAAATATGTGTGTTTCACTGACATATATATATATATATATATATATATATACCCCTATACTATGTGTAGACATTTATCTTAGCTATTCATTTCTAACCTGTCAGTGTGATTTTACTGTACACCGCACTGAATTTCCGGCTTTTCGCTAGAACACCGCTGCGTATTTCTCGCAGGTCACACTGTTGGTCCGTGTGTAATCTGTATTTTTCTCGCCCCCATAGACTTTCATTGGCGTATTTTTTGCGCAATACGGTGACAAACGCAGCATGCTGAGATTTTCTACGGCCATAGAAGACCATATAATACGGATCAGTAAAGTATGGCAGATAGGGGTTGGGCCATAGAGAATCATTGTACCGTATGCAATCCGTATTTTCTGCACCTCTCATACGTCCGTAAAACTCGCTAGTGTGAGGCCGGCCTTAAAGAGCATCTGTTTGTAGGATTAAGCCCCCTAAGCTGTCTAAACAGACATAGAAAGTCATAGAAAGCTTAATAAAATGATACATTAATGTTTATGATCCAATTTCTTATTCTAGAGAAATCCACATTTTTCTTAAAGGGAACCTGTCATCCCAAAAATCGAAGATGAACTGGCACCGGCACCAGGGGCTTATCTACAGCATTCTGTAATGCATTCTGTAATGCTGTAGATAAGCCCCTGATGTATCCTGAAAGATGAGAAAAAGAGGTTAGATTATACTCACCCAGGGGCGGTCCCGCTGCTGTCTGCGTCTGATGAGCGTCGCGGTCTGCTCCGTGGCCTCCTATCTTCTTACGATGATGTCCTCTTCTTGTTTTCACGCCACAGCTCTGGTGCAGGCATACTTTGTCTGCCCTGTTGAGGGCAGAGCAAAGTACTGCAGTGCGCAGGCGCCGGGAAAGGTCAGAGAGGCCCAGCGCCTGCACACTGCAGTACTTTGCTCTGCCCTCAACAGGGCAAAGTACGCCTGCACCGGAGCCGTGGCAGGAAGAGGGAATGAAGAGGAGGACATCATCGTAAGAAGATAGGAGGCCCCGGACCACGATGTCTATCGGACCCAGACCGCAGCGGGACCGCCCCTGGGTGAGTATAATAGAACCTCTTTTTCTCATCTTTCAGGATACATTGGGGGCTTATCTACAGCATTACAGAATGTTGAAGATAAGCCCCTGATGCCGGTGGCCACAGCTCATCTTCGATTTTTGGGGTGACAAAAATTTTTTACGAATTGAACCTTTTGATGAATGATGCAGTATGATGAAAAAAAAACAGCATTTTTGGTGTGTTTTTTAATGTTTTATTTTATAGTGTTCAACCTACATACTAAATAATGTTAAAGATTTATAGCTCAAGTTCTTTTAGAAAAGTTATTTGGAAACCTAAAGCTAATTAAAAAAAGGATCAAAAGACTGAACGAATTAATAGCAGGTCAGTGTTTGACAGGAATGGATAGGAAAAGTTTTCCAAGTGTTTGCTGAGCACTTTTTTCAGGAATCTTTTGAAAAAAAAAACTCCTTGAAAAACATTGTGCGCGCATACATTGGCAGGAACCCTGAGACTATTCATTGGCTTCAGGTTTCCATAGCATCCATCAGCCCCCGATTGTGGCATCAATGTGCTGTCTGTGATTTTCACAAACCCAAAGAATTGTATGGATGATTGTGGTCATTGACTCAGATCAAAAAAAAGTCTTGTCTCTAAATTTTTTTTGTGGACATGGGAAGAGCACAATAGACTATAATGGGTGAAAAACGGATGTCTGAATGAGCTTTAAGTGTAAGAATTTATTACAATACACCAACAATTCATTTGCAGATTTCACCTTTCAGCAGAAACATTGTTACTTATGCATTATGAGAAGTTGAACAGTTTTATTTGGGACATGCAACCATCATTATCTGCATCATCACAAAAAGGTCAAACAGTACAGACTAGAAAGGAACTAGACGCGTATCAACAAGCTGTCACAGTTAACACAATACCATTTGCTGTCTACTCAAGAAAATTGCAAGCATAAGCCTGCAGCTGTTGTACGCTTCAACACGCTCACGCATAAAGCTGGCACAATCGTCTGTAACATGCTTGCATTCCAGAATCATCATGGTAGGTTAGATATGGTCAACATCTACAGCAGAGTACACCATTTTATTTAGCATACAGCAATCATAATATAATATTTTCCACCCTTCTTAAAACCTTGTGTTACATTTGAAAAATGATGTTTATGGGATTCTCTTCAGAAATATTTGCAGAACCTAATAATTAACATAAACAGTTTTTTTCTCCCACAAAAAGGCCCTAACGCTTGATTGTTGCAAACACACATGGTCACAGAATACACTTGATGGCATAAACATAAAAAATCTTGAGATCTTTAACCCCGTAACGACCAGGGGGACCATATTTCAGTTTTTGCATTTTGGTTTTTCGCTCCCCTTATTCCCAGAGCCATAACTTTTTTATGTTATGATCAATTTGGCCAAGTGAGGGCTTTTTTTTGTGGGACAAGTTGTACTTTTGAATGACACCAATTGTTTTAACATATCATGTACTGGAAATCGGGAAAAAAATCCAAATGCGGTGAAATTGCAAAAACAAGTGCAATTCCACAGTTGTTTTTTTTTTTTTTTTTACCATGTTGACTAAATGCTAAAACTGACCTGCCATTATGATTCTCCGGGTCATTACAAGTTTACAGACACCAAACATGTCTTGGTTCTTTTTTATTTAAGTGGTGAAAGAAAATCAAAACTTTGTTAAAAAAAAATAAAAATGGTGCCATTTTCTGAGACCTGTAGACTCTCCATTTTTGATGATGGCCTATTTTTTGCGCACCGAGCTGACATTTTTACTGGTACCAATTTGGTGCAGATATGATCTTCAAATCACCCGTTATTGCATTTTATTACAATGTAGCCGCGACCAAAAATACGTAATTCTGGCATTTTGAATTGTTTTCTTGTTATGAGTTACATGCCGCTGTCAGAGATTGACAGCGGCATTTAAATAGTTAACATTCGCCTGTGGATCCACCCGCGGCTATTGAGAGCACATGTCAACTGTATAGATCAGCTTTCATGTGCCCGGAAAGGTGCGGGCTCAGCATTGGAGCCCTCACCAAAAAGAGGGATTCCGACTTGGGCATGCTATTACGCCCAATGTCAGAAAGGGGTTAAGGTCACTTTTCAATAGTCCTTTCATGGGGTCGGAGGACAATAAAATACTCCACTAGATCACTATGGGCTGCTTCTGAAGTGGAGATCAGCTCTCGGCCATAGTGGTTCGAAGGCCGCTTACTATGACTGCCTCATGCTATAATAAGACGATTGTGTTGGAACCTGCTGGCAGCATGGTGATCGATGGAGCACCCATTTAGGTCATTTACATGCCTGTCCTGACCTCATGTTTACTCCTTACAAACTTGTGACTATTTCATCACTGTACAGCAATATTATTGTGGAATTCCTGTTTTTGGCAAGCAAATTGGAGGAGGATTGCTGATCCCTACACAGACCTTCTGGTGGTCATTTTTTGCTTTATTAATTGTTTTTATAATTTTAAATTGTGTTCATTAATAAAATGTACAATATTTTATAATTGGTGATCCTGACTATTTTATACACACTTCTTTCTTTCTTTGTTTCCAACCATGGAAATCCGAGCAGACCATTCATAATGCAGCCTTGGTAGGCCATGATAATCCACATTATCCTATCTTTACAGATTAACTAACAAACCATGAGATTACCTCTAAACTCATAGCAAATTACTCTGTAGCATTTATCATAGTCCATGGAAAGTGACCAGTTAGATAATTGTATAGTAATTAGACGTGTCAAGACACACACATAGATTATTACCGAGTATCAGCAGCAGGACATATCTGCAGGACCTCTGATCCATTCTGTGTTCCTTCAGTTGGTTTGCCTTCGGAAGAAGTTCTATAAATGCCTTGATTTGGGGCTTTACCCAAATGTCTTCCACTCTAGGTTATGTAGACCAGCTCTCACTGTCTGTCAAATATCAATTTCCATTTCGAAACCGTAGAATAAGTCTTGTCCTCGTTACACCACAACCTGTCCAGCATCTGCAGAATATTCTGTGCCTCCTCGGACTTCTTTGCACAAGGCTAGCTCTCCAAAATGAGAGGCTCCTTATGAGTATTTTTAGGCTTCAGCTACGAGCTGTATTTTATGCTCCACTAATAATGCCCTATTCAGTTTACGTGATATGTGGTCACTTGCTCTCATATCTGTGTGATCTTATTTTAACTTTTTTTTCTCAAGTCTGATTGTGTAAATTTAAGAGGAAGTTTTAAAAGTGGGTCTGTAAAGTACGGGAAGTACAGCAAGAAAAAATAGCTGAAGCACAAGCAAGGAAATTCAAAGAGATAACAAAATAGATCTAGATAATGTCATACATGGCCAACTTCGATTCATGTGGAGCTTCAAGGATTTCATGTAGACACGTTGCACAATCATACAGGTCTGCTTCATCTCCATTTACCAACCAAATTGTGTTCTTTGCTCAGCAAATCATCTACAAAATGTACTGTTTCCTTGATACAGCCACAAAAAGCCTCTTCAGAGAGGAAGAGGACAGGCATTCTAGTGCAATCCTAAAAGTCTAAAAATTGACTGTTTAATGAGTCTTTACACATGACCTAGAATAAGAAGCCAAACTAGACGCTCTATTTACAGACGTGTTTCAGGGTATTTGCCCCTCAGCGGAAAGCAGCTGTTTGAGAGGCTCTGACAGAGGATCTAAGGGGTAAAGTTTCTCCTGTCCTCCTGCAGTCCTCCTACTTTGCACTGATGAGTGGCAAACACTCTGAAACACTTGTCTGTAAATGGTGTTTCTGATTTGCCTTCTTATTCTTTGTCATGTGGCAAGACCCTTTGAAGGGTTGTATTGACTTTTAGAATTGCTACTTCCAATAAGTGGGTCCAGTCCTCTACCACTCTGAAGATCTTATTCGCATACTTAAATTTCCAGAGGAGCATTGCATGACCTAAAAGTTTGCTTACATTGACTAGGCACTCCACATCTACCCATGGGGAATCTTTACCCCTCAGTGTATCTGCTCACTCCTTTTTGCAAGACTCATACTGCACCCCTTCTGTGAACCCCTAACCTAGGATCATTAAACTTGATACTAATATTCCTAGTAAATGAAATAAAAGGAAATACTTAAAAACTGGCAGGGTATCTATTATAATTACAATAAACAAACAAGTGAAAGTAATATCCCTGCTACCAAGAAGCCGGACCAAAGTGATGGTATGTGGACAGTCAGAAATTACGGAAGAACTATAAACGCAAAAGAAAGCCGACCATATAGTCTAGTGTATTATGATTTAAATATACAATTTATTCTATTAAACATGTACAATAACAGAAGAAACATCAATGATTATAATGAAATAAAATTACATACAAACAAGGACGCGCACCCAGGAGAGTAAAAACCAGTAAGACTGGATGAGAGAAGTGCCAAGGTAATATGCACAACACGACCAATGGTAAAAAAGAGTAAGAAAAAATTCTGCACAATATAAATAAAGTGCTTGTACAAATGAAACCTTAAGTAAATATTAATGTAGGTACATGGTTAATGCAGACACACACTCTTTTTTACCATTGGTTAAAATGGCACAGTCCATAAAGCAGCCGCACACAGTCTGCTTTTGCTGCAAAGGTTGGTTTAACCCCATCAGGGTTTTAGTCCCGTAACCCAGCAGAGAATGCGCAACGGTGTGCAAAGAAACTTGGAGGGGGGAAACAAAGTCACTCAAACTGCGACCGTGTCGGTCAGTACTGATATTCTTTTTTTGGTACAGCTCAGGGCTCCTTGCCCTTCAGGAGATGCAGAACAGTCTCTCACTTTTGTTTGGTGCAACTAGCACAACACATACATTTGAAGGAGTCTCCTCTATTCTGAACCATCCGTGCGACCAGAGTAGTGGGCCATGTTCTAGCCCTGCACAATTTTAAAAGTATGGCCGAGGACCCGCTAGAGGAGGACACCCTGCTGCTTCTTCTCCTTCCTTCGGACGATGGCTGACTTGGTGAACTTGCGGTTACCTGCTCTTGTTACCTGGTGGTGGCCTCCATTACACTGGTAGCCATCACCACCCTCTGACTTGTCCTAGGACCTGCAACCATTACAGGCACATAGTACTGTGCCTCCCAGGCCCATCTCTCTTCGATGCTTGAGACTACAGTGACAGCAACGGCATAAGGCTCCCTGAGCCCATCCTCCTTTATGAAGGCCATCCGATCCTACTGTTGTAAAGGACTGTCGCAGGTTATCCATCCCGCATTCACATACACTCTGTCACCGTTCTCAGGGGATATGACCAAGGCTCAGGCCATTGCTTCTGCCAAACAGGTTTTCACACCCTTTTCTGTTTAGAACGCCCATGATGGGTGGAACTACTTCCATCTTTCACGCCATCATCCACCATTTTAGTGTCTCTAACGACCGCCATCTTTGCCATTCTAGGGGTTCCTCCACTTTTCAAATCTAAATTCTGCCGACTACTCCAATTTTGTGAGGTGGCCAGGGTGGTAGTCATGGTGAGGAGCTATTGTGCTCCCTCACCATAGCACCCCCTAAAGAAAACATAATGTCCCATCAGTTGTGTGTGATATGTGCAAAGTAGAACACTCACATTAGGCTCCAGGGTTCCTTCTGGTTCTGTATCCCTTGTTCCAGATTCCGGATTCACACAAACAATTCCAGACTCGGTATTCATGCTTAATAGTTCAACTTTACTTGAAAACAGGGGTTTTACTACAGATACAGCACTGTTCACGTTCATTTGCATTTCCTGAGCTTTCCCTGCATTTTCTAGCAACTCTCGTCCCGAAGACGTCCACCATTTTCTATCATTCCACCATACGGTTTCTCTTGGAAAAGATAAAAGGCATCCACAATTCTTCCTAGTCCTAGCCATAGGCCCCTGCTCCTCTCAGAATGATTACTGCACAGTATGGTAACCGCTCGCACGCTGCCCATCCCCTGGGGTCTCGCACCGCCTCAGCAGTCTCCAGCCCCACGGCCCTTCTGCCTTCCATCTCCTAGGCTATATCCCTCGTTCTGCCCCTTAATCAGGAAATCCTACCAATATATCACACTGCACTACTCTACATCCATCTCTATCTCCTCCCAATCTGGAAAACCCCTTATCTTAACTATGCTAATACTATCACTTTAATTTCCCATCTCTATTGTGCCACACTACCCTATACCCAATACTATCCTATTCCACGGCTACCTTTTTATCTTATCCCTCACATCTTGCCCTATTCTTGTCACAATATCGAAACATATAACATTAGATGTAAAACCCTTATGCAATATAACATCCACAATACTATTATTAAGATACATGGAAACATTGTTTACATTACTCCAATTTAACCGTACACACGGATATTAGGGGGAGATGCGCATGACAGCTTCTGTCACCCCCTTACATTAGCGCATGGCAGTGACGGAATACTCACTTCTGGCCATGCCAGAGACTATGGGCGTGTGGAGCAGTGAATGCCGGGTGATCACTGCTGTTCACTCCTATGGGCGCAGTGATTATTCATTCCCTTTGGTAGTGGGCACACATGATCTCTCGGCAGATGCCGGAAGCCGGCTGCTGCGGCTAACAGTCAGCCTGCTATTAAAGTGAAATTAATATTTATTTCTCCACATGCCCCATAGTTCCCCCCACCTCTCAGTGCCGGCTTTATTGCATAGAGGTGGGAGGGATTATGGGAGTGGGCAGCAGTGAATATTCATTTCTCTTTAACAGCAGGCACAGTGTTAGCTGCAGCTGCTGGCTCCTGCCTCCTGTGACATGCTGCTTCGCCGCTGCCGCTACCCCACGCCCCCATCCACTGCAGGTATATCTGGACTATAAGACACCCCCATTTTCCTGCAAATATTTGGAGGAAAAAAGTGCGTCTTATAGTCGTAAAAATATGGTAGTATGCGGGCTCTATATATACAGAGCATCTAAGTGCTAGAAGAGGAGAATCCCCCCCAAAGTATTATTATTATTATTATTATTTATTATTATAGCGCCATTTATTCCATGGCGCTTTACATGTGAGGAGGGGTATACATAATAAAACAAGTACAATAATCTTGAAAAATACAAGTCACAACTGGTACAGGAGGAGAGAGGACCCTGCCCGCGAGGGCTCACAATCTACAAGGGATGGGTGAGGATACAGTAGGTGAGGGTAGAGCTGGCCGTGCAGCGGTTTGGTCAATCGGTGGTTACTGCAGGTTGTAGGCTTGTCGGAAGAGGTGGGTCTTCAGGTTCTTTTTGAAGGTTTCGATGGTAGGCGAGAGTCTGATATGTTGTGGTAGAGCATTCCAGAGTAGGGGGGATGCACGAGAGAAATCTTGTATGCGATTGTGGGAAGAGGAGATAATAGGGGAGTAGAGAAGGAGATCTTGTGAGGATCGGAGGTTGCGTGCAGGAAAGTACCGGGAGACGAGGTCACAGATGTATGGAGGAGACAGGTTGTGGATGGCTTTATATGTCATGGTTAGGCTTTTGTACTGGAGTCTCTGGGTGATGGGGAGCCAGTGCAGGGATTGACAGAGGGGAGAGGCCGGGGAATAGCGGGGGGACAGGTGGATTAGTCGGGCAGCAGAGTTTAGAATAGATTGGAGGGGTGCAAGAGTGTTAGAGGGGAGGCCACAGAGCAGGAGGTTACAGTAGTCAAGGCGAGAGATGATGAGGGCATGGACTAGGGTTTTTGCAGATTCTTGGTTTAGGAATGTGCGGATCCGTGAAATATTTTTGAGTTGGAGGCGGCAGGAAGTGGAAAGGGTTTGGATATGTGGTTTAAAGGAGAGATCAGTGTCAAGGATTACCCCAAGACAGCGGGCTTGTGGGACTGGGGAGAGTGGGCAGCCGTTTACTGTAATGGATAGGTTCGTTGGGGAGATCGCGTGAGATGGGGGAAAGATGATGAATTCTGTTTTGTCCATGTTAAGTTTTAGAAATCTAGTGGAGAAGAAGGATGAAATAGCAGACAGACATTGAGGGATTCTGGTTAGTAGGGAGGTGATATCTGGTCCAGAGATGTAGATCTGTGTGTCGTCAGCATAGAGATGATACTGAAAGCCGTGAGATTCTATGAGCTGTCCCAGGCCAAAGGTGTAGATGGAGAAGAGCAGGGGTCCTAGAACTGAACCTTGCGGGACTCCGACAGATAGGGGGCGAGGTGAGGAGGTGGTGTGTGAGTGGGAGACGCTGAATGTGCGGTCAGTTAGGTATGATGAGATCCAGGATAGGGCCAATTCTGTGATGCCAAGGGATGAGAGGGTCTGCAGCAGCAGGGAATGGTCCACTGTGTCAAAGGCAGAGGACAGGTCCAGGAGGAGGAGGACAGAGTAGTGTCGCTTGCTCTTGGCGGTTAATAGGTCATTGGTGACCTTAGTTAGGGCAGTTTCAGTGGAGTGGTGTGATCGGAAGCCTGATTGAAAGCGGTCGAAGAAGGAGCAGGAAGATAGATGGGAGGACAGTTCAATATGGACATGTTGTTCCAGTAGTTTTGAGGCAAAGGGGAGAAGTGATATAGGGCGATAGCTAGATACAGAGGATGGGTCAAGAGAGGGCTTTTTGAGGATAGGTGTGATTGTGGCATGTTTAAAGCTTGAGGGGAAAATGCCAGTTGTTAGTGATAGGTTAAAGAGATGGGTTAGGGTTGGGATGAAGACTGTGGTGAGGTTTGGGATGAAGTGGGATGGGAGTGGGTCAAGTGCACAGGTGGTGAGATGCGATCTTGAGAGTAGAGTGGAGAGTCCGTCTTCTGTAATGGTGGAGAAGTTGGTTTTGGAGGTGGAGGGCTGGGTAGTTGGGAGGAAGGGTTCTGGGGGTTGTTTACTAAAATTGTCTCTGATGTTCTCAATTTTCTGCTTGAAAAATGAGGCGAAGTCTTCAGCTGAGATGAGTGGGGAGGGAGGAGGTGCTGGGGGACGGAGGAGAGAGTTGAAGGTGTTGAATAACTGTTTGGGGTTGTGAGACAGGGAGGATATGAGAGATGAGAAGTAGGTTTGTTTTGCTGTGGCGAGCATGGTTTTGAAAGCAGTGAGGGACTGTTTGAATGCGATGAAGTGCTCGATGGAGTGGGATCTTTTCCATCTGCGCTCAGCAGCTCTGGAAGCTCGCCTCAGTTCTTTTGTCATGCTGGTGTGCCAGGGTTGTCTGTTGATTTTGCGAGCTTTGGTATGTGTGAGAGGGGCAAGAGATTCCAAAGCTGCAGCTATTGTGGTGTTATATAGAGTGGCAGCATCATCCGCATTGTGTAGGGAGCTTATGTCTGTGAGAGGGAGGAGGGATTCAGAGAGTGAGTGAAGATCAAGGTGTTTAAGATTTCTGCGAGGGTGTGAGAGTTTGTGGGGTGGGGGTTGTAGACAAGGAGTGGAAAGGGAAGAGAATGTAAGTAGGTTGTGGTCAGAAAGAGGAAGAGGTGAGTTTGAGAGGTTAGATAGGGAGCAGAGGCGGGTGAGAATGAGGTCCAGTGTGTGACCATCTTTGTGGGTGGCTGTAGAAGACCATTGAGTGAGGCCAAAGGAGGAAGTGAGAGATAGAAGTTTAGTGGCAGCTGAGAGGGAAGTGTCAATGGGGATGTTGAAGTCGCCCATGATGATAGTGGGGATGTCGGCGGCGAGGAAGTGGAGTAGCCAGGTGGTGAAGTGGTCGAAGAAGGTGGTGGCTGGCCCTGGGGGACGGTAGATGACAGCCAGTTGGAGGTTGGAGGGGGAGTAGATGCGCACAGAGTG
Organism: Ranitomeya imitator; assembly: GCF_032444005.1. Lineage (NCBI taxonomy): Eukaryota > Metazoa > Chordata > Amphibia > Anura > Dendrobatidae > Ranitomeya > Ranitomeya imitator. Next base: position 634,096,793 of record NC_091285.1, read on the forward strand.
CACCTCAAAGGAAGGGAGGATAACAGAGGGTGGCAGTGGGATTGGGGTGAAGGAGCAGTTATCTGACAGGAGAAAACCAACTCCTCCGCCATGCTTGCTGCTGGGGCGGGGTGTGTGAGAAAGGTGGAAGCCACCGTAAGAGAGTGCCGCAGGGGAGGCTGTGTCAGAAGGGGTGAGCCAGGTTTCAGTGATGCCGAGGAAGGAGAGTTTGTTATTGATAAAGAGGTCATGGATAAATGGAAGTTTATTGCAGACAGAGCGTGCGTTCCATAGTGCTCCAGATAGGGAAATTGGGGGAGTGGGGGCAGGATGAATGGGTATGAGGTTACTGTGGTTGCGAGGACGTGTAGAGGATCGTGGCAGGGGATTAGAAATGAGTGTGGGGATGTGATGAGGAGGGCCAGGATTTGGGGATATGTCGCCAGCAATGAGGAGCAGCAGACAGAGCGTTAGAAGGTGTGAGCTGGATAGGTCATGATGTGGCCGTGTGTGCCTGGCGAGAAAGGATTGTATGTGGAGGAATAGTTCTGTGGAGGAGGTGAGATGACTGGGGAGGATGGAGGGAGAAATGACTAGTTCTTTACTGGGTGGAGGGACTACAGGAGATAGGAAGAAATAAAGTAGTATGGGGGTGAATGTGAAGAGAAACCGAAACATTATAGTGGTATTCTATTTCTTTACCTTCCAGTCAATTCCAGTCCAATTCTAGTCTAATTCATAGCAATTAAAAAACTGCAATTTCTAAGATGGTCAGACACGTCTGGTCAGACTCATGGCTATGAATTTATGGGCACCTAAGGGCTCACAGCTGAGAGGGAGGATGTGGGCGTGTGTGTCCAGAGCACATGTTCACAGTTAAGCCAGGTTATAAAGAGGGGGTGGGGTAGATGGCCACTCAGGTATGCAAGCAAGAAGCAAGGGAAGTGAAATACGAATGGATAGAAAACAATGGGTAAGCAAAGCATACCAGGTGGGAATTATATGCAGTTCACATAAACACACATTGCAGGAAAGGCAGAGTAGATGGACAGCAGCATACCAGGTGGGAATTATATGCAGTTCACATAAACACACATTGCAGGAAAGGCAGAGTAGATGGACAGCAGCATACCAGGTGGGAATTATATGCAGTTCACATAAACACACATTGCAGGAAAGGCAGAGTAGATGGACAGCAGCATACCAGGTGGGAATTATATGCAGTTCACATAAACACACATTGCAGGAAAGGCAGAGTAGATGGACAGCAGCATACCAGGTGGGAATTATATGCAGTTCACATAAACACACATTGCAGGAAAGGCAGAGTAGATGGACAGCAGCATACCAGGTGGGAATTATATGCAGTTCACATAAACACACATTGCAGGAAAGGCAGAGTAGATGGACAGCAGCATACCAGGTGGGAATTATATGCAGTTCACATAAACACACATTGCAGGAAAGGCAGAGTAGATGGACAGCAGCATACCAGGTGGGAATTATATGCAGTTCACATAAACACACATTGCAGGAAAGGCAGAGTAGATGGACAGCAGCATACCTGTGGGTAGACAAAACAGCTTGATTAGAGGATACAGGTGGTGATGAGGATGATGAAAGTACAGCAGTGATGAATGCTCAAATGCCCCATGGAATTCTAGTCTAATTCATAGCAATTAAAAAACTGCAATTTAAAAATGCAATTTCTAAGATGGTCAGACACGTCTGGTCAGACTCATGGCTATGAATTTATGACTCCATTCTGGAAATTATACCTCTTTGGGAATTTATGTACAGGTGTAGTGATGATTTTGACTCTGTGGGCGTCTTCCAAAAACGCAGCAGTGGATGTTGCTGATTGAAAATGGCACACTGCCTTTTTAGTGTCCAGTACATTTGAGGATGAGACTCAATCCTGGGTAGTCCCTACAGAGAGGAAACATTTCAAGTCCACATATACAAAAAATGTATCTGTAGTGGGCTGAATAGCTATGATGATGGATGACCCTGAGCACCCTGACATTTTTCTACTTACAGACTCTATGAAGGAAAACTCTTACAAATTTCAGGCAGGGAGCAATGTGAACGACATGTTGTGGGTTCAGTCCATTGTAGTCCCCAGTACGTTCTACTGCTCATGCACTCGTAAATTAGGCGGTCTTTCATCACTTCAGAAATGCCAAACATATGGTCACTAAATGTGGTTTAGGTACACTGGGGCTCAGAAAGGAGGGGGGGGGGATTTGGATTTGGGAGCACAGAATTTGTTGAATTTATTTTGGGGGTGAGGAACCATTTCTCTTTTCCAGAGCCTTTGTGCTACCAGTAATGTGAAAGCCCCTATATATCCGTTAGCAGATGATGGACCTGAGTCAGGACTTGCTTTTTATGTGGATTGAGTTAAAGCTTTTGTTGGGAACATTTTACATAACTTTTGGGATCACATTTATTCGCCACTTTACGCTGAGCCCTTACTTCGGGGTTTCCCTTTAAATCTCCAAGTGACGAAATTCAGATAAAACCCCCAAAGGATCCATTCACTATAATGAGGCAATGTTATATAAAGAAAAACACTAGATGGGAATACACCAGATTATACCAAAGGATTATAACAGGGATATACTGTATATACATATACATGATAAATAATAATTATTTAATAATTACCCCACCATGGTGATAACCAAAAAGTGTAAAAAAGAGTGGGGACCACTCAAAAGGAGAGAACAAAACAAGACTCAAAAAATGGATATAAATACAGATCAATTAATATATATAAATAAATCCTAGACAACAATGTATAAACAAATTTGCCTTTATTTAATGATATTGGCGAACAGTATACTACAAAAACATGTGCACATGTCTGAACAAATACTCCAATTTAAAAAATATATACATATATATGTATAGAAGGGCAAATTAAAAAATTGTTTAAAAATATTTTCAGAAACCGGACCCAAGGGTTTGTATGATTGTAAAAATAAATAGGTATATAATACAACTGCTGTTCATATAAAAGTATGCCTCATAGACTAAAAGGGGGAATTTAATGTGAGAAAAATAAAAAATAAAATATTTTTTATTTTAATTTTTTTTTACGGTGTTCACTAAAGGAGTTAAATAAAGGGAACGGTTTTATAGGTCAGGTCATTCCAGACATGGCGATATCATATCTGAGTAAATACAAAACCCAGCACTCAACTTTGTTGTGAGAAGAGATGGATATTTTATTGTATCCCAAGATATTTTATTGTATCTTGGGATACAATAAAATATCCATCTCTTCTCACAACAAAGTTGAGTGCTGGGTTTTGTATTTACTTGGTATAACGGTTTGGGAACCTACCCATGCACCTACGTAGGTTGTGCACACGTTGATCTATCATTACTTCAGAGACTGGCAGGACGGTTGATTCCACGTTGGCTGCCCGACCTTATACCCAGGAGGCACGGTGGCAACTTGTGGGGGCTGGGGTGTCGTAGGGTACCTGTAAAAAGCCTCAGGCCATCAGTCATATGGGTTTGTCCTATCCTATCCATCAGGGGGACAGAGAGAAAGAGACATTACATCTACAATAGTTGTGAGAACCTCACCGAGAAGCTCAGCAGGGAGGAACTACAACACTCAGGCGCTAGAGGAAGGCTACTGATTTCCACCTGGATAAGGGGACTCTGGATTTGCCTTCGGACCGGCCGGACTCTGCCTACCCTGTGATCTGGTGCTCTGGACTGTGGATGCTGAAGTCTTCAGTAAATGTAAAGAGACTGCAACCTTGTGTCCTCGTTCTTTACTGCGCCTCACACCATCCATCATTCACACCTCTGGGAAGCCCTGGGGACATACTTCACCTGTGGGAAGGTATACCATCTAGCTGCCATAACATCACCCCATCGGACCCCTATGCAGCGTCGGTCACCCTGACCAAATACCCCAGGTAGTGTCACAAACACTATCCCTTTAAAGACCTTTCCCCAATTTACAATGGGGGTCCTCTAGGGCCACGGACCGGGTCAGCCACTGTGACATCCCCCCTTGAGAACCGAAGGGCCCGGCTCCGAGTACCCCATTGCCCTACACGAGGGGGGGCGATCCATCTTGGCATCACAAAAAGGATCTACTTAAGCCTGAAAATCGGGTCATGTGTGCCTGAGAACTCTGCCAGAATTGTGCTTGAACTGCGATTTGCTTAAAGACTTTATTGCCATTTACCGCCAAAATTTCCACCAAAACGACTGCCATTACAGCGCCACGAGGAGCGCAGGAGAAGAAGAAGGGCGTGCCATCATGGGTGGATCCAGCAGAGCGGCGCGAAAAATATGCCCGCCTTCTGCCAAGACTGTAATGTGAGGAAGGAGGAGGTGCTGAAAACCAAAATGGCGGGGGGAGGTGAGTGGACCCCGGAGCATGGGATGGAGCACGAGGACTCTCCCAGCCAGGGCCTGCAAGAAGTGCACCCTTCACCGATGATGAATCCAGACCTCCTGCGGAAGGAAGAGGAAGAACGCACCCTTCAGCTTGTGCACCAGGAGCTGGAAGCTGTGACTGGGTGGAAGAAGACCTTCATTGGGAGCCTCACCAGACGTCTGTTGGCAACCTTGTCTGGTCCGGAGCAAGAAAGAAGTTCCAGCGCTCGGAAGCCAGAAAGCAAGGCCCTGCCGGAAAGCGAGATGCTGCAAACAGTGATGACAACACCGCAGCACAAGGTCATGCAACCAACGTTCCAGACCCCAGCGGAGATGGAGCAGACCGGCACCGGAGGGACTGCATCTGAAGCAGGTATGAGAAACAACCCTGCCCCGGTGACCGACCTCGCTCCCGCAACTGCTCCTGCCACAGCTGCTGACTCCATCCTAGTGACTGATCTTACAGCAGCCACTGCCTCTAGTACAGCAAATGCCCATACCCAAGCTACGCAGACTTCTATTGCTGCGCATGATCTGACAATCCACGAAAGACAGACTAATGGTGTCTATCCAGCATCGGGTGTAGCCCTGGATTCTGCCCTTCCCAGGCCAAGAAGGGTTGTGTGCCAGGTAAAGCCCTTAGAGTTGTTCAAAGAAACCTCGAAACCTGACAAATGTAAATACTTCTTTTAAAGACATTGCCTTTCCTTTCCTGCCCTTTGAACCTGTCCAGGGTTATGCCTTAAAGGAGTCCTCAGTTATAGGAAGATTCCAAGTTTTGCATCTGTTTTGCACAAGTTCTATTATTTCCTTTAACCCCTTTACCCCCAAGGGTGGTTTGCACGTCAATGACCAGGCCGATTTTTACAATTCTGACCACTGTCCCTTTATGAGGTTATAACTCCGAAACGCTTCAACGGATCCTGGTGATTCTGACATTGTTTTCTCGTGACATATTGTACTTCATGATAGTGGTAAAATTTCTTTGATAGTACCTGCGTTTATTTGTGAAAAAAACGGAAATTTGGCGAAAATTTTGAAAATTTCGCAATTTTTAAACTTTGAATTTTTATGCAATTAAATCACAGAGATATGTCACACAAAATACTTAATAAGTAACATTTCCCACATGTCTCCTTTACATCAGCATAATTTTGGAACCAATTTTTTTTTTTGTTAGGGAGTTATAAGGGTTAAAAGTTGACCAGCAATTTCTCATTTTTACAACACCATTTTTTTTTAGGGACCACGTCTCATTTGAAGTCATTTTGAGGGGTCTATATGATAGAAAATGCCCAAGTGTGACACCATTCTAAAAACTGCACCCCTCAAGGTGCTCAAAACCACATTCAAGAAGTTTATTAACCCTTCAGGTGTTTAATAGGAATTTTTGGAATGTTTAAATAAAAATGAACATTTAACTTTTTTACACAAAAAATTTACTTCAGCTCCAATTTGTTTTATTTTACCAAGGGTAACAGGAGAAATTGGACCCAAAAAGTTGTTGTCCAATTTGTCCTGAGTATGCTGATACCCCATATGTGGCAGTAAACCACTGTTTGGGCGCATGGGAGAGCTCGGAAGGGAAGAAGCGCTATTTGACTTTTCAATGCAAAATTGACAGGAATTGAGATGGGACACCATGTTGCGTTTGGAGAGCCACTGATGTGCCTAAACATTGAAACCCCCCACAAGTGACACCATTTTGGAAAGTAGACCCCCTAAGGAACTTATCTGGATGTGTGGTGAGCACTTTGACCCACCAAGTGCTTCACAGAAGTTTATAATGCAGAACCGTAAAAATAAAAAATCATATTTTTTCACAAAAATTATATTTTTGCCCCCAATTTTTTATTTTTCCAAGGGTAAGAGAAGAAATTGGACCTCAAAAGTTGTTGTCCAATTTGTCCTGAGTACGCTGATACCCCATATGTGGCAGTAAACCACTGTTTGGGCGCATGGGAGAGCTCGGAAGGGAAGGAGCGCAGTTTGACTTTTCAATGCAAAATTGACAGAAATTGAGATGGGACGCCATGTTGCGTTTGGAGAGCCACTGATGTGCCTAAACATTGAAACCCCCCACAAGTGACACCATTTTGGAAAGTAGACCCCCTAAGGAACTTATCTAGAGGTGTGGTGAGCACTTTGACCCACCAAGTGCTTCACAGAAGTTTATAATGCAGAACCGTAAAAATAAAAAATCATATTTTTTCACAAAAATTATATTTTTGCCCCCAATTTTTTATTTTTCCAAGGGTAAGAGAAGAAATTGGACCTCAAAAGTTGTTGTCCAATTTGTCCCGAGTACGCTGATACCCCATATGTGGCAGTAAACCACTGTTTGGGCACATGGGAGAGCTCGGAAGGGAGGGAGCGCCGTTTGACTTTTCAATGCAAAATTGACAGGAATTGAGATGGGACGCCATGTTGCGTTTGGAGAGCCACTGATGTGCCTAAACATTGAAACCCCCCACAAGTGACACCATTTTGGAAAGTAGACCCCCTAAGGAACTTATCTGGATGTGTGGTGAGCACTTTGACCCACCAAGGGCTTCACAGAAGTTTATAATGCAGAGCCATAAAAATAAAACAAAATTTTTTTCCCACAAAAATTATTTTTTAGCCCCCAGTTTTGTATTTTCCCTAGGGTAACAGGAGAAATTGGACCCCAAAAGTTGTTGTCCAATTTGTCCTGAGTACGCTGATACCCCATATGTGGGGGGGAACCACCGTTTGGGCGCATGGGAGGGTTCGGAAGGGAAGGAGCGCCATTTGGAATGCAGACTTAGATGGAATGGTCTGCAGGCGTCACATTGCGTTTGCAGAGCCCCTAATGTACCTAAACAGTAGAAACCCCCCACAAGTGACACCATTTTGGAAAGTAGACCCCCTAAGGAACTCATCTTGATGTGTTGAGAGCTTTGAACCCCCAAGTATTTCACTACAGTTTATAACGCAGAGCCATGCAAATAAAAAATATTTTTTTTTCCACAAAAATTATATTTTAGCCCCCAGTTTTGTATTTTTCCAAGGTTAGCAGGAGAAATTGGACCCTAAATGTTGTTGTCCAATTTGTCCTGAGTACGCTGATACCCGATATGTGGGGGGGAACCACCGTTTGGGCGCATGGGAGGGCTCGGAAGGGAAGGAGCATCATTTGGAATGCAGCCTTAGATGGATTGGTCTGCAGGCGTCACATTGCGTTTGCAGAGCCCCTAATGTACCTAAACAGTAGAAACCCCCCACAAGTGACCCCATATTGGAAACTAGACCCCCTCAATGAACTTATCTAGATGTGTTGTGAGAACTTTGAACCCCCAAGTGTTTCACTACAGTTTATAACGCAGAGCCGTGAAAATAAAAAATCTTTTTGTTTTCCCACAAAAATTATTTTTTAGCCCCCAGTTTTGTATTTTCCCAAGGGTAACAGGAGAAATTGGTCCACAAAAGTTGTTGTCCAATTTGTCCTGAGTACGCTGATACCCCATATGTTGGGGTAAACCCCTGTTTGGGCACACAGGAGAGCTCGGAAGGGAAGGAGCACTGTTTTACTTTTTCAACGCAGAATTGGCTGGAATTGAGATCGGACGCCATGTCGTGTTTGGAGAGCCCCTGATGTGCCGAAACAGTGGAAACCCCCCAATTATAACTGAAACCCTAATCTAAACACACCCCTAACCCTAATTCCAACGGTAACCCTAACCACACCTCTAACCCTGACACACCCCTAACCCTAATCCCAACCCTATTCCCAACTGTAAATGTAATCTAAACCCTAACCCTAACTTTAGCCCCAACCCTAACTGTAGCCCCAACCCTAACCCTAGCCCTAACCCTAGCCCTAACCCTAGCCCTAACCCTAGCCCTAACCCTAACCCTAGCCCTAACCCTAGCCCTAGCCCTAACCCTAGCCCTAACCCTAGCCCTAACCCTAACCCTAGCCCTAGCCCTAACCCTAGCCCTAGCCCTAACCCTAGCCCTAACCCTAGCCCTAACCCTAGCCCTAGCCCTAACCCTAGCCCTAACCCTAGCCCTAATGGGAAAATGGAAATAAATACATTTTTTTTTATTTTTCCCTAACTAAGGGGGTGATGAAGGGGGGTTTGATTTACTTTTATAGCGAGTTTTTTAGCGGATTTTTATGATTGGCAGCCGTCACACACTGAAAGACCCTTTTTATTGCAAAAAATATTTTTTGCAATACCACATTTTGAGAGCTATAATTTTTCCATATTTTGGTCCACAGAGTCATGTGAGGTCTTGTTTTTTGCGGGACGAGTTGACGTTTTTATTGAAAACATTTTTGGGCACGTGACATTTTTTGATCGCTTTTTATTTCGATTTTTGTGAGGAAGAATGACCAAAAGCCAGCTATTCATGAATTTCTATTGGGGGAGGCGTTTATACCGTTCCGCGTTTGGTAAAATTGATAAATCAGTTTTATTCTTCGGGTCAGTACGATTACAGCGATACCTCATTTATATCATTTTTTTATGGTTTGGCGCTTTTATACGATAAAAACTATTTTACAGAAAAAATAATTATTTTTGCATCGCTTTATTCTCAGGACTATAACTTTTTTATTTTTTTGCTGATGATGCTGTATGGCAGCTCTTTTTTTGCGGGACAATATGACGCTTTCAGCGGTACCATGGTTATTTATATCTGTCCTTTTGATCGCGTGTCATTCCACTTTTTGTTCGGCGGTATGATAATAAAGCGTTGTTTTTTGCCTCGTTTTTTTTTTTTTTTCTTACGGTGTTTACTGAAGGGGTTAACTAGTGGGACAGTTTTATAGGTCGGGTCGTTACGGACGCGGCGATACTAAATATGTGTACTTTTATTGTTTTTTTTTTTATTTAGATGAAGAAATGTATTTATGGGAATAATATTTTTTTTTTTTTTTCATTATTTTGGAATATTTTTTTTTATTTTTTTTACACATTTGGAAAAATTTTTTTTTACTTTTTTACTTTGTCCCAGGGGGGGACATCACAGATCAGTGATCTGACAGTTTGCACAGCACTCTGTCAGATCACTGATCTGACATGCAGCGCTGCAGGCTTCACAGTGCCTGCTCTGAGCAGGCTCTGTGAAGCCACCTCCCTCCCTGCAGGACCCGGATCCGCGGCCATCTTGGATCCGGGGCTGGAGGGAGCAGGGAGGGAGGTGAGACCCTCGCAGCAACGCGATCACATCGCGTTGCTCCGGGGGTCTCAGGGAAGCCCGCAGGGAGCCCCCTCCCTGCGCGGTGCTTCCCTGCACCGCCGGCACATCGCGATCATCTTTGATCGCGGTGTGCCAGGGGTTAATGTGCCGGGGGCGGTCCGTGACCGCTCCTGGCACATAGTGCCGGATGTCAGCTGCGATAAGCAGCTGACACCCGGCCGCGATCGGCCGCGCTCCCCCCGTGAGCGCGGCCGATCGGCTATGACGTACTATCCCGTCCAGGGTCAGATAAGCCCAGGGCACCTCGACGGGATAGTACGTCTAAGGTCACAGAGGGGTTAAAGACTGTAGGATCATGGATGATTCCTGAACTGCCTGTAAATAGTTTGCACCTTCTTAAAGGTACTTCCTACTGGTTTTACAAAAGGAGGCTTTTACAGAGACTGCCTCTTAACAGAAACTGCTGTTAAATCTTGCTGTAATAATTGCTTTACTTTACAGACCTGAAGAAAAACCTGTTGGTGTGGCAGAATTCCGGGTCAGGATTACACGTCTTGTAGCCCACCCAAGACCAACGTTGGGGATTTGTCACGGGTCCTTCGCATTACTTCGCATTTAAATTGACTTGAATACAGATGATGTGATTATTTTACGCTACCTCAGAAAACACTTGAATGTTGTTTTTGCCCTTAAAGGGAATGTTGAATTGTTGCACTTGATAAAGAGTTAATAGATTATAGAGTTAGTATAGCAGATAGTGATTTAATGCAATAAAGAGAAATAATTAATTAGTAATAATGTTTACATGGCTGATAGTATGTAGCCAGAAAGTTAGATAATGCACTGTTGAATAAAATAAATGGAGCTTGTCGCGGAACAGGAGCTAGGCTGTTGTGAATTCTGTTGTCGGGCTCCCTCCTGTGGTCATGAATGGTACTTTGGCTGGTTCTGTCCATGGACTTTCTCTGGTGGCTGTGGGTGTTTCTGAGTTTCCTTCCACAGGTGACAAGGTTAATTCGTTAGCTGGCTCCTCTATTTAACTCCACTTAGATCTTTGCTCCATGCCACCTGTCAATGTTCCAGTATTGGTCTAGTTCACTCCTGGATCGTTCTTGTGACCTGTCTTCCCAGCAGAAGCTAAGTGACTGCTTGTTTTTCTCTGGTTTGCTATATTTCTGTCCAGCTTGCTATTTGGATTGTAGTCTTGCTTGCTGGAAGCTCTGGGATGCAGAGGGAGCGCCTCCGCACCGTGAGTCGGTGCGGAGGGTCTTTTTGCGCCCTCTGCGTGGTCTTTTTGTAGGTTTTTGTGCTGACCGCAAAGCTACCTTTCCTATCCTCAGTCTGTTCAGTAAGTCGGGCCAAGCCATTTACGATTTGACTCACAGTCGTTATATGTGGGGGGCTGCCTTTTCCTTTGGGGAATTTCTCTGAGGCAAGGTAGGCTTTATTTTTCTATCTTTAGGGCTAGCTAGTTCCTTAGGCTGTGCCGAGTTGCATAGGGAGCGTTAGGAGCAATCCACGGCTATTTCTAGTGTGGTTGATAGGATTAGGGATTGCGGTCAGCAGAGTTCCCACGTCCCAGAGCTCGTCCTATATTATCAGTAACTATCAGGTCATTCCGTGTGCTCTTAACCTCCAGGTCCATTATTGTCCTGACCACCAGGTCATAACACTAGGCGGAGCTGGTACGTAAGGAGAATAGCTGAACAGGCGTGAGGGTCTGTAGCTCCTAGTTGAAAGAAGGAACTGAGAATTAACTTGAATATGTACTTTGAATAAAATTGCAGGTAAATAAAATGATAGGTTGAATAAATTAAAGGGAGATGCAGTAGGCCCATGGGGCTAGACAGCCCTTTAGTCTTCTGTGTAGAAGAATAAAAAAAAGTTGATTTGCACTTTAAGGTTTAATGATCGTATACCCTTAGAAGGTACTTGCACTAAGTAGATAGTATACCTGTATGGGTAATTGTGTTTCATAGATAGATAGTACTTGTTTTCAACTTGCCAGTCGTGCGCACTATGTAAATATGTTATTGTTTGTAACGTTCAAGTGTTCTCACCTCCCATAAAGGGAAGTACAGTTAAATTAATTTGTTTTATAGCATTCCAAAAATGTTGCATGTATTTTGCTAATGTATTGTTGTTTTCTTTTCCCAGTCCGGGAGTACTGGATTTAATGGGGGGGAAGGGGGTGCAGCGCCCCAGAGTCTTGGTCGTTGCAGTAATGTTATTCTTCTACCAGGGGGAGTGATGTTACGTCTGAAGGCAATAAGGAGATCACCTTACCAGGTATCACAAACCACACAAGGCACTTCATGGCTGGAGTGAGAGGGAGCCAGATGCAGACGGAGGTCTGCGGAGGATGAGGCTCCACGGAGCTGCACCTGCCCCACGTGCGGCAGCATCCAAAGAAAGAGACAGCAGAAGGGAATTGTCTTGTAGTGAGTGAGAAACGAAGTCATAGCAAAGAAGAGGAATATCAGAGGGAGACTATGACCATCTTACAGCCATTTTAAAGCACCAAAGTTACGGATCCCATTGACTTCTATTGGGCTTGGGACCGGGGTCAAGTTTGGATACGAACCAAACATCTTACTATATGTTTGTCAAACCCAGTGAACCCTAACATCCATGGGTTCATTCATCTCTATCCATAGCCAAAAAGTTGCAATGTTATCATTTAAATAGCTTTATCCATTCACCCAAAATGAAGAGAAAAAAACCTTGTTTCTTGGTATTTTCGATGACGACATGGAAATACCTTATTTTTTTTATCTGGCAGTGTGCTACAGTATAATGCTAAATTGTAACTGAAAGTTAAAATGATAAATTGAGCTTAATTTCAGTTCATTGTATATTCGAGTGCATTTTATTGTTCAATAATAAGGCGTATGCTCTTGTATATGAGGCACTTGATCAAAACTAATTACTTTTAGAATCTCTGTCAGTCTTAGATATTTCTATATTAAAATGGCTTTTATTGTCCAATAATCAGAGATATGCACTTGTATATGAGGAATTTGATCAAAACTAATTACTTTTAGAATATCTATCAAGCAGTCTGTCTTTCTCAATTTTGTTTTTTATCTTGATGTAATTATGTGGTATAGTGGAACCAAGACATAAGCCTTTTAGGAATAATTACAAAACCTTTGAATATGTCTGTAGGTCTGATGACCAACCCTTGAAATGATTTCAAGTATCTGCCATGCATGATGGCCACACAAGGTCAGGCACAGTGAAGGTAACCATAAAGATCAAGTTCATTTGAGTCACTAATCTTCAAATCAGTGATAAATGTCCTCGGAATAGTTCAATTAAATGTGACCAAAGATGGTTAACATTACTACAAACCTATATTGCAAAACTTGCCTAAGCCAAGGCAAAACCGCAAGCTTGTCAATTAGTGTTATGATCATGCTCACACACTCACACAGGTTATAGACGATAGAAAGAATTACCAAAGAGAAAAGTCATACATGTACCCAACTTGTCCCTGTACAGACTAGGAAAGGCCATAGCCACACAAATAAATACACCTCCTCGCACCTTGCTCCTTAAAAGGCAGTCAAAGCGTACCTCCTGAGGAACACAGGGAAAGGCCCCAACAAAAATCCAACAAAGGTAGAGGAAAGGGTGCAGGAAGACGTGAGAACCCAGAGTGAGAAACTAACACACATTCACAAAAGATAGACAGGGATAAATAAGGAAAACCGAAAAATCCAAACAGAATAATTCAAACCTCCCAGATCATCAAACAAGGATAAGGCGGCAAAGGTGCTGGGGAGGAAAACTCACAGGTTTGCAGCCCAAAAAAACAACTGGCGCTTAACAGACAAGGTAAACCCCTACCTAAGGAGCTGGGACTCCAAACACTAGATCTGCATGGAAGTATAGCCAGCAAGTTGGGTAAGTGAAAGATGAACATATAAAGCCCATCCCAAAATGTGATAAGACAGAGCAAAAAAGGAAAATGGAAATCACCTGTAGAGAAGTCAACCAAGAAAGGAAAACCAAGACAAAAGAAGCCATCAGCATGTGGACAGACATGAAAAAGACTGTAGCTCAGCAGAAAGGGAAACTAACCACACAGCAAAAGGTCACTGGATCGAATCCCGAAACCAAGCCATGACACATAGACTTTCAAATTGAAACATTTTCTTCAATTCACTGTGTGCTTAAAAGACATTGAAGGAATGCTTTCAGGTAGGTAGCGTTCACACAGGCAATGCGGTTTGCTCCAAACATGTGCAGGTTTACTGCTTTCATAAAACTCCAAGGGACTCAAAACCAAAACAGACTCTTCTGGTCACAAAGGTACAACAGCAAATAAACAGTTTATTCAACAGGCACATATATCCTACCAATCTCAGTATCCCCTTCAGCCTGATCTGCAGCAGCTTTCAGCGCCAAACAGAAGTGTTCAACTCCATGCACAGTTCACACTGAACAAGCTGCAGCTTAAATATCTTACTATGCAGTTCTAACACACAGACTACTCAGCTTTCCTAGCTGACCCATACAGTCTCTATTGGGAGACACCCTGGCTTGTCTCTCTCCCAGTTACTACATGCAGCCTCCTTTTGGAGACACTGGCTTATCTTCCTTCCAGTTGCCACACTAAAGTGAACATAGGACTGATTTTAAGTCAAAGACAACCAGGTGTATCTAATCAAGAGCTGCAGTGCTAGGATTTAACCCAGTCCTACCTGGCTTTCCTACCACATGTGCTAGTATTATGTTTTAGAGCAGGAGGAGCTGAGCAGACTGCTATTTAGTTTTGTTTAAGTTATTAAAATTCAAACTCATTCAGGGCTTCGGGGAGTCGAAGTGGGCAGTCTCAAACAATAATCATTAGCCTTTCCTGATTAGGACTGCCCCTTGACTCCTAAAACTAGAACAGGCATAGAGTTATTGATAAAATAAAATACACGTTATCGTGAATCATTTCCTACAAATTTCATTTTCTCATCTGCTAACTTCTTCGGCCAGTAGATCTGATTCTTTGTTGAATGGGGCAGGTTCCCTTTAAATATATACCAATAAAACATTCAGAAATTGTGCATTTCAGTTCGGAAAATGAGGTCACAGAGCAGAAGACCAATTAGTGATCATGGGATGTCTTTTGACTCCAGTGCAACCTCAAGTGACTGTACACTGTGTGCAGAATTATTAGGCAACTTGTATTTTAGAGGATTATTTTTATTATTGATCAACAACTATGTTCCCAATCAACCCAAAAGACTCATAAATATCAAAGCTTAATATTGTTGAAATTTGGAGTGGTTTTTTTTTTTAGATTTGGCTACCTTAGGAGGATATCTGTTTGTGCATGTAACTATTACTGTGCAGAATTATTAGGCAACTTAACAAAAACCAAATATATTCCCATCTCACTTGTTTATTTTCACCAGCTAAACCAATATAACTGCACAAAATTTAGAAATAAACATTTCTGACATGCAAAAACAAACCCCCCCAAAATTAGTGACCAATATAGCGACCTTTCTTTATGATGACACTCAACAGACTTCCATCCATAGATTCTGTCAGTTGCTTAATCTGTTTACGATCAACATTGCGTGCAGCAGCCACCACAGCCTCCCAGACATTGTTCCGAGAGGTGTACTGTTTTCCCTCCCTGTAGATCTCATATTTTATGAGGGACAACAGGTTCTCTATGGGGTTCAGATCAAGTGAACAAGGCGGCCATGTCATTATTTTTTCTTCTTTGAGACCTTTACTGGCCAGCCACGCTGTGGAGTATCACGGTATCAAACGCTTTGGAAAAATCGAGATATACCACGTCCAATGACTCACCGTGGTCCAGCCTATAGCTTACCTCTTCATAAAAACTGATTAGATTGGTTTGACAGGAGCGATTTCTCGTAAACCCATGCTGATTTGGAGTTAAACAGTTATTCTCATTGAGATAATCCAGAATAACATCCCTCAGAAACCCTTCAAATATTTTACCAACAATAGAGGTTAGACTTACTGGCCTATAATTTCCAGGTTCACTTTTAGAGCCCTTTTTGAATATTGGCACCACATTTGCTATGCGCCAGTCCTGCGGAACAGACTCCGTCGCTATAGAGTCCCTAAAAATAAGAAATAATGGTTTATCTATTACATTACTTAGTTTTCTTAGTACTCGTGGGTGTATGCCATCCGGACCCAGAGATTTATCTACTTTAATCTTATTTAGCCGGTTTCGCACCTCTTCTTGGGTTAGATTGGTGACCCTTAATATAGGGTTTTCATTGTTTCTTGGGATTTCACCTAGCATTTCATTTTCCACCGTGAATACTGTGGAGAAGAAGGTGTTTAATATGTTAGCTTTTTCCTCGTCATCTACAACCATTCTTTCCTCACTATTTTTTAAGGGGCCTACATTTTCAGTTTTTATTCTTTTACTATTGATATAGTTGAAGAACAGTTTGGGATTAGTTTCACTCTCCTTAGCAATGTGCTTCTCTGTTTCCTTTTTGGCAGCATTAATTAGTTTTTTAGTTAAAATATGTTTTTCTCCCTATAGTTTTTTAGAGCTTCAATGGTGCCATCCTGCTTTAGTAGTGCAAATGCTTTCTTTTTACTGTTAATTGCCTGTCTTACTTCTTTGTTTAGCCACATTGGGTTTTCCCTATTTCTTGTTCTTTTATTCCCACAAGGTATAAACCACTTACAGTGTCTATTTAGGATGTTATTAAACATTTTCCATTTATTATCTGTATTCTTATTTCTGAGGATATTGTCCCAGTCTACCAGATTAAGGGCATCTCTAAGCTGGTCAAACTTTGCCTTCCTAAAGTTCAGTGTTTTTGTTACTCCCTGACAAGTCCCCCTAGTGAAAGACAGGTGAAACTGTACAATATTGTGGTCGCTATTTCCTAGATGCCCGACCACCTGCAGATTTGTTATTCTGTCAGGTCTATTAGATAGTATTAGGTCTAAAAGTGCTGCTCCTCTGGTTGGATTCTGCACCAATTGTGAAAGATAATTGTTCTTGGTTATTAGCAGAAACCTGTTGCCTTTATTTGCCATGAAACGCTTGATTGTTCGGTGATCACGCTTCAAACGTTTGGCAATTTCAAGACTGCTGCATCCCTCTGCAAGACATCTCACAATTTTGGACTTTTCAGTGCCCGTCAAATCTCTCTTCTGACCCATTCTGCCAAAGGAAAGGAAGTTGCCTAATAATTAAGCACACCTTATATAGGGTTTTGATGTCATTCGACAACACCCTTCCTCATTACAGAGATGCACATCACCTGATTTACTTAATTGGTAGTTGGCTCTCAAGCCTGAACAGCTTGGAGTAGGACAACATGTATAAAAAGTATCATGTGATCAAAATACAACTTGCCTAAAAATTCTGCACACAGTGTAGACCTTAGGATGGACTATTTTGTATACTCCATGTGTTGCCTTATGATTCAAAAGGCACAGTATTTTGGAGAATTTTTTGCCCCTTGAAAGACACCCCAAGCTTCACATATAATAGAGACTTGTTAGTAGATTACGTCATGGCGTCTGTAAATATTATTATTATTATTTATTGTTATAGCCCCATTTGTTCCATGGCGCTTTACATGTGAGGAAGGGTATACATAATAAAAACAAGTACAATAATCTTAAACAATACAAGTCATAACTGGTACAGGAGGAGTGAGGACCCTGCCCACGAAGGCTCACAATCTACAAGGGATGGGTGAGAATACAGTAGGTGAGGATAGGGCTGGTCATGCAGCGGTTTGGTCGATTGGTGGTTACTGCAGGTTGTAGGCTTGTCGGGAGAGGTGGGTCTTCAGGTTCTTTTTGAAGGTTTCGATGGTAGGCGAGAGTCTGATGTGTTGTGGTAGAGGGTTCCAGAGTAAGGGTGATACGCGAGAGAAATCTTGTATACGATTGTGGGAAGAGGCGATAAGAGGGGAGTAGAGAAAGAGATCTTGTGAGGATCGGAGGTTGCGTGTAGGTAAGTACCAGGAGACGAGGTCACAGATGTATGGAGGAGACAGGTTGTGGATGGCTTTGTATGTCATGGTTAGGGTTTTGTAGTGGAGTCTCTGGGCAATGGGGAGCCAGTGAAGGGATTGACAGAGGGGAGAGGCCGGGGAATAGCGGGGGGACAGGTGGATTAGTCGGGCAGCAGAGTTTAGAATAGATTGGAGGGGTGCGAGAGTGTTAGAGGGGAGGCCACAGAGCAAGAGATTGCAGTACTCAAGACGAGAGATGATGAGGGCATGGACTAGGGTTTTTGCAGATTCTTGGTTGAGGAATGAATGGATTCATGAAATATTTTTGAGTTGAAGTCGGCAGGAAGTGGAAAGGGCTTGGATATGTGGTTTGAAGGAGAGATCAGCATCAAGGATTACCCCGAGGCAGTGAGCTTGTGGGACTGGGGAGAGTGGGCAGCCATTTACTGTAATGGATAGGTTCGTTGGGGGTGTCGCGTGAGATGGGGAAAGATGATGAATTCTGTTTTGTCCATTTTAAGTTTCAGAAATCTAGCAGAGAAGAAGGATGAAATAGTGGACAGACATTGAGGGATTCTGGTTAGTAGGGAGGTGATATCTGGTCCAGAGATGTAGATCTGTGTGTCATCAGCATAGAGGTGATACTGAAAGCCATGAGATTCTATGAGTTGTCCCAGGCCAAAGGTATAAATGGAGAAGGGCAGGGGCCCAAGGACTGAACCTTGTGGGACTCCGACAGATAGGGGGCGAGGTGAGGAGGTGGTGTGTGAGTAGGAGACGCTGAATGTCCGGTCTGTTAGGTATGATGAGATCCAGGATAGGGCCAAGTCTGTGATGCCAAGGGATGAGAGGGTCTGTAATAATAGGGAATGGTCCACTGTGTCAAAGGCAGCCGACAGGTTGAGGAGGAGGAGGACAGAGTAGTGTCGCTTGCTCTTGGCAGCTAAGCGGTCATTGGTGACCTTAGTTAGGGCAGTTTCAGTGGAATGGTGTGACCGGAAGCCAAATTGTAAGCGGTCAAAGAGGGAGCAAGAAGAGAGATGGGAGGGCAGTTCAAGGTAGACGTGTTGTTCCAGTAGTTTGGAGGCATAAGGGAGAAGTGATATAGGGCGATAGCTAGATACAGAGGATGGGTCAAGAGAGGGCTTTTGGAGGATAGGTGTGATGGAGGCATGTTTAAAGCTTGAGGGGAAAACACCAGTTGGTAGTGATAGGTGGAAGAGATGGGTTAGGGTTAGGATGAAGACTGTGGTGAGGTTTGGGATGGGAGCGTGTCAAGTGCACAGGTGGTGAGATGCGATCTTGAGAGTAGAGTGGAGAGTTGATCTTCTGTAATGGTGGAGAAGTTGGTTTTGGAGGTGGAGGGCTGGGAAGTCGTGAGGAAGGGCTCTGGGGGTTGTTGACCAAAACTGTCTCTGATGCTATCAATCTTCTGCTTGAAAAATGAGGCAAAGTCTTCAGCGGAGATAAGTGGGGAGGAAGGAGGTGCTGGGGATGGAGGAGAGAATTGAAGGTGTTGAATAACTGTTTAGGGTTGTGAGACAGAGAGGATATGAGAGATGAGAAGTAGGTTTGTTTAGCTGTGGCGAGTGTGGTCTTGAAAGTAGTGATGGACTGTTTGAATGCGATGAAGTGCTTGTTGGAGGGGGATCTTTTCCATCTGCGCTCAGCAGCCCTGGAAGCTCGCCTCAGTTCTTTGGTCAGGCTGGTGTGCCAGGGCTGTCTGTTGATTTTGCGAGCTTTGGTATGTGTTAGGGGGGCAGCAGATTCCAAAGCTACAGCTATTGTGGTGTTATATAGAGCGGCAGCGTCATCCGCATTGTGTATGGAACTTATGTCTGTGAGAGGGAGGAGGGATAAGTGCACATTTAACTATAAAACATCCAATTCCCTTTTGGCAACACTCAAAGATTTTCATCAATGAAAGCCTCTTAGACAACTTACTAAGCCAACTGCCATTGATTCAAGTGTTCTGTTTCTTAGAATGCTACATCAGATATTTCCAGTATATGAAATTTCTGAGTGGTGCTCAATAAATTGAAATGCTTTAGAAGTTACAGTCTGAAAATCATTGGTGGTCCATGGATAAGGACTATATTGTTATTATCTTCTGATGTATATCTACGACATGAAAATACCGCTTTTGGGCGAATTTCTTTTAAAATGGAGTAACTGGCAAATTTTGATAAGATTCATGTATATGGAAGGATATCAGATGCTATGCTGTTATAATAGAATCCAAAAGAAGAAAATGTCCAGTTTCACCGAATCCGTGAAAAAAAGTTTTCTTTATTCACAAACTTAAACATGGAGGATACAAACTTCAGCACAAACCATATGTGTAAGAATCTCAATGCGTTTCTGGGGACTAAGCTCACTTAATCATGACACTTGACACTCACTTAATTTTGGTCATGATTAAGTGAACTTAGTCTCCAGAAACGCATTGAGATTCTTACCCATATGGTTTGTGCTGAAGTTTGTATCCTCCATGTTTAAGTTTTTGAATAAAGAAAACTTTTTTTCACGGATTCGGTGAAGCTGGACTTTTTCTTTTTTTGGATTCTACACGCCTGGACATAGCGGGTCCGTGCTCCCGAAATTTGGCTTATGCATCACGGGTGAGCTGGTTTATATTCCTTCTTTCAATGTTATAATAGAAACCCATTGGCAAATCGAAACTTCCATAACAGTAAATGAAAAGATGAGTACGAGAGACCATTTCTCCTGTAACTGTAGCTTGAAGGTTTGTTGTAACTGTGGACAGGGGACTTAATTTTGGATATTGATGTAGGTTTCAGAGATGGAACCAGTATATATTTAACATTTATGGCAAGCCATAAATGTCTCTTTTCGAGACAATGCTTTTAACCCCTTCCCAACATGGCGATTTTCCACGGTTGTGTTTTTGCTTTATTCTCCCCTTCTTCCAAGAACCATAACATTTTTTATTTTTCCCTCTTCTTGGCCATATGAGGGCTTTTGTTTTTACTTTTGAATGAAACAATCCATTTTACCATACAATTTACTGAAAAACTTGGAAAAAACGCAAGTGTGACAAAAAAAATACAAAACATGCATTTTTTTTAAAATTCATAAAAGAAAACGCATAATGTTTCCACTTTGCTTTTTCTTACGGTATAGCAGAGGTGAGTGTAAGTATTTTTATTTTCACCGGAGCAAACATTCAGATCGAGAAGTGGTTGTCCTAGTAGTGGATAAACCCTTTAGGCTATGTGCACACGTTAAGGATTTCTTGCAGAAAATTCCTGAGAAAAACCTGAAATTTTCTGCAAGAAATCTGCATGCGTGTTTTGCGCGTTTTTGGTGCGTTTTTGATGCGTTTTTTTCTGGACATTTTCCAATGCATTTTATAGTGGGAAATCTGCAAAAAAAAAAACCGCAAAATTAATGAACATGCTGTGTTTTTTACCGCGATGCGTTTTTTTCACGGATAAAAAAGCATCATGTGCACAAAACATGCGGAATTCATTCTAAATGATGGGATGCTTATTGTATGCTTTTTTTTGCGGTTTAATAGCGTTTTTATTGCGAAAAAATGTGAAAAAAACACGAAAAATCAGCAACGTGTGCACACAGCCTTAATGTTGCACTGTGATAGATCTGACTTTCACAGGCATATCAACAACATATACGTATATTTTTTATTTTTAATGGGGAAAAGGAGGGCGATTCAAAGTTTAATATTTTTTATATTTTTTTCATATCTTTGAAAACATTTTAGTAACTTTTACTGTATTTTTAAGAGGTAAATCAGCAGAAACAGTCACTCCAGTACAGGCTGGAGCAGGCGCCCATCCACCATGCGGCGCTAAGTGAAGGCCGACATGACAGGGGTTGGGGAAAAAAGGGGGGTGGGAATGAGTCATCTTTAGGGAGGTGGGTTTATGGTAATGAGAGGGGGGTTTATAGGGCTAATGGGGGTGGAGCAGGGCATTTTCCCGCTCTGAAGCGCAGCGAGTAGTCCCAAACCGGCCCGCCCGCCCTGTTTTCTTATTTTCTCTAGGGGTTTTAGTACATTTCGGGTCATAGTGGCTAGCGGTTGAGATGGGTCCTTGAAGTTGGTGCTAAATTGCGCTGGGGGGCCCGTGGGTATATGGATTCCTCATTTGGTCTTAGGTGGTGGTTATTTGGTCTGGTGATTTTGGGGGGATTTGGCCCAGCGGTGGCTTGATCCTCAGGGGTTCAGTGGACGATTGCACCCTTCGGGGTGATTTGGTGCTCCCGAGCCAGGGGGTAACGGCTGGGAGTAAGTTACGGTTGGTTCGTCCACTGTTTGTTACGGTTTATTTAATCGCCAGATTTCAAGCTTCAAGGACCCACCCCCGATTTGTTTTTTCATGGTTATTTATGTAATGTTAATTTTGTTTGTTTAATAAAGGCTGCTGTGGCCAAATTTATCCAATAATGGCTTTGGTGTCGTTTATGGGTTTAAAGGGGGAGGGGGAGGGAATCTTCAGGTCTGGGAGGGGGGTTTGAAAAAGGTTAGGCACCCTACGAGGATTGACCATACCAATGTCATGCGATAAAACAAAGAAATGTGTTAGCTCAGGCTGTGTTTCCCTGCTTTGCCATCTGTGTACTCACTTATCATAAGTAATTTTGTCTGATCTCACCCCCTTTCCCCGGCCAGGATCTGTGGTATATGTCAATCATAAACTAGAGCAGCTCTGCATGGTCAGACACAATCATTACACAGTACATCGCAGGGGCACATGCATAAGGTTTTCATAGCACAGGAACATTTTTTAAGACCTACAATTATGGATCTTATTATTATTCCAAGATCTATTGATTAACCCCTTCCCGACCTTTGACGCATACGCTGCGTCATGAAAGTCGGTGCCATTCCGACCCATGACGCAGCATATGCGTCATGGAAAGATCGCGTCCCTGCAGATCGGGTGAAAGGGTTAACTCCCATTTCACCCGATCTGCAGGGACAGGGGGAGTGGTAGTTTAGCCCAGGGGGGGTGGCTTCACCCCCTCGTGGCTACGATCACTCTGATTGGCTGTTGAAAGTGAAACTGCCAATCAGAGCGATTTGTAATATTTCACCTAAAAAATGGTGAAATATTACAATCCAGCCATGGCCGATGCTGCAATATCATCGGCCATGGCTGGACACACTAATGTGCACCCATCCCACCCCTCCGATCGCCCCCCCCAGCCCCCCGATCTGTGGTCCGCTCCCCTCGGTCCTGTGCTCCGCTCCCCCGTCCTCCTGCCCGCTCCCCCGTGCTCCAATCACACCCCCCGTGCTCCAATCAAACCCCCCCGCACTCCGATCCCACCCCCGCACAGCGATCCCCCCCGTGCTCCGATCCACCCGCCCGCTCAGCGATCCCCCACTCCATGCTCCAATCCACCCCCCCGTGTTCCGATCCACCCCCCCGTGCTCCGACGCCCCCCCCCCCCGTGCCCTGATTTCCCCCCCCTTATACTTACCTGGCCTCCCGGGGACCGTTCGTCTTCTTTCCTGGGCGCCACCATCTTCCAAAATGGCGGGCGCATGTGCAGTGCGCCCGCCGAATCTGCCGGCCGGCAGATTCGTTCCAGAGTGAATTTTGATCACTGAGATAGGTTATATCTCAGTGATCAAAATAAAAAAAAAGTAAATGACCCCCCCCCCCCCCCTTTCTCACCCCCATAGGTAGGGACAATAAAAAAAATATATATTTTTTTTTTCCACTAAGGTAGGGGTAGGGTTAGGGGTAGGGTTAGGGGTAGGGTTAGGGTTAGAAGTAGGGTTAGGGCTAGGGGTAGGGTTAGGGGTAGGGTTAGGGGTAGGGTTAGGGGTAGGGGTAGGGTTAGGGGTAGGGTTAGGGTTAGGGGTAGGGTTAGGGGTAGGGTTAGGGGTAGGGTTAGGGTTTCGGTATGTGCACACGTATTCTGGTCCTCTGCGGATTTTTCCGCTGCGGATTTGATAAATCCGCAGTGCTAAACCGCTGCGGATTTATGGCGGATTTACCGCGTTTTTTCTGCGCATTTCAATGCGGTTTTACAACAGCGATTTTCTATTTGAGCAGTTGTAAAACCGCTGCGGAATCCGCAGAAAGAAGTGACATGCTGCGGAATGTAAACCGCTGCGTTTCCGTGCAGTTTTTCTGCAGCATGTGTACAGCGATTTTTGTTTCCCATAGGTTTGCACTGAACTGTAAACTCATGGGAAACTGCTGCGGATCCGCAGCGTTTTCCGCAGCGTGTGCACATACCTTTAGAATTAGGCTATGTGCACACGGTGCGGATTGGCCGCTGCGGATCCGCAGCAGAGTTCCATCAGGTTTACAGTACCATGTAAACATATGGAAAGCCAAATCCGCTGTGCCCATGGTGCGGAAAATACCGCGCGGGAACGCTGCGTTGTATTTTCCGCAGCATGTCAATTCTTTGTGCGGATTCCACAGCGTTTTACACCTGTTCCTCAATAGGAATCGGCAGGTGAAATCCGCACAAAAAACACTGGAAATTCGCGGTAAATCCGCAGGTAAAATGCAGTGCCTTTTACCCGTGGATTTTTCAAAAATGGTGCTGAAAAATCTCATACGAATCCGCAACGTGGGCACATAGCCTTAGGGCTAGGGTTGGGTTGGAATTAGGGTTGTGGTTAGGGTTAGGGGTGTGTTGTGGTTAGGGGTGTGTTGGGGTTAGGGTTGTGATTAGGGTTATGGCTACAGTTGGGATTAGAGTTAGGGGTGTGTTGGGGTTAGTGTTGGAGTTAGAATTGAGGGGTTACCACTGTTTAGGCACATCAGGGGGTCTCCAAACGCAACATGGCGCCACCATTGATTCCAGCCAATCTTGTATTCAAAAAGTCAAATGGTGCTCCCTCACTTCCGAGCCCCGACGTGTGCCCAAACAGTGGTTTACCCCCACATATGGGGTACCAGCATACTCAGGACAAACTGCGCAACAATTACTGGGGTACAATTTCTCCTGTTACCCTTGAGAAAATAAAAAATTGCTTGCTAAAACATCATTTTTGAGGAAAGAAAAATGATTTTTTATTTTCACGGCTCTGCGTTGTAAACGTCTGTGAAGCACTTGGGGGTTCAAAGTGCTCACCATATATCTAGATAAGTTCCTTGGGGGTCTAGTTTCCAAAATGGGGTCACTTGTGGGGGGTTTCTACTGTTTAGGCACATCAGGGGCTCTGCAAACGCAACATGACGTCCGTAGACCATTCCATCAAAGTCTGCATTTCAAAAGTCACTACTTCCCTTCTGAGCCCCCACGTGTGCCCAAACAGTGGTTTACCCCCACACATGGGGTATCAGCGTACTCAGGAGAAACTGGACAACAACTTTTGGGGTCCAATTTCTCCTGTAACCCTTGGGAAAATAAAAAATTCTGGGCTAAAAAATTATTTTTGAGGAAAGAAAACGTATTTATTATTTTCACGGCTCTGTGTTATAAACTTCTGTAAAGCACTTGGGGGTTGAAAGTGCTCACCACATATCTAGATAAGTTCCTTTGGGGGTCTAGTTTCCAAAATGGGGTCACTTGTGTGGGGTTTCTACTGTTTAGGCACACCAGGGGCTCTGCAAACGCAACGTGACGCCCGCAGACCATTCCATCAAAGTCTGCATTTCAAAAGTCACTACTTCCCTTCTGAGCCCCCACGTGTGCCCAAACAGTGGTTTACCCCCACACATGGGGTATCAGCGTACTCAGGAGAAACTGGACAACAACATTTGTGGTCCAATTTCTCCTGTAACCCTTGGGAAAATAAAAAATTCTGGGCTAAAAAATTATTTTTGAGGAAAGAAAACGTATTTATTATTTTCACTGCTCTGTGTTATGAACTTCTGTGAAGCACTTGGGGGTTCAAAGTGCTCACCTCACATCTAGATAAGTTCCTTTCGGGGTCTAGTTTCCAAAATGGGGTCACTTGTGGGGGGGTTCTACTGTTTAGCCACATCAGGGGCTCTGCAAACGCAACATGACGTCCGTAGACCATTCCATCAAAGTCTGCATTTCAAAAGTCACTACTTCCCTTCTGAGCCCCCACGTGTGCCCAAACAGTGGTTTACCCCCACACATGGGGTATCAGCGTACTCAGGAGAAACTGGACAACAACATTTGTGGTCCAATTTCTCCTGTAACCCTTGGGAAAATAAAAAATTCTGGGCTAAAAAATTATTTTTGAGGAAAGAAAACGTATTTATTATTTTCACTGCTCTGTGTTATGAACTTCTGTGAAGCACTTGGGGGTTCAAAGTGCTCACCTCACATCTAGATAAGTTCCTTTCGGGGTCTAGTTTCCAAAATGGGGTCACTTGTGGGGGGGTTCTACTGTTTAGCCACATCAGGGGCTCTGCAAACGCAACGTGACGCCCGCAGAGCATTCCATCAAAGTCTGCATTTCAAAACGTCACTACTTCACTTCCGAGCCCCAGCATGTGCCTAAACAGTGGTTTACCCCCACATATTGGGTATCAGCGTACTCAGGAGAAACTGGACAACAACTTTTCGGGTCAAATTTCTCCTGTTACCCTTGGGAAAATAAAAAGTTGCGGGCTAAAATATCATTTTTGAGAAAAGAATTTTTTTTTTTTATTTTCATGGCTCTGCGTTATAAACTTCTGTGAAGCACTTGAGGGTTCAAAGTGTTCACCACACATCTAGATTAGTTCCTTTGGGGGTCTAGTTTCCAAAATGGGGTCATTTGTGGGGGATCTCTAATGTTTAGGCACACAGGGGCTCTCCAAACACGACATGGTGTCCGCTAATGATTGGAGCTAATTTTCCATTTAAAAAGCCAAATGGCGTGCCTTCCCTTCTGAGCAATGCCGTGCGCCCAAACAGTGGTTTACCCCCACATATGGGGTATCTGCGTACTCAGGACAAACTGGACAACAAAATTTGTGGTCCAATTTCTCCTATTACCATTGGCAAAATAGGAAATTCCAGGCTAAAATATCATTTTTGAGAAAAGAAAAATTATTTTTTATTTTCATGGCCCTGCATTATAAACTTCTGTGAAGCACCTGGGGGTTTAAAGTGCTCAGTATGCATCTAGATAAGTTCCTTGGGGGATCTAGTTTCCAAAATGGGGTCACTTGTGGGGGAGCTCCATTGCATAGGCACACAGGGGCTCTCCAAATGCGACATGGTGTCCGCTAACAAATGGAGCTAATTTTCCATTCAAAAAGTCAAAAGGCGCGCCTTCCCTTCTGAGCCCTGCCGTGTGCCCAAACAGTGGTTTACCCCCACATATGAGGTATCGGCGTACTCGGGAGAAATTGCTTAACAAATTTTAGGATCCATTTTATCCTATTGCCCATGTTAAAATGAAAAAATTGAGGCGAAAAGAAATTTTTTGTGAAAAAAAAGTACTTTTTCATTTTTACGGATCAATTTGTGAAGCACCTGAGGGTTTAAAGTGCTCACTAGGCATCTAGATAAGTTCCTTGGGGGGTCCAGTTTCCAAAATGGGGTCACTTGTGGGGGAGCTCCAATGTTTAAGCACACAGGGTCTCTCCAAACGCGACATGGTGTCCGCTAACGATGGAGATAATTTTTCATTCAAAAAGTCAAATGGCGCTCCTTCCCTTCCGAGCCTTACCATGTGCCCAAACAGTGGTTTACCCCCATATGTGAGGTATCGGTGTGCTCAGGAGAAATTGCCAAACAAATTTTAGGATCCATTTTATCCTGCGGTCCATGTGAAAATGAAAATATTGAGGCTAAAAGAATTTTTTTTGTGAAAAAAAAGTTCTTTTTCATTTTTACGGATCAATTTGTGAAGCAGCTGGGGGTTTAAAGGGCTCACTATGCATCTAGATAAGTTCCTTGGGGCGTCTAGTTTCCAAAATGGGGTCACTTGTGGGGGAGCTCCAATTTTTAGGCACACGGGGGCTCTCCAAACTTGACATGGTGTCCGCTAAAGAGTGCAGCCAATTTTTCATTCAAAAAGTTAAATGGCGCTCCTTCCCTTCCAAGCCCTGCCGTGCGCCCAAACAGTGGTTTACCCCCACATATGAGGTATCAGCGTACTCAGGACAAATTGCACAACAACTTTCGTGGTTCAGTTTCTCCTTTTACCATTGGGAAAATACAAAAATTGTTGCTGAAAAATCATTTTTGTGACTAAAAAGTTAAATGTTCATTTTTTCCTTCCATGTTGCTTCTGCTGCTGTGAAGAACCTGAAGGGTTAATAAACTTCTGGAATGTGGTTTTGTGCACCTTGAGGAGTGCAGTTTTTAGAATGGTGTCACTTTTGGGTATTTTCAGCCATATAGACCCTCAAACTGACTTCAAATGTGAGGTGGTCCCTAAAAAAAATGGTTCTGTAAATTTCGTTGTAAAAATGAGAAATCGCTGGTCAAATTTTAACCCTTATAACTTCCTAGCAAAAAAAAATTTTGTTTCCAAAATTGTGCTGATGTAAAGTAGACGTGTGGGAAATGTTATTTATTAACTATTTTGTGTCACATACCTCTCTGGTTTAACAGAATAAAAATTTAAAATGTGAAAATTGCGAAATTTTCAAAATTTTCGCCAAATTTCCGTTTTTATCACAAATAAACACAGAATTTATTGACCTAAATTTACCACTAACATGAAGCCCAATATGTCACGAAAAAACAATCTCAGAACCGCTAGGATTAGAGTTGAGCGACCTTGACCTTTTTAGAGTCGAGCCGGGTTTCGCGAAACCCGACTATCTCAAAAGTCGGGTCGAGTGAAATCGGCCGATTATGACGTAAAGTCGGGATCAACCGAAACACGAAACCCAATGCAAGTCAATGGGGCAACATAGTCGGCAGTGAGTGGGGGCCAGGAAAACACCTAGAGTGCCCATTTTAATGTCAAAACCATCCATTCTTCTTAATGAAGCTTGTCAAGCGTAATTTACCTTATAATAATTGGAAGGCATTTGAAATTGGGGGTCATTTGGCTAAAGTTGTGGTGGGTAGGGCTGGTTCAAGTAATTAGTGGGCCCAGGAAATCTGGACCACGTCACGGCAGTGGAGCAGGGAGAGGTAAGTATTTCAACTTTGCAAGTGCTGTGAACCTGAGCAAGCAGGGGGGGCCCACTCGTTGGCATTGGCACTGGCACAGGGCCCCTCAAAGTACAGCGGTGTGTTTGCACGGCGGGGGCGCCTCCCACCGGCAGCAACACTTTTGCATACCATGAGAGGCCCTGTGCCAGTGACGTCGCCAACTAGTATTCCTCCCCCCACCTGATGAAGGAACCTGCACTTTCATCTGCACCTTCCTGTTTGTCCCCGTGTAAGGTGGTATGGTATGCGGGAAGGGGGACCTGACTTTCAGCAGGGTCACAATCTTGCAGTGTAGCGTGCACGGGAAATGTTGCGTTATGGGTCAATGTACCAGCAGACTCATCTATCACTGGCTGGGCAATGGGCAGGATGAGGAGGAAACACAGATATAGGCCCAAAGAATAAAGTGGGCTAAATGCAGTTCAAAATTGGTAACACAGGACTAATCAGGGGGCATTGCAGTGGAGGACAACTGGAATGAGAGGCTGACACAGAGAGTAGGCCCAAATCAGTAAGTAGTCGAAATGCAGTTCAAAATTGGCAACAGTAGTAAACAGGCGGCACAGCTTTGTTCAGTGGAGGAGAACAGCAAGGAGTGGCAGACACCGATAGTAGGCCCCGACCCAACTAGTAGGCCAAATGCAGTCTAACATTAACAACTACTTAACGAGCGCCTGAAAACGGAATTTCAGGACAGGAAACCAGGAGAACAGCAAGGAGCGGCAGACACCGATAGTAGGCCCCAAACCAACTAGTACGCCAAATGCAGTTGTTCCGTTTAACCACAATTTAATGAGAGCCTGAAGATAGAAGTTCAGGAAAGGCAACCTGGAGAACACCTTGGAGTGGAACACACCATCTCTCTACACCCCATACCCAATTTGTAGGTCTAATGCAGCGTAGTTTCCAACAACTACTAAACGAGAGCATGATGATCGAAGCATTGGCGAGGAAACCTGGGGAACACCTTGGAGTGGAACACACCATCTTTCTACACCCCATACCCAATTTGTAGGCCTAATGCAGCGTAGTTTCCAACAACTACTAAACGAGAGCATGATGATCGAAGCATTGGCGAGGAAACCTGGGGAACACCTTGGAGTGGAACACACCATCTCTCTACAGTGGAACACACCATCTCTCTACACCCCATACCCAATTTGTAGGCCTAATGCAGCGTAGTTTCCAACAACTACTAAACGAGAGCCGGAAGATCGAAGCTCAGGAAAGGCAACCTGGAGAACACCTTGGAGTGGAACACACCATCTCTCTACACCCCATACCCAATTTGTAGGCCCAATGCAGCGTAGTTTCCAACAACTACTAAACGAGAGCCGGAAGATCGAAGCAATGGAGAGGAAACCTGGGGAACACCTTGGAGTGTAACACACCATCTCTCTACACCCCATACCCAATTTGTAGGCCTAATGCAGCGTAGTTTCCAACAACTACTAAACGAGAGCCGGAAGATCGAAGCAATGGAGAGGAAACCTGGGGAACACCTTGGAGTGTAACACACCATCTCTCTACACCCCATACCCAATTTGTAGGCCTAATGCAGCGTAGTTTCCAACAATTACTAAACGAGAGCCGGAAGATCGAAGCAATGGAGAGGAAACCTGGGGAACACCTTGGAGTGTAACACACCATCTCTCTACACCCCATACCCAATTTGTAGGCCTAATGCAGCGTAGTTTCCAACAACTACTAAACGAGAGCATGAAGATCGAAGCAATGGAGAGGAAACCTGGGGAACACCTTGGAGTGGAACACACCATCTCTCTACAGTGGAACACACCATCTCTCTACACCCAATACCCAATTTGTAGGCCTAATGCAGCGTAGTTTCCAACAACTACTAAACGAGAGCCGGAAGATCGAAGCTCAGGAAAGGCAACCTGGGGAACACCTTGGAGTGGAACACACCATCTCTCTACACCCCATACCCAATTTGTAGGCCTAATGCAGCGTAGTTTCCAACAACTACTAAACGAGAGCCGGAAGATCGAAGCAATGGAGAGGAAACCTGGGGAACACCTTGGAGTGTAACACACCATCTCTCTACACCCCATACCCAATTTGTAGGCCTAATGCAGCGTAGTTTCCAACAACTACTAAACGAGAGCCGGAAGATCGAAGCAATGGAGAGGAAACCTGGGGAACACCTTGGAGTGTAACACACCATCTCTCTACACCCCATACCCAATTTGTAGGCCTAATGCAGCGTAGTTTCCAACAACTACTAAACGAGAGCCGGAAGATCGAAGCAATGGAGAGGAAACCTGGGGAACACCTTGGAGTGTAACACACCATCTCTCTACACCCCATACCCAATTTGTAGGCCTAATGCAGCGTAGTTTCCAACAACTACTAAACGAGAGCATGATGATCGAAGCATTGGCGAGGAAACCTGGGGAACACCTTGGAGTGGAACACACCATCTCTCTACAGTGGAACACACCATCTCTCTACACCCCATACCCAATTTGTAGGCCTAATGCAGCGTAGTTTCCAACAACTACTAAACGAGAGCCGGAAGATCGAAGCTCAGGAAAGGCAACCTGGGGAACACCTTGGAGTGGAACACACCATCTCTCTACACCCCATACCCAATTTGTAGGCCCAATGCAGCGTAGTTTCCAACAACTACTAAACGAGAGCCGGAAGATCGAAGCTCAGGAAAGGCAACCTGGGGAACACCTTGGAGTGTAACAAACCCTCTCTCTACACCACGGAAGGGCTGATTCTTAGGAAGGAAGGCTGTCGGAAAGAAGCAGGGCGCGTCCGAGGGTGATTATATTCTTATTAGGTATATACTCACCCTCGGACGCGCCCTGCTTCTTTATTTGTAATGAATGTTTATTTGCAATGTGGTTTTGACTTACTCTATTTTTTTGGTAAATAATGATTTTATTATTTTCATTGTTTTGCATCTTCTTGGCAATAATATAAAGAAGACGCGACAGGACAACACTCGGTGGATGCCATATCTGTGTTTAAAATTGAAAAAACCTTTCAGTTAACTACTTGCAGGAGAAAGTTATTGTAGCTGGTGGCCATTTTTAGTACTGTACCAGATTTTTGTTGTATGTGTTTGTTTTTAATGTTAAAATGTCTCCATTTGATATCTCTCCAGTATTTTCTTTTTTATAAGCAAAATACTTATTTTTATATTTTCTGATGTTGGTTCCAGGGGTACACGGGCAGCAGTGGTGTGGTCAGTGGAGGCCTAGTGGAAGGAGTGACCGCAGACAGGCATCGAAGGTCTAAAATAATAACACATGGCTGTAGGCAATTTTAAATTGGTTCCAGGGGTACACGGGCAGCAATGGTGTGGTCAGTGGAGGCCTAGTGGAAGGAGTCACCGCAGACAGGCATCGAAGGCCTAAAATAATAACACATGGCTGTAGGCAATTTTAAATTGGTTCCAGGGGTACACGGGCAGCAGTGGTGTGGTCAGTGGAGGCCTAGTGGAAGGAGTGACCGCAGACAGGCATCGAAGGCCTAAAATAATAACACATGGCTGTAGGCAATTTTAAATTGGTTCCAGGGGTACACGGGCAGCAGTGGTGTGGTCAGTGGAGGCCTAGTGGAAGGAGTGACCGCAGACAGGCATCGAAGGCCTAAAATAATAACACATGGCTGTAGGCAATTTTAAATTGGTTCCAGGGGTACACGGGCAGCAGTGGTGTGGTCAGTGGAGGCCTAGTGGAAGGAGTCACCGCAGACAGGCATCGAAGGCCTAAAATAATAACACATGGCTGTAGGCAATTTTAAATTGGTTCCAGGGGTACACGGGCAGCAGTGGTGTGGTCAGTGGAGGCCTAGTGGAAGGAGTCACCGCAGACAGGCATCGAAGGCCTAAAATTATAACACATGGCTGTAGGCAATTTTAAATTGGTTACAGGGGTACACGGGCAGCAGTGGTGTGGTCAGTGGAGGCCTAGTGGAAGGAGTCACCGCAGACAGGCATCGAAGGCCTAAAATAATAACACATGGCTGTAGGCAATTTTAAATTGGTTCCAGGGGTACACGGGCAGCAGTGGTGTGGTCAGTGGAGGCCTAGTGGAAGGAGTGACCACAGACAGGCATCGAAGGCCTAACATAACAAAAATGTCAATACAATGGTATTGTCAGTGGCAGGCATTGAAGGATGTCAGCGCATAGACTAAACATTGGTGGAGCTGTGAGATAATTTTGCAAGTGGTAGAGCACTGTTTGAGCTGGGGTGGGGGGAAACTGTCTTGTGGCCGGCGGTACAGGCCCAGGGCCCCTCATATTACAACGGTGTGTCTGACGTTGGGTGCGCACCACCACCGCCAGAGACACTTTATTGTACTAGGAGGGACCCAGTGGCAGTGCCGTCGACCAAAAGCGGGCTCACCCACCTCTTCAGACAAACTGCACTCTCACGGGTGCTGTCGCCAAGTGTCGATACCACGGCCCCGTGTGGGGAGTTTGGCCATTTAGTGAGGTGTAAACATGTCGTATGCTGGACAATCAGGTGCAGAAAATTACGAGATTGGAAAAGGCATTCAGAATAGTCCACAGGCAAGACCTTTTCATAGGAAAGCTAGGTGTCAGCCGGGCAAGGTGGGGCAAAAGATTTCGAAATCCAGTTGTGGTTCATTTTAATGAAGGTTAGATCATCTACATTTTGGGTAGCCAGACGAGTCCTTTTTTCTGTTAGTATTGAACCTGCAGCACTGAATACTCTTTCTGATAGGACACTAGCTGCCGGGCAAGCAAGCTCCTGCAATGCATATTCTGCCAATTCTGGCCAGGTGTCTAATTTTGATGCCCAGTAATCAAATGGGAATGACGGTTGAGGGAGAACATCGATAAGGGGTGAAAAATAGTTTGTAACCATACTGGACAAATGTTGTCTCCTGTCACTTTGAATTGATGCTGCAGTACCTGTCCTGTCTGCGGTCATAGCAAAATCACTCCACAACCTGGTCAGAAAACCCCTCTGGCCAACGCCACTTCTGATTTCTGCCCCTCTTACTCCTCTGGTCTGCTGGCCCCTGCAGCTCGTGTGAGAACGATCACGGGCGCTGTGTGCAGGGAATGCCAGAAGCAAACGGTCAACAAGAGTTGATTGTTTGGTTGCTAATATTAGTTCCAAGTTCTCATGTGGCATTATATTTTGCAATTTGCCTTTATAGCGAGGATCAAGGAGGCAGGCCAACCAGTAATCGTCATCATTCATCATTTTAGTTATGCGTGTGTCCCTTTTGAGGATACGTAAGGCATAATCCGCCATGTGGGCCAAAGTTCCAGTTCTCAAATCTGCGGTTGTGCTTGGTTGAGGGGCAGTTTCAGGCAAAAAAACGTATCAACCAAATACCCTGTTTTTTACATCTTTTACTAGCACTTGCGGATTACTGCAACATTTTTTCAAACTGAGTGTTTTTGGTTTTACTATTCTCTTTTGTGTCTTCAGGTTTCTTGGTGGTGTGTGAACATGATCATACAGACTTGTTCACTGTGCAAGTAGCCCATGTGTTCCTGTTTCCATAATTGTTCTCTTGTGTCTACAAGACTGGGGAGTTCCACCACTCCTCTTGGGCTATCTGCACAAAAGCTGTTCTACCCTGTATGCACACATGGATTTTTCCTCTCTGAACCCTGTTCACACAGGTTATATACAGATGATCAGGTTTTTAAATACATCAGATAGGGATTGCATACATTATTTAGGACTGCTCTGATAAGGGTATACCGTGAAGATTGGTAGAGCAGCTTAGTATACATTTTTTGCAAAAAACGTATCAACCAAATACCCTGTTTTTTACATCTTTTACTAGCACTTGCGGATTACTGCAACATTTTTTCAAACTGAGTGTTTTTGGTTTTACTATTCTCTTTTGTGTCTTCAGGTTTCTTGGTGGTGTGTGAACATGATCATACAGACTTGTTCACTGTGCAAGTAGCCCATGTGTTCCTGTTTCCATAATTGTTCTCTTGTGTCTACAAGACTGGGGAGTTCCACCACTCCTCTTGGGCTATCTGCACAAAAGCTGTTCTACCCTGTATGCACACATGGATTTTTCCTCTCTGAACCCTGTTCACACAGGTTATATACAGATGATCAGGTTTTTAAATACATCAGATAGGGATTGCATACATTAGTTAGGACTGCTCTGATAAGGGTATACCGTGAAGATTGGTAGAGCAGCTTAGTATACATTTTTTGCAAAAAACGTATCAACCAAATACCCTGTTTTTTACATCTTTTACTAGCACTTGCGGATTACTGCAACATTTTTTCAAACTGAGTGTTTTTGGTTTTACTATTCTCTTTTGTGTCTTCAGGTTTCTTGGTGGTGTGTGAACATGATCATACAGACTTGTTCACTGTGCAAGTAGCCCATGTGTTCCTGTTTCCATAATTGTTCTCTTGTGTCTACAAGACTGGGGAGTTCCACCACTCCTCTTGGGCTATCTGCACAAAAGCTGTTCTACCCTGTATGCACACATGGATTTTTCCTCTCTGAACCCTGTTCACACAGGTTATATACAGATGATCAGGTTTTTAAATACATCAGATAGGGATTGCATACATTAGTTAGGACTGCTCTGATAAGGGTATACCGTGAAGATTGGTAGAGCAGCTTAGTATACATTTTTTGCAAAAAACGTATCAACCAAATACCCTGTTTTTTACATCTTTTACTAGCACTTGCGGATTACTGCAACATTTTTTCAAACTGAGTGTTTTTGGTTTTACTATTCTCTTTTGTGTCTTCAAATCCACGTCACTTGTGTCCCTCAAAAAACCAGAACCCGGCCTTGCCGCTCCACCAATTTCCAGTGGCCCCGGAAAAGCTTCCTCATTAAAAATATAATCATCCCCATCATCCTCCTCGTCCTCCTCCTCCTCTTCGCCCGCTACCTCGTCCTGTACACTGCCCTGGCCAGACAATGGCTGACTGTCATCAAGGCTTTCCTCTTCCTCAGCTGCAGACGCCTGATCCTTTATGTGCGTCAAACTTTGCATCAGCAGACACATTAGGGGGATGCTCATGCTTATTATGGCGTTGTCTGCACTAACCAGCCGTGTGCATTCCTCAAAACACTGAAGGACTTGACACATGTCTTGAATCTTCGACCACTGCACACCTGACAACTCCATGTCTGCCATCCTACTGCCTGCCCGTGTATGTGTATCCTCCCACAAAAACATAACAGCCCGCCTCTGTTCAC
Organism: Ranitomeya imitator; assembly: GCF_032444005.1. NCBI lineage: Eukaryota > Metazoa > Chordata > Amphibia > Anura > Dendrobatidae > Ranitomeya > Ranitomeya imitator. Next base: position 634,132,567 of record NC_091285.1, read on the forward strand.
ACAGTCTCTGAAGCATGTGCAGTGTTGAGTTCCACCTTGTTGCAACGTCTATGATTAGGCGATGCTGGGGAAGGTTCAAAGAACGCTGATAGGTCTGCATACGGCTGGAGTGTACGGGCGAACGGTGGATATGTGAGCAAAGTCCACGCACTTTGAGGAGCAGGTCGGATAACCCCGGATAACTTTTAAGGAAGCACTGCACCACCAGGTTTAAGGTGTGAGCCAGGCAAGGAATGTGTTTCAGTTGGGAAAGGGAGATGGCAGCCATGAAATTCCTTCCGTTATCACTCACTACCTTGCCTGCCTCAAGATCTACAGTGCCCAGCCACGAATGCGTTTCTTGCTGCAAGAACTCGGACAGAACTTCCGCGGTGTGTCTGTTGTCGCCCAAACACTTCATAGCCAATACAGCCTGCTGACGTTTGCCAGTAGCTGCCCCATAATGGGAGACCTGGTGTGCAACAGTGGCAGCTGCGGATGGAGTGGTTGTGCGACTGCGGTCTGTGGACGAGCTCTCGCTTCTGCAGGAGGACGAAGAGGAGGAGGAGGGGGGGCGAACGGCTACAGCCAATTGTTTCCTAGACCGTGGGCTAGGCAGAACTGTCCCAAACTTGCTGTCCCCTGTGGACCCTGCATCCACCACATTTACCCAGTGTGCCGTGATGGACACGTAACGTCCCTGGCCATGCCTACTGGTCCATGCATCTGTTGTCAGGTGCACCTTTGTGCTCACAGATTGCCTGAGTGCATGGACGATGCGCTCTTTAACATGCTGGTGGAGGGCTGGGATGGCTTTTCTGGAAAAAGTGTCGACTGGGTAGCTCGTAGCGTGGTACAGCGTAGTCCATCAGGGCTTTGAAAGCTTCGCTTTCAACTAACCGGTAGGGCATCATCTCTAACGAGATTAGTCTAGCTATGTGTGCGTTCAAACCCTGTGTACGCGGATGCGAGGCTAAGTACTTCCTTTTTCTAACCATAGTCTCATGTAGGGTGAGCTGGACTGGAGAGCTGGAGATTGTGGAACTAGCGGGGGTGCCAGTGGACATGGCAGACTGATTGACGGTGGGAGATGGTATTGTTGCCACCGGTGCCCTAGATGCAGTGTTTCCTACTACGAAACTGGTGATTCCCTGACCCTGACTGCTTTGGCCTGGCAAAGAAACCTGCACAGATACTGCAGGTGGTGCGGAAAATGGTGGCCCTACACTGCCGGAAGGGATGTTGCGTTGCTGACTAGCTTCATTGGCCGAGGGTGCTACAACCTTAAGGGACGTTTGGTAGTTAGTCCAGGCTTGCAAATGCATGGTGGTTAAATGTCTATGCATGCAACTTGTATTGAGACTTTTCAGATTCTGTCCTCTGCTTAAGGTAGTTGAACATTTTTGACAGATGACTTTGCGCTGATCAATTGGATGTTGTTTAAAAAAATGCCAGACTGCACTCTTTCTAGCATCGGATACCTTTTCAGGCATTGCAGACTGAGCTTTAACCGGATGGCCACGCTGTCCTCCAACAGGTTTTGGCTTTGCCACGCGTTTTGGGCAAGATACGGGCCCGGCAGATGGAACCTGTTGCGATGTTGATGCCTGCTGCGGCCCCTCCTCCTCCGCTTCAGAACTGCTGCCGCCTGCACCCTGTTCCCCCAATGGCTGCCAATCGGGGTCAAGAACTGGGTCATCTATTACCTCTTCTTGTAGCTCGTGTGCAACTTCGTCTGTGTCACCGTGTCGGTCGGTGGTATAGCGTTCGTGATGGGGCAACATAGTCTCATCAGGGTCTGATTCTTGATCAGCACCCTGCGAGAGCAATGTTGTGGTCTGAGTCAAAGGACCAGCATAGTAGTCTGGCTGTGGCTGTGCATCAGTGCACTCCATGTCAGATTCAACTTGTAATGGGCATGGACTGTTAACTGCTTCACTTTCTAAGCCAGGGACGGTATGTGTAAAGAGCTCCATGGAGTAACCCGTTGTGTCGCCTGCTGCATTCTTCTCTGTTGTTGTTTTTGCTGAAGAGGACAAGGAAGCGACTTGTCCCTGACCGTGAACATCCACTAACGACGCGCTGCTTTGACATTTACCAGTTTCACGAGAGGAGGCAAAAGAGCTAGAGGCTGAGTCAGCAAGATAAGCCAAAACTTGCTCTTGCTGCTCCGGCTTTAAAAGCGGTTTTCCTACTCCCAGAAAAGGGAGCGTTCGAGGCCTTGTGTAGCCAGACGACGAACCTGGCTCCACAGCTCCAGACTTAGGTGCAATATTTTTTTTCCCACGACCACCTGATGCTCCACTACCACTACCCTCATTACCAGCTGACAATGAACGCCCCCGGCCACGACCTCTTCCACCATACTTCCTCATTGTTTTAAAAACGTAAACAAACTAACGGTATTTGTTGCTGTCACACAAATTACATGGTGAGCTATAACTTCAGTATGATTTAGCTACCCCTTTACAGGTGAGTGAGACCACAACGAAAATCAGGCACAATGTTACACACTCTGTTGTTGGTGGCAACAAATGAGAGAGATGCCACACACGCAGGACTGTCACTGAAGCACAAATGTAAATAGAAAGGGCAATATTAATCTCCCACTGATTTGATTTTTTTTTTTTTTAAGGGAGACTTTAGGAAAAAAAAATAATAGAATAAAATGATTTTTTCAGGAAGAATTTAGAAACCAAATAAAATAAAATTATTTTTTCAGGGAGAATTTAGAAAACAAATAAAACAAAAAAAGGCTTTCTATGGCCCACTGAGTGAGAGATGACGCACACAGGAGTCAGGAGTGGCACACAAGCCCAGAGGCCAATATTTTTCTCCCACTGATTGATGTAGTGATTTTTTCAGGTACATTTTGGAACCCAAATCAAGCAAAAAAATTAATAGGCTTTCTATGGCCCACTGACTGAAAGATGGCACACACAGGGATGGCACTCTAGCAGAAATGTCAATCTTAATCTCCCACAAAAAAAAAAAAAAAAAACAGGGACTGTCCTACAATTACTCTCTCCCTGCAGTAATCTCAGCCAGGTATGGCAGGCAGCAATAAGGAGTGGACTGATGCACAAATTAAATAAAAAGTGTGTACAAACAAAAAAGATAGCTGTACAGAAAGGAAGGAACAAGAGGATTTGTGCTTTGAAAAAAGCAGTTGGTTTGCACAGCGGCGTACACACAGCAATGCAGCTATCAGGGAGCCTTCTAGGGCAGCCCAATGAGCTACAGCGCTGAGGGGAAAAAAAAAAAAATGTAGCTTCCACTGTCCCTGCACACCGAAGGTGGTGTTGGGCAGTGGAAATCGCTACAGCACAAGCGGTTTGGTGGTTAATGGACCCTGCCTAACGCTATCCCTGCTTCTGACGAAGCGGCAGCAACCTCTCCCTAAGCTCAGATCAGCAGCAGTAAGATGGCGGTCGGCGGGAACGCCCCTTTATAGCCCCTGTGGCGCCGCAGACAGCAAGCCAATCACTGCAATGCCCTTCTCTAAGATGGTGGGCACCAGGACCTATGTCATCACGCTGCCCACACTCTGCGTTTACCTTCATTGGCTGAGAAATGGCGCTTTTCGCGTCATTGAAACGCGACTTTGGCGCGAAAGTCGCGTACCGCATGGCCGACCCCGCACAGGGGTCGGATCGGGTTTCATGAAACCCGACTTTGCCAAAAGTCGGCGACTTTTGAAAATGAACGACCCGTTTCATCCACCCTAGCTAGGATCCATTGAAGCGTTCCTGAGTTATTACCTCATAAAGGGACACTGGTCAGAATTGCAAAAAACGGCAAGGTCTTTAAGGTCAAAATAGGCTGGGTCATGAAGGGGTTAAAATGTATTTTGTTCATGGGACAATCTGTTTTCTGAGTTAGCAGTAGTCGGTGCTTGGCTCCATTCACTGCTGTTAGGTTACATTCCCTTGATGAGTTTTTGGTCAATTTTGATGCTGCATAAATTAAGTTGTGCCAAAATTGCAGCATCTTATAGTTCCAGCAAAGTGGATGGGATTTATAGAAATCTCCTGCCCACTGCGCTTTTTTTTATGCATTGTAAGCTGACCTGTGGCATGAGTTTGAAATGTGCATCATGTCAATTTCTCTTCCAGGCACTCTGAGTTTTATGTACAGATTTTACCCATAGAATTGCACTAGATGCAGAAATTCCACGGGTAAAAAAATGTATAAAATCTACTCAAGACTATGTAAATAAACTTTTATGAAAGCTAAATACCAGGAAATATAAAAAAACAAAACAGCTCCACTAAAAACATGACACAGTATAAGAAGGCACACACTGCAGCCTCAAAAACGCAATTAAACTGCACATAAAAAAACCACAAAAAATGCAATAAAAAGAATGCAAGTTTGAACGATAGGTGAAAAAATTCTGCAGAAACTCTGAAACATCAGAAACTTACAAAAATACTTAAGGGAATTTAGGAATTTAGTCTTAGAGGCAGATGATGGCTGAATAACACAGTCATCATCTGCCGGGAATGAAGCGGACTCAGAAGAATTGACATGTAGTTGGGAAGGGGTAAAAGCTTTCATTTGAATTTGCAAAAGATGCTGATTTTAAAAAGAGTAGGCACACAATGCTCCAAAAAGAAGAAGCACAATGTTAAGGAAATATGTTGTAAGAACTGCTTCATAGATAAGAAAAAAGAGCACAGGAAAGAGTATTGTTATGTCAGAAAAGTATGTTTGTCAACTATATACATAACACTATCAAGTATAGAAAACTTAAAGGGCCACTGTCACCCCCCCTTCAGCCGTTATAAACTAAAAGAGCCACCTTGTGCAGCAGTAATGCTGCATTCTAACAAGGTGGCTCTTTTAGATTTAGGTTCAAGTATACCCCAAATAAAGCGTTTTTATACTTAGCCACAATTCCTGTCTCTAGCCAGGGAGGCGGGTCCTCACTCCCCAGCTCTAACCGCTCCTCTGCCGTCACTCCAATCTGCCTGAGCTTTTGGCGCTGCCCCCTCAGCACTGTGTACGTTTCAAAACCGGCGCCTGCGCAGTGTACTGCTGTGCTGCGCAGACGCAGTAAGCTCTGGCCGTCTCACGTCCCAGCCAGGCTTGCAGACTGCGCCTGCGCGGGCATTGCGGCCAGCCATCTTTGGAATCCCCGCCCCGCACTGTGTTATGCATTATGCACAGTAACACAAAGTCTGTAAAAAACATGGTCTTGCTGCCCTCACCCCACACAACAAGATATAACTGAATTTAGATCACATATCAGTCTAATATGTCCAGAAACTGTCCTTATTCTTATGCTCTGTAACTTGCCATGTTGTTTCTGAGTGGGTGGTTCCACTTCATCCACATTTTGCCAGCACTATAGGTGCTGGAACTTTATTTTCCTCACTTACCAGTGTACATTGCCCTGTTATTATCCATGGCTTAATTAAGCTCACGTCTCTTTCGTGCTTGCACGCAGTTTGACAGACAGACAGGAGAGCAGGAGCAGAGAGACAATAACCTTTCCCCACTTTCTGTATTTCGTCTCAGTGATTCTGTTGCTAGAGATAAACTACATTGACAATAGAGAGTGGACTGCAAGTTAGGCAGAAGCCATAAACTTTTGGACTTGCACTTTAGAGTAATTTCTTTTGGAGGCAACATCATTTTCAAATAAGGTGACTCGCAAATTTAATTTTTATTACATTATCTTTTAAAGAGATCAATTTGTCCGAAAATTCAGGATCCCATTAACACTAAATTGATGTTATAAAATATTCTGCATTTCTAAGTAATGATGGGCGAACCCCTGTATGATTGGGTCTGGTGAGTTCGGCCGAACATTTTAAAAAAGTTCAGTTCAGGTACCCAAACAGTACCAGAATCTGAACCTGGACTTTGTTGAGCAGAATGGGGGGCTCGAACATCCGTTGTTTGCCACATTGTCATGACCGCATGGCAAACACTGCTTCTGATCGGCGGTAAGATTATTACTGGTGGTCCGAGAGCTGCGGCTCCCACGCTGTCACATGGCAACAGCTGTAACCGGTGGTTACAAGTTTATTTCCAGTCACATGGGTGACAGCTGATGAGAGGGCACCACTCACATCAGCTTATTCATGCTGCCACTAATAACAGCAAGAGCAGGTGTGGCTGATGGGCTTATTCATCAGCTGGCGCCTGCACAGCGTCAGTGACTAGAAGTGACATTATCGAGGTAACGGCAGGTCACTGAGGCTGTGTTCTCAGTCAGGCCAATGAACCACAGTGACCTCAGTGAGATCACCGCTAGCGCCGTGAGAAAAAGTCACTGAGCTCAGTGAGTTCACCACAGTTCACCGTGAGAAATGTCTTACCACTGTGCGCTTAGTGCTGCATAGTGAGACTTTTTCATCAGCCCTGCTAACACTGAAGTGAGTTGGGAATGCAGCCTCAGTGACCTGCGGTTACCTCGATGACGCTACTGCTTGTCACTGACGCTGCCCTCTCAGCAGCTGATTCTCCCATGGTTTTAAGCCTGGACGGTCGCATCTTTGGCACCGTCCAAGTTGAAAACCAATTGTAGCAGACATGGAATGCAGTGTTGGTCAGTATGTTGGACAGGTGAGGGATATTGCACAGAGTAAGTGGGAAGAGCTGGGCAAAGCACCAGAATTGGCGCATTTCATAGATATGCCTTTTCTGGGTCGCTGCGGGCTGCTATTTTTAGGTTGTGGGGTCAATATCAATGGCCCCCAGCTGTCTGCTTTAGCTTGGCAGGTTGTCAGAAATGCGGGGGATCAAATGCTGTTTTTTAAATTATTTAAATAATTTTAAAAATCGGCTTGAGGTCCCGATCCGGTAGATGCTACTGCATAGGTGCTGTTGGAGCCATTTTGCTGGAGAAAAAAAAAATGTCTCCACCAAGATGGCGCCAGCGATGCCTGCGCAGTAGCATCTATCTGACAGCGCCATTTTGAGAGAGAATTTTTTTTCCTGAATACATATACCGTATTTCACCAAATAAAATAATTACATAGACATTATACATGCGATCATGCTACAGTGCAGTTGCCGCCGCCGGCGCTTGCCTGCAGAATGTGATTTCTTTTTCAAAATATATTACATTCAGTGTATAAACTACGGAGCAAGTCACTGAGGGAATCAGTGACCTGTCATAAGACATACAGATGAATATGTAAGCAGAGCACCACATGAAGTCCCCCCACAGGCCACCACAGAAAGTGAGAATCTCATTAAGTCAAAACTGAAAATAAAGATTAAACAACAACCACAAGACGGATTTCATCAACTAAGGTATCATGTTAATCAGTATAACGGTGCCAACCTGACAGTGTCTCTAGTTTACTTAGCACAATCCTGCTGACAGGTTCCCTTTAAAAGGGTTCTCTGGAAATAGAAAAAAAATAGCTAAAGGAAATGTCACTATAAATAAATTCCCAAATCCTTATTAGCAAATTACAATCGGTTTATCAAGAAAGGTACTCACTATAGAATTAAAATGGCCGTCACCATGTTACTCTAACAAAAACTTGTCCTTGAATAGCGTAGATGCCGGCGAACATGTGCAGTAGTAAGCTCTTTTGCTGTGACCTGGAGTTACATATACTGTTGTCCAGAAAGGCCGTACTGGGGGCCCACGGCACGTAAAGGGAGGCCGCCATGACGGGGTTACGTGGGACCTGGGGAGCTGGAGCAGTTAGAAGGGATACGGTGGTAAGGGGTTAACTGGGAACTTGAGGGGTGGCTTTAGGGGCATTTTTTGAAAATAAGGGGTGGAACTAGGGGACTGTGGGGAGGGGGCACATAAAAAGGGGCACGCTCCTCACGCAGGCATCCATTTTAGGTGCCTGCGTGACAAGTGAGGAATCTCTGTCACACTTACCAGAATGGACGTTGAAGCGATCCTCCAGCGTCTCCGGACGGCAGCCAGCTCCCAGGGGACAGATTGGCTGAATGCATCCGTTAACAGCCTTCTCCAGGGGACATCGGGAGCACCATCGCAGGCACCGCAGGACGGGCGCCGGCCGCGGAGGACTAGGCCTCCGGCGCGCCTAAGCCCGGACATCATCCCCAGGGCCCAGCGCCGAAATAGGAGCCCCTCTGCGGACCCTCCGGTAAGCAGCGCTGTTCCCTCCACCTCACAGCGCGGCGCCGGGAGGAATCCTCCAGTGCGGCGGGGCCTACAACGGGGGGTGGATCCTTCCTCCCCTCCTTCAGTGTCCGGGCGACGTGGGGCGGCAGGAGCAGGAGCCGGTACGGCGGCCGCCAGCATGCCCGCTGGCGCCGCTCAGCGTGGGAGGCAGCGACAGCCGAGGAGACGGGGGTCAGGTGCGGTGGCCCCTCAGCGCCGAGGATTATGCGGGCGGCAGTCGGCTGGCCCTGGCATCAGCGTGCGGCCTTCTGCAGTGCACAGCTCTGGAGTCTTCAACGCAGCAGCGCCCTCTGCTGGTGGTGGCCTGGATATTGCAAGTTCTGCGCCCTCTGCTGGTGTTGGCCGGGATTTTCCTGCAGCTGCGCCCTCTGCTGGTGATGGCCGGGATTTTCCTGGATCTGCGCCCTCTGCTGGTGATGGCCGGAACTTTCCTGGATCTGCGTCCTCTGCTGGTGGTGGCGGAAATTTTCCGGATTCCGGCAGGCGACATTCCGTCGCTTCGGTACGCAGTGCCGGGGACGTATCCGTGGCAAGGAGCCGCACATCTTCCATCGGGCGGCAGGATGCTGGCTCGGCCTTTTCCCTTTCCGCAGCACCAGGGCAGTCAACGGCATCACCGAGTCGCCAGGACACGGATACGGCCGCCAGGAGTTCGGCGGGCAACATCGCGGATCAAGCCGGTCGGGATGCAGGACACCTTCGGCTGGGAGCTGGATCTTCGGCTGCTGGGCTCACAGCACCCAGGCAGCTAGGTGAGAACATTTTCCCTATCTTTAATTTGCCAGGCATAGTTTCCCCTGAAGCTAGGAATAGTGACATTACTTCGGGAGTTGCTAGCGGGGGTATGGGTTTAATCCTTAGAGGTTTAGGGGAGCTAGCGGGCTTGTGGGGGTCCGGTCTTAGCAGGGGGTCTTTGCCGTCAGCTGCTTGGTTGGGAAATACGGGGTCGTTTGAGGGGTCTAGACAGTTGTCTGAAGTTACGGGTACATCCAGCAGTGCGGGTCCTGCGGCAGACACGGGGAGCTCATCAAGGGAGAAGGACGGAACAGCACCAGGGCCTGGGTCAGGAACTGATGCACCAGGTGAGGGAGCTTTGCAGGATAAGGAAAAGGAGGATGTACCGCAACTAGACGATGCGGCTAGGGGGGAGGTCTATGTCTGCTTCGAGGGCCCGTTAGGGGCACATTTAAAACAAGAGGTTAGGGAAAAAATCTGGAAAGGGGAGTACATAGAAATATTTTCTCTTTTACCCCTAGAGAGATTTAATTTGGATAGACCTAGAAGGGAGGACTCTAAAAAAGAAGATGAGGAGAAACGGAGATATAGGCTGATTCCCAGATCATTTTCAAATTGGCTGCAAGCTTTCGCTATTATGGCTAGCGTAATCGGGGAGAAGGCCCCGGAAAATTGCTCGGCATTATTTTGTTACTTAGATGCCATAGGGGAGGCTTACAGGACCTATGGGGGACAGGGTTGGTTACGCTATGACGAACAGTTTCGTCAGCGTAAGGCTTTTAGGCCAAGTATCAGGTGGGATCACAAGGACATAGCGTTGTGGATGAGAGTTATGGTCCCGTCCCGTTTAGGTCAGACTAGCCAGCCTTTTCACGGGGGCGCCGGGAGTTCAGGGCAGTCAGGACACTCGGCGGCTTTGCAGAAGGGACTGTGTTTCGCCTTCAATGATGGCATATGCAGATTCGGGAGCAAGTGTAAATATAGGCACGAGTGTTCAACCTGCGGGGGGGTGCATAGCGCTTCAAAATGTTTCAGGGGTAACAGGCAAAAAGTTGGAGATTCAGCTGACAAAAGGGGTGACTCCGGTGCAGTGGGTCGTGATGGAGGCCTTTCTAAGTAGATACCCTGATAGGTCAGCTGCAGTTTTATTGCGCGACGGTTTTAAGGAGGGTTTCAAAATCCCTTATGTTGAGCAGGATGTTAGTTTAAAAAGAAAAAATTTGAAATCGGCGTTACAATTCCCGGAGGTCGTGTCGGAGAAGTTGAATAAGGAAGTTGCTCTGGGAAGAATGGCAGGCCCGTTTGTCGCCCCTCCGATTGCAAATCTGAGGGTGTCACCTCTTGGCGTGGTCCCTAACAAAGAACCTAATAAATTTAGGTTAATCCATCACCTGTCATTTCCGAAGGGATCTTCGGTTAATGATGGTATTGATCCCGAGTTGAGTTCGGTGTCGTACTTATCATTCGATTCAGCGATGGAGTGGGTTAGAGCATGTGGAAAGGGGGCTAAGCTGGCTAAGACCGACATCGAAGCGGCCTTTCGTTTGTTGCCAGTTCATCCTGACAGTTTGCATTTATTGGGTTGTTTTTGGGATGGCGGCTTCTTTGTTGATCGTTGTCTTCCCATGTGTTGCTCGATTTCATGTGCTTACTTTGAGGCCTTCCGCACGTTCCTAGAATGGGTGGTGAAAGATGTGTCTGGGATACGCTCATGTTCGCACTATCTGGATGACTTTCTGTTTATAGGGCCAGCGGAATCAGCAGATTGTTCGATTTTGTTGCATACAATGGAGAGTGTGACAAAAAACTTCGGGGTGCCTTTGGCGGAGGATAAAACAGTTGGTCCGGTGACAGTGTTGAGCTTCCTAGGCATTGAAATCGACACGGTAGCAATGGAATGTAGGCTATCTGCAGACAAGGTTACCGCGTTGCGCCAAGATGTGGTTAATACGATTGGTTTGAAGAAGATAAATTTGCGCAGTTTGCAATCGTTGTTAGGGAAACTGAACTTTGCATGTAGGATCATGCCGATGGGTCGAGCGTTCTGCCGCCGCCTATCCTTGGCAACAGTAGGGGTAAAGTCCCCTTTGCATTTCATCAGGATAAAGAAAGAGTTTCAGGACGATTTGAAGATGTGGGCGGATTTTCTGGACGAGTACAATGGCAGATCTCTGTGGATTCAGCCGGTGGCAGATGCTACCTCCTTGGGCATTTTGGTGCATGTCGTTGAAATGAGTGGCTTTGGTCTTTTCTTTCATGGTAGCTGGTCAGCAGCGGCTTGGCCGGAAGAATGGAAGGAGGAGGGGTTAACAAACAACCGGCTACTGTTGCATTTGTTCCCCAGGGTAGTTGCGTTGGCCCTGTGGGGTGACAAATTGAGGAATTTGAAGATTTCTTTTCATTGTGAGCATGTTGGAACGGTGACGGCGGTAAACTCGTTGTCAGCGGCTACGCCTGCAGTAGTGAAGGTCTTGCAGCACTTGGTTTTCCTGGGTCTTAAGTTTAACTTATGGATTGTATCTGAAGTTAGCTTGTCAGCGCCTGATCCAATAGTTGTTGCTCTTTCTCAATTTCAGTGGCAGCTTTTCCGGGATTTGGCACCACAGGCGGAGAGCGCGGGCCGGGATTGTCCAGTGGAGTTGTGGAACCTGCCGCGAGGGCCGTAACAGAGTTATTTACCAAATCGCTCGCGGATTCATCTTGGTCTCATTATAATCAGGCTTGGAGCTTGTGGGAATCCTGGATGTCAAGTATGGACCAGGATATGGAGGAGGAGTATGGTTTGTTGTTGTTCTTAGGTCATCATTGGGAGGCAGGTTGGTCTGTGACACGTTTGAATAAGTTTCTGGCGGGGCTAGCCTTCAACCTTAAATGGAGGGGGGGTAAGGATATAACGAAATCCTTCTTGGTTCGGCAAGTTGTTCGGGGTTGGAAGAAAGGCTGGAAGGCTTCGGACGGTCGCCGACCCGTATCTTATGAGGTGCTCTCAGCCATTGAGCGGAAGTTGCAAGAGGTGTGTTTTTCCGAATGGGAAGTGGTTCTGTTCTGTGCAGCCTTTTCTTTGGCCTTCTTTGGGGCATTTCGGTTAGGTGAGTTGGTTAGCCCGTCCGTTAGTAAAAAAGGTATTTTGTTAAGAGAAAACGTGGATGTCGAAGGGAATAAGGTGGTAGTGTTTATTAAGGCTTCCAAAACGGACGTGTATGGGAAAGGGTGCAAAGTGGTGTTTTTCAATGTTGAAGGATCCCCGGTGTGCCCGGTGGCATCCGTGAAGAAGTACATGGCAAAAGGCGGGGTGTTAGACGAGCCATTCTTGGTGCACGAAAATGGGTCTTTCTTGTCCCGTTTTCAGTTCATTTCTGTTTTTAGGAAATGTTTGGCGGCAGCGGGCTTACCTGCAACACAATATAGTGGTCACTCCTTCAGGATCGGGGCAGCGACTGAGGCCGCTAGGTGGGGCCTTGGTGAGGATGTGGTTCGGAGAATTGGGAGGTGGGAATCTTCAAGATTCCAGTCGTATGTTCGCCCAAACCTATTGTGAGTTAGAAGCTGTGTTAAGTTAATTGTTTGTTGCCTTTCTTTCTGTGTTGCAGGGCCTGATCCGATGCTCGTCTGGATCATGGGGCATTCGTATGTTGTATGGGCTGCGTTGCGTGCTGCGGTTCGTCCGGACGGTCGTCAGTTGGGTCTTTCTCGAGAGACAGTGACTTTACGATGGATCGGTAAAAGGGGGATGGTGTGGAAGGAATGGTTACCTGAATTTCATCGTTTTGTTAGACTGGATAGAGTGCCGGAGATCGTGGTGATACATTTAGGGGGGAATGATTTGGCTAAACGGTCTTGTAGGGAGCTGATTAAGGATATCAAATTCGATATCCTGAGGTTCTGGGTCATGTTTCCAAAAGTGTTGTTGGTGTGGTCCGACATCATTCCCCGTAAAAGATGGAGAGGTGCTAGATCACACGAGGGGGTGAACAGGGCCCGGATTAAAATAAACAGGGCCATATCTCGGTTTATGGTGAGGAATGGCGCGTTGGCCGTGAGACATGTGGACTTGGAATCGGGTCAAGGAGCTTACTGGAGAGCTGATGGCGTGCACCTGAACGCGGTGGGTAATGATATGTGGTGTTTGGCTATCCGTAGTGGCATTGAATTAAGCTTGAAGGTGTGGAGGGACATGAATGGCTAAGGTGTCAGGCCATTCGTGTTCGTGGCGGGGGTGGAGGTCCTCGAAGTCGGTGGAAATGGTAAATCATGGTTCAATGGGGTGGGGATCTTGAGAGGTCCTGGACACCCCATGAGAGAATTTAACAAGGTGCGGTACGGTTATTCCGCGTGAGGTGGATTTATGGACCCCTGGCATGGGGGTGGGTTCGGTGGACCAGGATTGGTTGTTATCTATCCCTGAGCTGGTGCTTTACGGCTGGGGGTAAGACTCATCCTGGGCTGAACATTGTGGAGTTTTTGGGATACTGAGTTTTTTTATAACTTTGGGGCTTCGAGGACCGCCCCTCCTATTCTGGGTTGTCATAAAAGTTCTGTTATCTTTTATTTAATAAAATGGCTGCTGTGGCCAATTAAATCCAACATATGTCTCCGTCTGCTGTTTTGAGTACGTTAGAAGTTTATTCTTTAGATTGTTAAGAGATCTGTTTAAGGGGGTTGGGGTAATTTTTTCCAGGTCACGGAACTCACGTATACCCTATGTCAAGAAAGGCCGTACTGGGGGCCCACGGCACGTAAAGGGAGGCCGCCATGACGGGGTTACGTGGGACCTGGGGAGCTGGAGCAGTTAGAAGGGATACGGTGGTAAGGGGTTAACTGGGAACTTGAGGGGTGGCTTTAGGGGCATTTTTTGAAAATAAGGGGTGGAACTAGGGGACTGTGGGGAGGGGGCACATAAAAAGGGGCACGCTCCTCACGCAGGCATCCATTTTAGGTGCCTGCGTGACAAGTGAGGAATCTCCCGCCCACCCTCCCTTTTTTGGTTAGGGTAATGGGGGGGGTGAAGTCGGCATATGTGGGCTTTTGGAGTATTGTTTTAAGAGGCGTCTAAATGTATTTATTTTGTTATGTGAATGCTGTCAGGGTATTGTCACGGCAGTTGGCGGGGGTGGAGGTCCTCGAAGTCGGTGGAAATGGTAAATCGTGGTTCAATGGGGTGGGGATCTTGAGAGGTCCTGGACACCCCATGAGAGAATTTAACAAGGCGCGGTACGGTTATTCCGCGTGAGGTGGATTTATGGACCCCTGGCATGGGGGTGGGTTCGGTGGACCAGGATTGGTTGTTATCTATCCCTGAGCTGGTGCTTTACGGCTGGGGGTAAGACTCATCCTGGGCTGAACATTGTGGAGTTTTTGGGATACTGAGTTTTTTTATAACTTTGGGGCTTCGAGGACCGCCCCTCCTATTCTGGGTTGTCATAAAAGTTCTGTTATCTTTTATTTAATAAAATGGCTGCTGTGGCCAATTAAATCCAACATATGTCTCCGTCTGCTGTTTTGAGTACGTTAGAAGTTTATTCTTTAGATTGTTAAGAGATCTGTTTAAGGGGGTTGGGGTAATTTTTTCCAGGTCACGGAACTCACGTATACCCTATGTCAAGAAAAACGTGGCACACAGACGTTTGAGAGGCTTCTTTTTACTTGTTATACACCTGCCGTGGTCCACTAGAATTTCTTGTGCTCGACATCAAGCTTTGCAAGTAGCCCATTGTGTTTCTATGTGTTGTATTTCCTAGGCCTATATAAGGCTTCCCAAGACACACAGCTGTGTCTTGGTATTGTAGTGAGACTTTCTGGTAACAGTTTTAGTTTGTCTGTGCATACAGTAGTTTCTGTCCACAGGCTCCAGGCCATTGCCTGTGGTCTCCAATCCCTGAGTTACTTGTCTGCGGCTTCCAGTAACCTTGCTACCGGTCAGTGGAGGACTTCACCTCTTTGTCTGTGGTTTACAGTAATCTTGCTATTTGTGAGTGGTCTTCAGGACTTCACCTGTTCATCTGCAGCTTCCATGATATTCAGACTTTCACGTTAGGCCGGTGTCACACTTGCGAGTGCAATGCGAGAAACTCGTGTGAGTCTCTCATCTCAATAGCCAGAACTGCCACCGGCATTCGGGACCGGAGTGTGTGGCTGCATGTAATTCTATGCAGCTGAGCGCTCCGGTCCCGAGTGACGGCGGCACTGCTGGTTATTGATGCGAGTTTCTCGCATTGCACTCGCAATATATATTTTATGTTTGGAACAATATATGGGGACCATCATATGGGGGGTATTATATATGGAGCATTACATGGAGCCCATAATACACTGAAACATCATATATGGGGCTCATTATATATGAAGCATTATATGGGGCCCATCATACACTGGAGCATCATGGTCCCTTTAGCCTGTATGAAGCAATATATGAGTCTCATTATACTGTATGGAGCAATATATGGGGCTCATTATATGGTATGGAGCATTATATGGGGTCCATTATTCTGTATAGAGCAATATATGGGGCTCATTATACTGTTTGGAGCAATATATGGGGCTCATTATACTGTTTGGAGCAATATATGGGGCTCATTGTTCTGTATGGAGCACTATGTGGTGCCCATGATACTATATGGAACAATATATGGGGCTCATTATTCTGTACAGAGCACTATGTCGTGCCCATAATACTTTATGGAGCAATATATGGGCTCATAATTCTGTATGGAGCACTATGTAGTGCCCATAATAGTATATGGAGCAATATATGGTGCTCATTATTCTGTATGGAGCACTATGTGGTGCCCATGATACTGTATGGAGCAATATATGGGGCTCATTATTCTGTACGGAGCACTATGTGGTGCCCATAATACTTTATGGAGCAATATATGGGGCTCATTATTCTGTATGGAGCACTAGATAGTGCCCATAATAGTATATGGAGCAATATATGGGGCTCATTATTCTGTGTGGAGCACTATGTGGTGCCCATAATACTGTATGGAGCAATATAGGGCTCATTATGCTGTATGCAGAAATATATGGGGCTCATTATTCTATATGGAGAACTATGTGATGCCCATAATACTGCATGGAGCAATATATTGGGCTTATTATTCTGTATGGAGCACTACGTGGTACCCATAAAAGTATGGAGGACTATACTGTCTGGTTTCTGAGCTATTGTAGAATTCACAATAGATATCATTCATGTAATGTAAGAAGTAACTGAAATCTTGGGCATTGTACTATACCTATATTTCTATGCTGTATATCTGCAACATGAATGTGTGTGTTAAAGGGGCCCAATGAGATTCTTTTGCCTGGGGCCCACGAAAACTGGGAGCCCTGTGTATGGTATATGATATTGACATGCCATAAATGTCTAGAATGGTTGTACCACTCAATGCATACTGCCTGGGGTCCCTAGAGTTCCATATTGCACATTCATAGGACATATGATGCTTTTGTATGGCACCAAACTATAAAGATTTTCTTCCATTAGAAAAAATATTTCTAGGGGAGAATAGCAGATGTCTGAAAAGTTATCCATTTGGAGTTTCTTAAAGCTTTTTCCCAGGACTTTTGAAATTTTTTTTTTTACTTTGGGCTTAAGAACTAACAGGCAGGTTGTTGACAACTATCTGCCTATTCTATGCGAACTGCTCCTTCCGCGATTCAGCTTCTTCATGTCAACAGAACAGCTCTTCCTCTTCTGGGCTGCTCTTTTGATGGGGTATAACTGCTGGCATCATGCTGATTGACAGCCAGCTTCCTGCAGTTAGGCAGTGGAGAGCCAGCTGTCAATCAGCATGACATCAGCAGTAACTCCAAGAGCCAAAGGGAAGCAGCTGCTCTTTCAACTTGACGTCAATGGAAGCACCATCAGGAGCCGGAAGAGATCGAAGACAGGTAAAACAGGTAGGTAGTTAGCGACTATCTCACTGTCAGTTCTTAGGGCTATAGTAAAAAAACAAAAACGTCCGGGATAACCCCTTTAAGTAGGACTGTTTTTTTCTAGGCTAGACATAGCACCAGATGATCTTTGATTTCAGATGGAGCCGCATTAATTGTCACCAGCAGACCTACAGTATAATAAAGGATTGTCAGTATCATATGTACCTAACTGTAACTGTTCTGTCTCCGCCATCTAATATTGTTACCCTGATTATTTGCTTGCATAATTGCAGTTTCCTCAGTATACAGTATTGATATATTCATGCCTTTATTCATCTGTGATGCTTTGGCTCCCTCTAGCGGTCAGAGATATGTTGGCAGTTCAATCTTGTTTTTGTATTATCCATGTCTGATTCTCCTCCTCCTTTGCAATGCATTATGGTAGCTCAGCCTCCATTTCCCTCCATTTTTCCTTTCACTTTCTTCAGTTTGCCTTCAAGGAAAGACGCTTCACTTCATCCCCCTTGCGATTGCATTGCCGGTATGTCTTTATGCTTCCTATAGATATTCCTGCTCTATATTAGCTTAGTTTAACCAGTTGTACTCCCAGTTTAGTCACTAGCTTTCTAAATGTTATGCATAATGTATATCATGTGTATTATGTATCTGTTCTATGCCATGTACTGATTCTATGTATATCATTGTTCACAGTTTCACCGCATCAATATACCACTACGTTTAATAAAGCACAGACACAACCACAGTCTCCTTATTGGACCCCGGTATAGCGGTTTAGCTGACTGTATAGCTACGTATGAGCCTGCCTCAGCTAGTGAGGACAGAACAGTGAAACGGCAGCCATCCAACTAGTGGGATTCAAGTCACCGGCTACACAGAGACTGAATACAGCTGCAGCAATCTCTGCACAGCCAAGCACTTTCCCAAGACACCATGTCTCACAAATCACATAGGACAAGATCTGTTACTTCCGTCTCCTCAAAGACAACATCCATCAGCAGCGCAGTCGCCATTGCCCGCGCAAATGCTGAAGCCGCCAAAATACGAGCGAGCTTTGCTGACCAAGAGATGCAACTTAAATTAGAAAAAGCACGCCTAGATGACGAAGAGAGAAGGTCACTCTTAGAGAGAGACGAGCAAGAGAGAAGGTCACGCTTAGAGAGAGACGAGCAAGAGAGAAGGTCACGCTTAGAGAGAGCCGACCAAGAGAGAAGAACGCAGTTAGAGAAGGCACGTGTGGATGCCGCCTTAGAAAGCCTAGCAGCAAAAAGGGAAGCTGCCGCAGCCCTCGCCGAAGCAGAATCGCTAGAAGCCGCGCAAAATCCAAAGCTGCATAGCCAAAGCAGTATGTCGAGTCTGGAGTTCCCACTGCAAGACTCACCACAACGCACATCTCAGTATGTTAATGACCTTCCTGATCCAAACTATAACCCTGAACCAGTACCAAAACCAGAATACGACACCTCCAGCGAAGTGAGCGAGAGTCGTCACGAGGCTCAGGACAGAAACAAACTCGAAAATGTGAGGCAAAACAACTCTGCTAATGACTACCTTGCCCCTCACCAGGTAACCAACATGAATCACCCTGCTGACACACCTTACCTCAGACCGAAGCAATACGATACCGGCTGGCGCCACCATGAGGACACTAACAGGTACGAACGCACCTCACATCACTATCAGGGCGACCCATCACCAGTATACTCTGCTGACAACCGGTTCACGACAGAATTTGCCAAGTTCTTCACACGACGTGAACTGGTTGCCAAGGGACTCATGAAATTCACTGACCGAGCTGAAGGTTACAGAGCTTGGAAAGCTTCCTTCCAAAATGTCATTAGAGACTTGGGGCTACAACACAGGGAAGAGATAGACCTGTTAGTCAAATACCTGGGAGAAGAGTCAGTCAAACACGCAGTAAGGATCAGAGACATTAATATAAACCGCCCTGAGACTGGCCTCAAAGAGATCTGGAAAAGGCTGGATGAGTGTTACGGCTCAGCAGAAGTAATAGAAAGAGCCTTGTTCAAAAGAATCGATGACTTTCCTAAAATATCTAACAAAGGTCTCCAGAAACTTAGAGAGCTAAGCGACTTGCAAAAGGAAGTCCAAGTTGCCAAATACGAGGACGACCTACAGGGACTTGCATTTCTCGACACAGCCAGAGGTGTTAACCCTATAGTCCAGAAGTTGCCCTACAATCTACAGGAGAGGTGGCTCACACATGGTTCCACGTACAAATACAAACACAGCGTTCCATTCCCTCTCTTCTCCGTTTTTGTTGACTTCATACACCAACAAGCAAGAATTAGAAATGATCCCAGCTTTGACTTTGCAATGCCATATGCCACACCATCACCACCTGCAAATCCACGCAGAACATCTGTGGCAGTACACAAGACTTATGTTTCTTCTTCAGGCTCTAATTACAGGTCTGCTGGCTGCTCCCAATCAGAAACAAAGGTGCAGGACCCTGACAAGCAGTGCCCACTTCATCAGAAGCCTCATCCTCTCCTGAAATGCAAAGCCTTCAGAGGAAAATCTATGCAAGATCGCAGAAGCTTCCTGAAAGAAAACGGTATCTGCTACAAGTGCTGCTCGTCCACAGCTCATCTCGCCAAGGATTGCAAGGTCAGTGTAAAATGCACAGAATGTGGCACCACAGACCACAACACCGCTCTACACCCTGGCCCAGCTCCATGGAGTACACAAAACACGCCTGCTGACAGTGAACATGGCGGGGAGGAAAGGAACACTGATACAGCTACGCCAGAGATCACTTCACAATGCACCGAGGTCTGCAAAGGGACAATAGACAGTAGGTCCTGTTCAAAAATATGCCTCGTCAAAGTATACCCGAAGGGCCATAGAGACCAAGCTGTAAGACTGTATGCTATCTTAGATGACCAAAGTAATCGATCCTTGGCTAGATCAACGTTCTTTGACCTATTCAACATCAAAGGGCCAAGCACTCCCTACTCCTTAAAGACATGTGCAGGTACTGTGACAACAGCAGGCAGGAAAGCTACTGACTACCAGATCGAGTCTTTAGACGGACAATTCTGCCTACCACTACCTACGATCATCGAATGTAACCAGATCCCAGACAACAGATCTGAAATCCCTATGCCAGATGTAGCAATCCATCACGCTCACTTAAAACAAATAGCACACCTCATACCGGAACTCGACCATCAGGCCCAGATAATTCTGCTGTTGGGGAGAGATATCCTACAGGTTCATAAAGTGAGACGTCATATCAACGGACTCCACAATGCTCCCTATGCCCAAAGGCTAGACCTAGGATGGGTCATAATTGGCAACGTATGCTTGGGACGCATGCACGCCCCATCTTCTGTGACAAGCATGCTGACAAATACATTGGAGAAAGGACGTCCATCTCTGTTTCAACCTTGTAACAATGAGTTCCATGTCAGGGAACTGTCACACAGCATCCAACTACCTGATCATTTAATAGACTTTACTAACGACAGCAGTATAGTGTCGGGAAGCTATGAGGATCAGTTGGGGGGCACAGTCTTCCAGAGAACTAAGCAGGACAACCAAGTGGCAATGTCGGTAGAGGACAAGTTGTTCTTAGAGGTAATGGACAAGGGACTCGTTAAAGATGAGACCAACAGCTGGGTCGCACCTCTTCCCTTCAAAACCCACAGACCACATCTACCGAACAACAGAAATCAAGCATTACAACGTTTCTCCTCTCTCATTCGTAATCTGCAAAAGAAACCAGAGATGAAAGATCACTTTTTCTCCTTCATGTCAAAGATTTTTGAAAACCGTCACGCAGAACTAGCTCCCACTCTCAAAGACTCTGAAGAATGCTGGTTCCTACCCATGTTCGGAGTTTACCACCCTAAAAAACCAGGCCAGATCAGAGTCGTGTTTGATTCCAGTGCTAAATTTAATGATGTCTCCCTGAATGACGTTCTGCTGACAGGACCAGACCTCAATAACAAACTGCTGGGTGTACTTATGCGCTTCCGTAAGGATTCCATTGCCTTCATCGCTGACATCCAGCAAATGTTCCATTGTTTCCTTGTGAGAGAGAGAGACAGGAACTTCCTAAGATTCTTCTGGTACAGAGACAATGATCCTACTAAAGAAGTCACAGAGTATCGCATGAGAGTGCACATCTTTGGCAACAGTCCTTCACCTGCAGTCGCCATTTACGGACTCAAAAGGTCAGCTCAGGAAGGAGAACCAGAATACGGAGCAGATGTCAGACAATTCATAGAAAAGGACTTTTATGTCGACGACTGTCTAAAAGCCATGCCTT